>NC_132806.1:31598405-31904516 GCF_048594095.1 Paramormyrops kingsleyae | reverse complement strand
CTCTCCTCTACAGGATGACACATCGGGGGACTACAAGAGGACTTTGCTTAGCCTCTGTGGTGGCGATGATGAGTAAGAGAGCAGAAAGCGGGGGGTGGCTCTGCATTCTCAATCCTATTGCCATTATTTACTCTTAGGGGGGGGGTTTGGCTTTTATACAATGTCTGTCACATTGTGGTTTTCCTGCAGTTTTTTCATGCATTACATCTCTTTGAATTAAACCGCTTTGAATGAATACGCAGAATTTTCTCCCAGTCATAACCTCTTAAGCAGTTACCTGTCTGTACAACTCAAAGAAAAGCCCAGGATGTGCTGTGAAATTATCCCGGCATAGAGCACGAATCCCTTCACCGACTGCTGACTGTCATTGGTGTTTCAGCCTAGCTGGAGAATTTTTCCCCGAAGCAGCGCAGATAGCCTACAAGATGTGGGAAGTTAGCGCCATGACCAAAGTGCAGGTTTGACTCTCTGCTCCCAGCGTAGGAACAGAATTCCCGCTTGGCTGACCCCTAACCCCTTAACCTTCCTGCAGTTTTCCCACGCTGTGCCCAGAGTTTTGCAGTCAGTTGGCAAATACGTGTGTGCATAACTGCCCCTTATGATTTGTGCTGTATTCGAAGCTTTTGCAATTTCCAGACATGCAGTGATAAAATCTTCTCTGCAAACTAACACTCCTGGTTGTGCTGCACCTGTGTTGTTCTTGAAACAGTGAATCACCGTATGTCCTTATTTCCAAATTTTCTAAATCACTATATTGGCACATCGTTCAGCACAGTACTGTATTTAGTGCAGTTTCTTTGGACATATGTTTCCTCATTTTTTTCCTTTCCTAAATCCCTCATTTAACATGCTTTATGGATTTAAATGGAAGTGAACATACATTTATAAGGGATGCCTGCTTGCCTCTGATTGGATGCTGCTGCCTCTCTGTTACAGCTACGAGGAACGATATATGCTTCTTCTGGCTTTAATCCCGGAAGTGATGCCAAAGCTTTGAGGAAGGCCATGAAGGGCTTTGGTAGGTAGAACACAATTGTTTTCTATAAACCTTTAATTACGTTGAATGTGTCCAGATGACTTACATTTTTTCTCCATTCTTCAAGGTACTGATGAAGATACTATAATTGATATTATAACCCACAGAAGTAATGCACAGAGACAAGAAATCAGGAAAGTCTTCAAATCTAGCTTTGGGAGGGTGAGGAACATGACATATTAAACAAAAACGGGTGTTGTGTCCTGCTGGAGATCCCTGAACGCAGTGATCCCTGAACGCAGTGCTAATGATGTCGTCTCTGTGACCTTCCTCAGGACCTCATGGCTGACCTTAAATCGGAGCTCTCAAAGAACTTGTGCCGGTTGATTCTGGGCTTGATGATGACTCCAGCAGAGTTTGATGCAAAAATGATGAAAAAGGCAATGGAGGTGAGAGTTTTAATTTTTATTTTTATCTTTTCACTAACTACACAGTTGCATCTGTGGCTTTCAATTCCAAAGAAAAGTCAATGCATTACTGTCCCAAGAGCAGTGGGCTGCCTTACAGGAAAGGGCAAAAGGAAGGAAATTGTGATGATATGTTTGATTTAGTTTTCCTGTTCTATTTTACAGAAACGAGAAGTTATCTTATGTCTATTATTTTTTAATTATTTTTCTCATGACAAGTTGTCTTTGGAAATTCCACAGGGTTTAGTTATGCCCAGGGATGCACAGCGATACCTGAAAATGTATTTTAAAATACGGTACCAAATACCCTAATTTTAAGTGTATCAAAATAAACTACTTTTTAAATACTAAAAATACTTTACCAAGGGAGCATGAAATCACTTTGCAAACTGTCTGTCTGTCGGCCTATTTGATCCATCCCTTCACCAGTACACTGACTCAGTTGATTAAGTGGGCAGTGTTTGAGAGCAACAGCTTTTCATTGCCTAGTGAGACATGCCATAAATCTGACACGCAGTCGACAGATCAAGTATTTTTACCTGCCTGTTACATCCCAGATCCTAACATACTCCTGTTATCAGCCAGATGAAGGTTAGTTTTAAAGTTACCGACAGTTTAATGTTCAACTGACAGTTTGTTGATGACTCATAATTGTACAATCATCTATTTACTCAGTGTTTTGCAATGAGGAGCCTACTTTGCATCAGCAACTGATAGCACCTTTAACCACAACAACTAGTTTCTAAGTAGCCTAATCAAAAAAAATCATACAAATTTGACAAACAATTTTTGGGTCAGATAGTCATTCATACAATGGTCTGCAAATACATTATACTACTAAACTTCTATTAGGGTACAATGATTCTGTAATCAGTTACTTAGGTTCCAGCCCTTGGGCTCCTATTGAAAGTTGAAAACAAACATTTTAGCACTTAGCAGTTTTTAAATGATCAATTTGGTTTGATTTTAAATGTACCCAGAAGTAGAGTCAGACAGCAGCAACTGAACTTGTCAATAAGTACAAACCCAAATGAACCTTTTGAGAGCTGCAGAATGTGGGTTACACATTCACACTCTAGTAAAAAGATTTATTGAAACTCCCAGACGGCTAAATAGAGAATCTACAGATCAGGTATCCCAAAACAGGTCAAAAGTTCTACCAAGAAACAGGCAAAGTTATGTGTGAGTGTGGATGTGGGTGAGAGAGTAAGTATGTGATTGTGTGTGTGTGTCTGTGTGTGTGTGCTTGTGTTCGTGTGTGTGTGTGTGTGAGTGTCCTGTAGCTCACATTGCATGGGTCACTTTAACCACTGATGCCTTTAAACAAACACTCTGGCATTTAGATATCCAAAATGGGGCCTGTTGATCAATGCTGCAAAGGAAAATAGACGTTTGACTGGAGCTCGAATTGTGTTAGTTTAGACGTTATTACGATAAAAAGGTTTGGTTTTCAGTTTGCGCGTATATTGTACATGATCCTCGTGTTATGAAGAGCAGCGGTTTTTCAACTGAATTGAAAAACTTGCCTGCTAGATTTAAGCAACTTCCTGGTCTGAGTAGGCACCATTCAAAAGCTGCATGCATTGTTTTGCCTTTTTAACGATGCATGCATCATCACATAGATGTATCACAGAAAGTATTTTTAAAATGCAAAACAGTAAAAAATGTTTTGGTATGGAATATGAAGCCATTTTCATCAACCCTATCAAATACAAATTACAACATTCTATGTTGTATTTGAAATAGGTATTTTAAATGCATGTCTCATAAATACTGGCCATCCCTGGTAATGCCTAAAACAGGTATGGATTTCCTGGGATCCGGTATCTCAGGATGTCTGAAAGCTTTAGTTGAAGAAATGAAAATTAGACTTTGCTCTGCTCATCTCCAGCATTTATTTATGTCAGAAAGTCTAACGTCTGTTAATTCCAGTGTGATCCATTGATATCACTGGTCAACAAATTTTACTTTCTTTTTGTTACACAAATAAAAATAAGAGATTTTTTTGCGATGAATTCAAATACAGTGGAAACTGCTTAAAGTGATCCTGGTTATATTGATCAACTGCTTATAGATTGATCAAAAAGCTTAGAACAGAATCATTCCTGTACAAATAATATTTTAATAATGTGCTTAAGGTAATCAAGTATTCCGCTTTCAGTGTTTATTTTGGGTGTTTTTATACATAACATATGGAAAAAAATTTAATTACAGTAATTCCTTTTTTTACTTTGCCTTGTGGTAATCCGTCTGCTTCTGGCTAGCTAACCTGAGGCTAATGCTGCGCGCACAGAAAACATGGCGGGAAAAAGAAAGTCATTTTCTCTCAAGTGAAAGAATCAATAAAATTCAGTAAATAGCGACATTACCATAGATGCATGTGATGAATACAAATGTCAGTTAGATGGTGATCTGCCTGAGACGTAAAGAAAAAGAAAAAAAATCAGTTATAATGATCATCCGCTTATACTGATCAATTTCGCCCAGACACACATGACCGCTATAAACGGTTTCCACTGTATCTAATCAGAACGTACCTATCATGCAAGGAATTTGAGACACACAGTGAATCCTTATGTTATACATATATTTACAGCATATGTGCATGGTGGAGGTGACTCACCTTAAAGGCAGAGGTGTATGATTTTCTGCTGTACCTGCCCTAAGGAACATTCCTCTCAGGGGTCCAGCAGAAGTCAGCCAGCATACTGGGAATCCACTCGGCTGGATATTCTGTTTCCATATCAGAGAGAGCAGAATCCTGCAGTACTTTGTGCCCTTCTGAAAAATCAGCATAAAATCATTTTTCCTAATTTAAGCTTTAGTATACCCATACGCTGGGACTGGCTCCAGCTTCCCCGCGACCCAGATGGATAAAGCGGTATAGATAATGGATGGATGGATATACCCATGCATCCTTAATAAGGAATTATTTACTATCAATATGGCCTAAAAAAGATTTCACTCAAAAACTATGGATGATGGCAAAATTTTGAGTGTGTTTCTGAAATTCACATAATAAAACGCTTATAATACACACCTTAGTTATTCTGTGACAAAATCTTTGTTGACCAGTGTATTTAATCAAATTAAGTTCATTTAATTTTGATTCGTTTAAAAAAAAATAATTTATTGAATTAAAAGTGAGATACCCAAGGTTTCTCCCAAGAAATAAAGTGTTGTGTTGAGCAGTTAAATTAAGTATCAGGATGGATGGCTGCAGCCCAGCATTACTGTGCTATGGGGAACACAAACAGGGCACCTTGCATCTCTGTAGGTGTTTTTTTTCCTCAGTTGCAGGGAATTTCACATTTTCGTACATTTCTCTCTACATGGGAGCAAGCATTAAACCCATTTGCTTTTATGTCATTGCATGTTGTCTTTATATAGCAATATGTCACTTGTCATTTAAAATTTATTTTCAAACATGACACAGTGATGCAAAGTAGTTTCTCTCCTGTATTCCGTTTGGCTCTTATTAACCATCGTCTGTTCATTAGGGTGCCGGTACAGATGAACATGCTTTAATTGAGATCCTTGTCACCAGGAGCAACGAAGAGATTAAAGCCATATGTGCCTCCTTTGAAGAAGGTAAATGGGGACAGAGTGACTAGCGCTGCAAACAGAGTCAAATGCTGTACTGTGTTGGAAGGGGAAAATGTTCACATGCATCACATATTTTAGTCTCGATACCCAAACAGGTACATTGTTTAGCACTCGATTTAGAAATCAAGCAGAGGTCCAAAAATACAAAGGATATTTATCTTTTGCAATAGATGCCCCCTTTATTTTTTCGCTCCTGCCCTTCAAACCGCCTAGGTTACAAGTGCCCAGCCCTGTTCCCATCTGCACAGTACAGTGCCTGACATCCCTGATAAGTAGTTTGAAGATGGATGATGTCACAATGCTGTATCAGTTATAGCGTACTGTAGTGATACTTCAGCTTTCCATTAGAGGGAGACATTTCTCCTCCTTCCGTTCTTTGACTGGCACCCAGTCCACACGGTCCATGTACTGCGTCCGTTCTCCAAACCATTTCTCTCGTTTCTTGCAGCACACAAGAAAAGCTTGGAAGCTGCCATCACTTCAGAAACCTCTGGACACTTCTGTCGGATCCTTGTCTCTATGGTGCAGGTATTTTCCTTGGCAAGCAAAGCGGGGCAGGACCCTTGGCATGCGGAGAAGCTAACGTTCTGATGCCATAGCACCAGCAGAGGTTAGAACATTCTTGGTGTTCATCTCAAACTTCAAGTCACCGCATGTTTGTCCTGTTCTCTAGGGAGCTAGAGAGGAAAGCCCAGCAGACACTGGCAGGGCAATGGAAGACGCTCAGGTCAGTTAACTTGTCCTTTCACCATCAAGAATCATGAAATGGTGTATTTATATATGTTGGCGAATTTAACGAATTCCCACCATAAACCTGATGTTTTTCTTAGTGGACCACCTTGGACCAAGGGTGTAGGTGGGGCAATTTCAGTAGGACACACAATACTCCCACAATATTGGTCTGGACATGTCTCTACTCTCCATACCCAGATCTATGCCCTTGACCTGACCCAAATCCAGCCTAAAACTTCAATTTTGCTCTTTTTGGACAATCCTCAAATAAACTGAAGTCAAAATCTCACCCAAAACTAAGCAAAAATTAAGGCATTCTCCTTCCCGATCAGATTTCCTGTTAACTGGTATTTCATTGTTCATGCGTTACATGCAGTCTGAAAAATGCTCAGTGATGGATTAGCCGTGAGAATGGCGCATTTTGTCACAGCAGAATCGCATGTTTAACCACAACACCTCCTCTTGCTCCTCTTAGCCTTATCCATTACATCCGCTGCAGAATGCGAATGCTGCATTTTACATAGTGTCTACTGCATAGCCTCACTGGCCATTTTATTAGGTACACCCAAACTATCACCACTATTACCTCCAGAACCACATCAAGGGTAGACATGTTATGCACCTTTGTTTTGTAAGCTGCACTTGTAACCTTCCTGTTAGCTTTAACGAGTCAGGTTTGGTGTAAACTACTTGAAAAACATAATTGTTGCTATCAAATATGTTTACATTAAAGAGATACAAACCTATATTAAAATGTATAATTTTTTTTACCTTTGTTAGAAGGTGAGGTATGGACCTAAGCTTTATGGGAGATGGAAAATTAGCACTTAAGCAAAAACGGAGATACCAAATCTCCCATAGGTGTGCCTTTGTGAGTGAATACATCTTGGTTTGTTCCCTGCCTTGTAGCCTCCGGGATAGTCTCCAGATACCCAGCAACCCTGAGTAGCATAAGTGGTTACAGAAAATGGATGGATGGATGGATCGATTGATTGATCGAGATTATACTGCATATGATGTTAAGTTTAAGGCAGAAAATCAGACATAGCATGTCGTTTGCAGAATTGCAAAAAAAATTTTTTTTGGATGAATAAATCTTACTAGGAACAATCTAGCAAGTATCTTTAATTCTTTGTATATAACTTTAGGATTAATTATAAGAAATTTTAGGTAAGTATTGCCACATAAACCTGGGCTGGTCAACACATGTTCCACTTCTGGGAGCTTTTTCTCATCATGGAAATTGAGGGTGGAAAATAATTCGACCTGTGAAAATGTGTTGCACAGGAACTTGGTGATGCATGCAACGATGACTCCAGTGCCATGGAAACCCGCTTCATGAGCGTGCTGTGCACCAGGAGTTTCCCTCACCTGCGGAGAGGTGAGGCATCGCCCAGTGTGCAAACCACTTTCTGTAGGCAGAAGGATGCAACGTTCTGTGAAGTGAAACATTAACACGGTGCATGCTGCACAACTTTGTTCACAGTGTTTCAAGAGTTTGTCAGATGCACCAACAAGGATATTGAACAGATCATCAAAAAAGAGATGTCTGGAGATGTCAAAAATGCCATGTATGCCATTGGTAAGGCTTCTTGAGTATATTAGGTAAAAACAATTCAAATTGGCATAATTGGGAAGCTAAACAATTGTAACCCAACAGTGCAGGAGTGTATGATGACCTCATTTTTTTCCTTTTTTACAGTGCGGAGTGTAAAGAACCAGACGTCTTACTTGGCAGACCGCTTATATAAAGCAATGAAGGTACGACCTTCGTGTAGCTGCATGACCTGAATCTACATATTTATTTAAATAGTCTTTGGTAGCTGCATCAGCAAAAATCAAGCAACTTAAAGACAAATTATGAAGGATGTGATATTAATAAAAATGGAGTAGGATGACCCAATAGTAGCCATTAAGGTTGACAGTAATTTGACCTAATGGTTAGGGAAGTGTGCATAGGTTGTTGGTTTGAATCCCCAACCACTGAGGTACCCTGAGCAAGATACTATCCCCCCCCCCACACACTGCATCCCAGGTGCAGAGCAATAACAGCCCATTGATATGTCACATATGGGTTAAATGCTGAGGATGCATTTTGTTGTTCTGTGCTGTGGAAGGTCAACAATGACAATTAATTAGAAAGAAAAAAAAATAATTGTTGACTCTAGCTTTACAGATTGTTTAGGCTTTAGGCCTGATTTACATTCCTGTGGACCCTTCCTTAAATAACCCCAGATACTGCGTGAGTGTAACGGGCATTTAGCCTGTGTGCTAATGGCTGTTCCTGCCTGCCGTTCAGGGCCTTGGCACAGATGACCGGGCACTTATCAGAATCATGGTGTCTCGCAGTGAAGTTGACCTCTTCAACATTCGGAAGGAGTTTAAAGACACCCATGATGTCTCTCTCCATGACTTCATTCAGGTTCTGTCACTATGTTAATTATATTTGTTTCCATTTCATTTTCAGTACAGAGCAATTGATGTGAGGTTGATCAATAGTGCCTGCCATTAATTTATATTTAAATATCACCTTTTTTATTGACTGTAAAAATCAACTTTTAAGTATCACTAGAAATGTGTTATTTTAGCATGTTATTTTACCTGCGTATGTTTTCCTTTTTGCATCCATTGGTAAATAATGCAGTTGTTTTAGTTAATACATCCTGCTACTGCTAACTGTGATAAAAAAAACAATCTATAGCATATTTCCTGCTCATTATACACAATCAAACTGGCAAACAGAAAAGAAGTTCTTCACATACTGAGAAGTGAATATTGCCATGCAGGGAAGTTTCTCCAAATTTGTAACTTCATTGTAGCTTTTCATGTGAAACACAAACTGATTTGGCATTAGTGTCCAAATTGTATTGATATAAAAGTTGAACATTATCTTTGGGTGGAAGAGGGGGGTGGTGAGGTACCAAAGGTTTTTGCAGTGAACTACTTTGGTTCAGCTGTTTAGGAATTCCCCCCTGCATGCATGACTTCCTCTTTGAAGGCAGCATTTGATTGGTAGATGGTCTCTATGGCAGGATGTACTTTTTAACAGGTCTTTACTGGTTTGTGCTCGAGAAATGCCTTTGAATATCAAGAATAAATCATGGCTCTTTTTTCAATCAGCTATCATTTTAATGACCACCCACCCCCACCCAAAATAAATGGCAGGTTTACACCAGAACAGGTTGCCTTTCTACTTGAGGGGAAATTCGGTTTCTGTTTGTTATTTATGAGTTGGTCGTTTCATTTTTGTCTGTGCATTCACACCGCATATAAATAGCTGTTTCTAATTTAAAGACGTTTATTTCTTTGCTGTGTCTAGGACAGTCTCGCACTTTAGATAGTTCAGTTTTGTTAATGGCATAACTCATTATTATGGGAAAGTATGATTATTATAGACCATAGTAAAACCAGTTTTAATGTAGTTACTTCCATTGACAACATTTCTTAATATACAGTCTGTGATGTTCCGTAGTCTATACCTTCAGACAGTCATCCTGTTTCTTGGTAAAATTCTATGTTAAAGCAATGTGGATTCCATTGCGATCCCCATTGAACCAAGTCTGCACTTCCTTTCTCCTGTAGGGTGACACTTCAGGAGACTACCGTAAAGCGCTTCTGGTGCTCTGTGGAGGAGAGGACTAGTGCACCCGGTTGGTTCCATGACACCCCAGCATGATCCACCAATACGCCAGTTCACTGCGTACCGACAGGACTGTGGATTGGATGAAATAACAGGCTCCTGCTTTGCTTTGGATCCTGTTTTTGCTGCTGCTTTGCCAAACCAAGCTGACCCACTGTCTAGGCTTCTCAGTAGCATCGGTCACGATTTAAACCCATGTGTCTCACAGCTTGTCTTTGCGATGGGCACACAATCGTAAAGGCATTTGTGTATTTTAAAACCAACCAAGAATCACTATAGCATTAATGTGAAAATGTTACGTAGGTACAACTGTATCTCCAACCCAGATCTGGAAGCAAGATAGTTGATGCTGTTCCAATCTGTAAACCATGTTATGCTGTTTATGTATTTCTGTTAAATATCTTAAATAAAAATTATTTACGGGGGAGAATAAAATCCACGCACGGTGTATCTTGTTGTTTAATGATACAATAGTATTAGTGCAATAGATTGATGTTTCAACATGCGTTCGTGGTTTTCCGTACTGTGTTAATGTTTTGTAAGATACCAGTGTTAGTGATCTGAATAAGATAGTCTCAGATGGATTTGGTAAATGGTAATCCTGACCCTAAGCCGATTTAATAATCCTCAAGCTGTGTGTCAATATTGCAGTTAATACTAAGAAAGGGGTTTCAGTATAGTAGCCGTATCACACATTTACCATTCTTATCTTAGGAAAGTTGGACATAGATATAACCAAGAAAAATGTCAATGAAGACATGAACGTTTTTGTAACAGACCAATGTTAATTACATTGTCATTGTCAGTGAAACCAGTGGAAAACCTTGTTATATACTTCAAACATTACAAATAACCCTATCGTTTTATTTTATGTTCAAAATATAAATTTCATTTTCATCTTTGCAAAAAAATAAGAACGTTATGCCAAAAGATGATTTTGGGTCTTTTCGTGTACTTTTCTAATGTTATTAATGAATGATAAACAAAAGCTTTTTCTAAACATTTTGGCTTAGAACTAAGCTGTTAAACTTGTATGGGTGCTACATCTAATTGGTCTTCGAAAAGCAAAACTAAAAAACAAGGCTTTAAATACAGCAATTATGACAATTGGGTGGTCATTTTAAATGATCCTCTGCACACAGGCACCTATTAAGAAAATATATTGTCTCAAATATATTTACTACTCATACTACTATTACTACTACTAATAATAATACTGCTACAGTACTACTAGTACTACTACTAATAATAACAATACTGCTACAGTACTACTAGTACCACTGCGTGAACTGGAAAAGCAGTGTCATGTGATGGTACTGTGTGGATCCATTGAGCAGCTACAATGACGTTTGAGTCATTTGACTAGTTGTAAACTCGCACATATCTAAAATAAACTATCAAACATGTGGAATGCACTGACATTTGCTGTTCAGCATTAGGCTACACTCCTGAGGGTGACTCACTGCTGGTCAGCATTTATTGTGAGGTTTTGTGTGACTAATTCCCACGTCAGATGCTGACCTGAAGGGTTTTCCTCAAGGAAGGGGAGTGACACATCTCAGTATGACTTTGCATCATCCAGGTGAAAACGTTTCCGTGGTGGGGGGGGGGGGGGGGGGGGTGACACATCTCACTATGAAGTCATGAGTCATGCAGTTGTTTTGAGGTCCATATGCTAGGGCCCTTATAAATGACTGAAAGGATGCATTTTAAATTTTTGTTAGTAACTTAATCACATCCCTGCTTAACACCCCTGGGGTTTGGGGTTCGAAGTCCTGCCCCGGCTCCATTCATGCTCAGTGCATGTCTCACCCCTGTTATGCGGGTTCCCTCTCCATAGGATTGCCTAATTCCTCCCAAGTTCCCAGGTGCTCATACCCAGAAAGAAGACTGCTCTCTCGATGTTCAAATAGAATATCGAGAGATGTTCCATTAATCAACAGAACACCAGTCATGCTGCTAGGCTGGATAAAATGCAGAATTTAAAAATAAATTCAAATAACCTCAACACATACTGCTGTAATGTCCATGCAGATCAACACATTTTTTTCAGGGATATTATTTTATTATTATTGGGTTTTTTTCAAGCATATTGTTCCTGCTTATTTTATTGTCTCATTAAAATCTGTCATAAAACAATGCATACTGAATTCGGATTAAATAATAATGTTAATCTCTCCATCCATTTATTTCCAATAAATGCTTATTGAAGCAGGCATTGGTACATGGCAGAGCAGATATGCAAAGACATGTTTACTTGGGAAATGGCGGCGGGTTCAGCAGATCAGGACACTGCATCTCTGATGGGAAGTTAAAGGTCACACTCACAGAAACAAATGACCGAATGCAGACATCTTCTGTGCACTCGCCCACTGATGCCCTTCTGCGTCTGTAGCAGCCAGTTCTGACCCATGCCTATATTTAATTTGCTTAATTCATCCACGGATTTATTAATAGCCGTCTAGATACTTTTCTATTCCATGGAGACATGCTCTTTAGCAGGTAGACTTTTTGACCAGCTAGCTAGATAGCTTATTTTAACGCTCAGTTGCTTTGTAATGGTAGTTAGTTCTTTATTATGTCAGTTGTAATTAGTGATTGCGCCATAAGTCGTTTTCTATTGATCTTGCTGACAAGCAGCAGGCTTTGAACATTTACACAGTTACAAACTGAAAATTTCAGGGGAACTGTAATACATGGGGTTACCTGGGCTGAATCACAGGGGCCTCTGCTAAAAGGGCTTTTGCTAAACTTCTTTTTTTTTTTTTTATTCTAACCCTGGAGTTGCCTGTATTTAATGTCATTGTCCCATATTGGAAAATAAAGTACTGTGTTCCGTTTTTAACCAATACAGGATGTAATTTGTCATGTCTAGACCGAAATACCATTTAATCTGGACCGAGCCCTCCATTGTAAGCACCCAAAGCAAAGCAAAAACAGGACAAATATGATTGTGACTTTAAATTAAGAATTTTGTTTTCCATTATGACCAGGAACCAAAATTGAGGTGTTAGATTACAGTGTAAGGTTATAATATGTGCGTGTAATTTATGGTGTTTTGAATTTTAACAAACCCACTATTATCTATTTGATCTAGTTTAATAAACGGATTAGTCTATCCTTCACGTCATATTCACAGGATTACTTTTGAGGGAATCCCAACAGTTTAAACCATTGCAATGCATATGTCTGTATAAAGCAACATAAAAGTATTTTCTGGTTTTTGGTTTTTCTGTTAATGTTCTATGGTGTTTGCAGGGGCTTTACCTTTAGCTGCATGGCCATGTCATTGTTTGTGCACCTGAATAAAACTGGCATGCACTCGGAGCACATTTTGTGCTGATAACGATCACTTTAAGAGTATCAGAACCATGGAAACCATAATATTGTGATGATATGTTGTGGAAAGATACTGACATTAACGAAGACTTGTGCTCGTTAATCTCATTTATCTAGTTGTTTGTTTTTATCCCACTCATTAAGGTCATTGGAAATGTTTGCACTAGGTTGCGATGTTGTTTTCGCCCTAATGAAAACTGGTTCAAACTGGCAAATCAATATGTGGAGCGACTATTTCTGTCTCATGGTTTCAGTCTTATTTATGTAACATTAGCATTATATATCAACAGCATATAAAATCTCAAACGTGGTTAAATCAGCTGCACAATCCATCAATGGAATTCAGTAGCTAGTGAGAAAATTGCAGATGACTTTCTGTGGTTTGATCGTGTTGGTGTCAAAACACTGAAAACATACAGGGTGAACAGAATAACAAGACTTCCTGCTGGTTTGCATAATTTGCTGCATTTCTTCCATTTCATTCCCCACCTATCAGCAAGGTCAGACAAGGGCCTTGTCACAATATATGGCTGAATGCCTGTGTCTCATCTGTGTGTGCAACAGAGCTGTTGTGTTTGGGTTTAGGCCCATTTTGAATTGTAAATAGCCTAAACACACACACACATACACAGACAGAGGTTTGTAATTATATCTTTGTGGGGACTCTCCATTCATTTTTATGGGGAAAACTCTGATCCCAATATGATGACCTTAACCCCTACCCAATCCTAACCTTAACCATAAGTAACCAAACAAAATACAAGATTTTTGGCGTTTTCAGTTTTTTGATTGCATTCACAGATCTTTGTGGGTACCTGAAAAATGGTCCCCACAATGTCAAAATAACAGGTTTTTATTACGTTGTGGGGAACATTTGGTCAACACACACATACACACACACACAGAGAGAGAGAGAGAGAGAGAAGCAGCAGGGTGAGGAAATCCCCTACAGTGCATCAATCCAAGGCCCCGTCTTCAATGTCTGTCATATCTGCAGCTTCCTGTCCAAAAGCACAACATAAACAAAACAGAAAGTATTCTAACAGGTTTTCTGCACAGGTTTTGCATATATACATACCAATTTACACTTGCAACTATAATAAGTAACTAGCTAGGAAAGGTAATATACCCATCAAAAACATTAGACAAACCCAAAGAGTAAACTTATGATTCATTCTTGATAATGCATAAGCAATGCAAACAGTTAGCATCGCATTTTCAACTTACTGCAAACTGTTTATCACACATTATGAAGAAACACCCAGAAGAAATGCAAGAATGTATGATTCAGTTTTACGGACAATATTCAACGAGGAAGAGTTGCTGGCCTGCTACCAAGCCCCTTTTCTCAGGCTGAAAATATCTAGGCTTTCTTCGTGGG
Organism: Paramormyrops kingsleyae; assembly: GCF_048594095.1. Taxonomy (NCBI): domain Eukaryota; kingdom Metazoa; phylum Chordata; class Actinopteri; order Osteoglossiformes; family Mormyridae; genus Paramormyrops; species Paramormyrops kingsleyae. The sequence goes on along the minus strand of NC_132806.1, from coordinate 31,890,375 downwards.
AATTCCCCAGTCTGTATAAAGGCATTGCTAAATAGCTTCCCCCCAAACCCTTTCCTTTCTGTATAAAATACGTTGTGTGTAGGGACATAATATATAGGTGAGTTAGTATTCTTGTATTTCTATGCATTTAATACTACTTGGTTCAATTTGCATGTTTTCTTGGTTGTTTAATCTTGCTAAAGCGTTGTTTGGCTTGTTTGATGTGTTGTACGTCCTCCCTACCTGTTTCATATATGGCAATCCTTCCTCTGTGTTGTGTCCATTAAATGTCTTGTAGGGGCTGATATATGAAAAAAAAAAGAAAATGTCTGATCAAAGGACTGATTTGTAGCCCATTCTGGCTGACATTTTCCATTTAAAACTAGCGTTCTACTCTCTTTTGTTCTTGAACTGAGACTTAGATTTGGATGAGCTGTGAAAAAAAATGTTAACCTAGAATCTTAAAGACATTATTTTTCACCTGTCCATTATTCTACTTACCATATATACCTATATTTATATGCTATTGAAAATGAGTAATTGCCATAAAAGGAAAGGAATGCGAAGCTATAATCTTAAAGGCTGCTGATTTCATTGTCCATGGATTGCACTGAATTTCTAACATAATACTCATTGCATATCCAGTAAGCCAAAAAACTTTCTCTGCCATCAAGTAAATTTCTATAAAGATTATGAAAATGATCACAAAAACAACTGAAATTATTGACTTTAGTCGTATAATACAAATTAAGTATAATTATTAAATCTTTATGTAAATTTTATTCTCTCTAAGCTTTTCTTATTTTAAGCATTATGGTAATATTGTTAGAGTAGTATAGAGTGCATGAATAATTACTTGTTATTGCATGTATGATAATTTTGCTTTGGTATCACAAGATGTCAGTATTGTGGAGATGTTTAAAAATGATAGAAAGAGTTTTTTTTTACAGTAATCAAAAGCTTGCATACCAAAGAGAATAAGTATGTCTTCTTTTGATGCTTTTTTATGTATTTTTTGAGTACATATGACACAATGGAACACCCATGGCTACAATTTATTATAACATATAAAAATAAAAGGAATAAGAATTCTGAAATAAAATGGCCATCACTACCTATACCACAGCAATTTAATATATCCCTAATCCTATTCCTATTCTATTGAATTCTGTATTGTGCTCAGTCACATACTTCTTTCCCAAGATCAATTACTGGATGCAAAATCAGATCAGGCATAGAGTATAAATACTTATAGAGGAAGTATGACAGTTTCTATGTAACAACAGGAAGTAGATATAAGAAGCAGGAGATCCCCAAGCTCATTTTGTGGAACTTAAGAAATACCTTTATTATTTTGGTGCTAGTAATCCAAATTTGCAAAAAATATACAGGAAGTGCAGTTCTCCATGTATTTTATATCATAAAAAGATATGTGAATATTACATCTGTCTTGTCTTCTATATTATATTCTGTTTTAAAATGTAAATATTTAGCATAATGTTTTCCTAGAAACACTGGATGATGTTTGATATACTCTGTACTGCCTCCTACCCACTGCCTGTTTTCAGGGAAGACGGTGATTAAGAAATTAAGTGAATTTAAAAGAGAGAAAGGAAACTGGGGAGAAATGCCTGTATTCTGACAGCAAGCTCATGGTTCCTCAATAAATATCCAATGTTGATTAATTATTCTTATTTAACATTTCTAAATGATGTTGCGTAGAGGTCAGTCAATATACTGGTTCAGTGCTATAGTACCAGTTAATGAGGAAATTATAATGTGGTTTGTCAAAAACAGCTTATATTAAGATTTGAAAAAACTGAGTATACCAAGGAAAATGGCACTACCTACAAGCCTTCCTGCAACAAGGATAATATCAAAAACAATTATTTGTCTAGGAGAATACTCAGTGATGTGCTAGGAAATTGACTCCAAAATGATTTTGCCTTTATATATGTGTGCAGTTGTAATACGCCACACCGATCGTGTTCCTATATAGCTTGAAATCAAACTGCTAGCCTTCTTCTGTGTAGCTGTCAAAGCCAGTGTTACAAAGACGATTTCCTTCTAGTCAAACGAAAACACCAGCCCACTATATTATTCAGCAAACAAACATCACAGTACATGCACAGAACACTGCCAATAAATCATAAAAAACTTTTCAATATTGTTAGGCCATGATAATGGCCAGACAATAGCCTCAATGCATAGATTCACAAAGTAATCATTATTTACGTTTAATAAAGAACTTAAAATTATTAACTTGTTAAATGGAAGGGATTAACATAGTTTATACTGAATAAAAAGTTACAAAAGATGGAGCAACGGATGGTTAAAAATCCATACAGTCCGCTCCTTTTGCTTTGGATGAAGGCATGTTGTCAGAACATTTCTTGCCTTGTCCAAGGACCACGAGATACCTGAAACATAAACTCAAAGAATGTAAAGAAAAAGCCAAAATGTAGAGATTGAGGGATGTCCAATTCCTATTATCCTTGCTCTTCTAAAATCAGAAAATAATCCACTGTCTGATATTGATGTTGTTCTCACACAGCATTCGGCTTTTGTCTAAGTACAGGCTTCCATCTGACCATTGTCACTGATTCCCCATGCATAGCCTAACGGTCATTTTCAGTTCCACAAAGTTCATTGTCCTTATCAAGTTTCATCACTCAATTTCCTCTTAGTCATTCTATTGAATTGGCTGGCTCTCTAAACGATCGCTTGGTATTGGGAAATATCATGTGAAAAACAACTCTTGTTTTCACACTGTACTGCATATTATATTGATTTCTTTGTTTTTCAAAATGTGTTTTTGATAGATATGTTTCAAAAATGCATGACAAAAAATAAATCACATTTTGCATTTTTGAATATTCCCGTTATTCAGTTGAGTCGGATGTTGAACAACTGAACAGGCATTTGTTTACTCTGACTCCAATTATGCTCAAGAACATAGTAGACACATTTGTTTCAACCGCTAAAACAGATTGTCTTACGTCATATACTATTACCGAAAATGACATATGCCTAACACAAATTCATAGAACTGTATTCATACGATGATGTTAATAAAACGAAATTCACAAAGCTGACGTGTCATAAACAAAACACCGAAGCGTTAGGCCGAAATCTATCAATATATGCTGTCCAATGGCATAATCCATACAATAAGCACAACTTGATAATAATTTTAATCAGAATCTTTTTCCCAGTGTTTTCCGCATACTCATTTCACGATCCGGATTAAATCCAAAAAAAAAAAATTCTGTTTTACTGTGCATGATGTTCATAAAAAGCACGAGTATATGTACTTGATAACCATTAGTATCTCCCAGCCTGTAGCGAGTCCTTTGTTCCTTTTTAATGCCAAGCAGTTTGCTTTCGAGATCTGTAAACTCACTGGCTGATTCGCGAAATGTAGTGCAAATCCAACAGACAGCAAATACATGCAGACAGTTTTTTTTTTTATGCACCACTTAAAACGTGCGTTTTAGGGAGCGTGAATTATAATCACGGACCATTCCGTTACTAGGGAGCACTCACGCGTCTTTAAGGCACGAGCGGCGTTCGCACTGCGCCGTCGAAAATAGGCCGCCGTCCCCTTTAAGAGCGCGGGGGGGGGGGGGGGGAAAGCAGAGCGATAACGGTGACGCTGCGCCCTGCATTGGCTCGCTCGCCTGTCAGCCACAAGTGTTTATGTATTGGTGGAATTTCCCATGTTACAACACGGAGCGCCACTTCCGCAATCTCCCGGACAACCGAGCTCGACTGTCTGTCTGTGAGTACGCCACAGCCTTTATCCTTTTAAACATGTACAGGTTTTTTTTTCCCTCCTCCGTGAGCCGTCTTCGCTAACGACGGTGTTTTATAAATGAAAGCTGTGTACCGTTTCGTTAGCGGGCTGAGAAACGCCAGCCATTAGCCTGGGTGATGTTAGCTTGCAAAGCCTTAGCTCGTTAGCTAGCTAGGCTTGGTGTGTGCTTGAACTGACTGAAAAATGTGCTGTGTTGTTGTCTGTTTCCATTTTCGTTTTGTGTGCCTGTACAACCGAATTGAGTATTACAACTGCATCAATTGGTTTGTAAGCCGGTTCGAGTTTAACTAATATGGCAGTGGCTTCCGTAAAACAAAACCTTAAGGAGTCAGGTTGGTGTCTGTCACCGAGGCGTTTTTGTTTTATGGTGGTGGTTGATGGTGTTTGTGTCTATTTCGGTTGTAGGCTATGTGTGGAAGCTGTAGTGGGATCAACCGGCCGTTTTAAAGCTGAGTTATATCTGAATCTTGCGCTGTTGAGACAAAAAGCGACACGTCAGATATTTTCGTCACTGTGGTTTGTTCTCTTAATCTAGATTTTGTAATAATATTATTGCGTATATGGAATAGTGTTTATTATGAGTATGGAATAATCTTCCTGTTTAGTATGGAATAGTATAGACTAGTCTTCCTGCTGGTGTAGTGCAAGCTAAAACCTTGGGTTCCTTTAAATCAGAACTAGATAAGATTTTAACAACTGAGCTATTAGTTGGTCCCCAAACGAGCTTGATGGGCCGAATGACCTCCACTCGTTTGTAAATTTCCTGTGTTCTTATGTCTGTTTGGTTATTTAAACGTAATAATTCAAACCTTAGTACTATTTTGCCGTATGTATGGTAAATGTATGTGCATGTAGCTTTAATAATAGGGTCCGATATGGGACAACGTCTAATTTGTGTAAAGAAATTAAATATCAGGTTTACCTGAATATCATCTATACTACAAGTATTATCTGGTGAAAGTGAAATGTTGCATAATAGTATTCTGCTACGGTCACCAGCTGGCATGTAGCTAAGCTAAAATGGATTCTAACTGATCTTGTCTAATTAAGATTTACAGGATCATTTTGTAATCATATTTAAAGTTCACAGCTGTCCCCTGCTCGCTTTAATGGCATTGATGTAGTGGTAGCGTTTGCCTTCATGGTCTAAACAATGCTGTCGATAGACTGGAAACTCTGAATTTTGATGATTAGTAGTTATTCCATAATGGGAAGTATGATTTCATATTTTACAGCAATGACAAAGGTCTTAACAGTTAGTGATATTAGTGTGTCAAGTATCCATAGTCAAATAAGGCCAAAAATAACTTTGCTGAAACCCCCATAAATATCGTCATTCAAATAGTGTTCTTTGAATTGTAAATTACCGTCCATCTATCTTCCAAGCGCTTATTCTGGTCTGGATCATCAGGATTGTAAATTCCTATGAATGGAAATTCAGAGAAGTTGATGGGGATGTGGTAGGAACCAACACAGTCACAACTTCACCACTGTACGTGCATTAATCATTTCCCATCATGATTAAGTCATTTTTTTTTCTCTATCCCCCCCCCCCTCCCCTCCCCAAAGTCTTTCAAATTGTAAACTTATTTTGTCAGAGAACTGTATTGTTTTGGAGAAAGTTAAAGCATAAACATGATTATTTTCTACGTAATGTTTTTTTTCATGCCAAAACTGTTTTTGTAAGTATTGTGTGCGTCTATATGTATAAAGAGTTTGTTAATTGGTCATTGAGGAAAATGTATGGTATTGTCCAAACTACTGGCCTCAAATTAAAGCCACAACTTCATGTAAGGCAGTATTATCAGTACAGATGAAGCTAAATGTGCAGTTTATTTTTAGGATATCTGGTAGTGCCTATGTATGTATGGGGCAGAAGTGTAATTCTCACTCTGTGTCCCAATTACTGAGGATTTTTTTTATTTTTTTTTGCATTAACATGGACCGTTCAAGTGAATGTCCTAGATACTCTTGGTGCAAAAAAATCAAGGACAAAAGAGTAAACTATACGTATAAGTTTATCCATCCACCTTCTACTCACTTATCCTAGTCAGTATCAAGGGGGAACTTGGGGCTTATGTCAGGGAGTAGAGGTTGTGAGGCTGGGCACAGGATGCAGATCTGTCACAGGACAATTCAGTGGCACCTTTAGCCTAACTGCATGTCTTTGGGTTGGGAAAACGTGCAAACTCCGTACTAACGGTTTCATGGGGGGATTTAAACCCCTGAGCTTGGGGGTGTGAAGCACCAGAGCTAACCAGTCAGTCACCATGCGACCAGCGTCAAAAGGTGTGCCCTTGTCTGTGTGTGTGTGTGTGTGTGTTTGATTTTTTTTCATGAACTGTCTTTCTAGTCCTGCTTTTCACAAAAGACTTTAGATTCCCACCATCCCTGCTGGATACGCTGTTTGTTAAAATGGGTTGATCAAAGGCTTAGAATTTTGGTACATACTCTCTTGGCCGCCAGTTAAATTGTCCCAGGGACTGAATATTAACCTGATTAATTTGAGACTTTTGTGTGTCATTGGGGTGCATTGCGTAAAAAGTTCAATGTAATAGCTATGGGCTGCACCAGTAACACAGGGTAATTCCAAATGTCAAATGTAGTAATGAAACAAGTACACACTGCATTTTTTTCAAATGTGTAAATTACTTTCAGTTGTAATTTTAGTAGATTAGTTTTCAGGAATTCAGTCTGCTAATATCTATTTTGTAAGGTGAAGACAGTTCTCCCTCGCTCACAACTTTGTTGGTGTAACATGTCACACAGATTTTTTGTTTTGGTAAACTCTATGGCATGAGAATTGCTTTATGTTACAAATAACAATACTTTTTATAGTTTGCGTCTAGCCTGTAAGGAGAATTTCTAATACCTGAATATGTTTTTGTGACATGGCTTCACATGGCAGTGGAGTTTTGGAACATTTGCAGCTTAAGTGACTTTATGGATTTGCTGGGTTCGACTGCAGCTGTGTAATCACATTTTTTATTCCAAATATAATTCAGCACAACCTGATTGTCTGCATTTTGTCTTTCTGGCATCTAATTATCCATTTGTATCTACTTTACTCCCATTTGAAGCATAGACATTTATTTCTGGTTTCACAGTACAAAAGTAGTTAAAATTAGGTATTTTACTTATGTTCATGTCAGAGAAATTATCATGGTATAGATAGAATAATGTTGTTAAAGAATCGATTTTTGAGTATTTAATTTATGTATAAACTGTCATAGTTGGTGTATCATGCATGTTATTTTAAACTTAATTCTACTATTAACCCTAACTGCTGTCCATTAGGGGAAGTTGTCCTGTAGTCCACCTTTGTTCCCAAAAAGAACCGGATCAAAATAGGAACATGTGTAAGCAAGAAAATTCCCCAACACATGTACCTCACGGAGGGAATTAAAAAAAGGTTATGTCACTGGGTGGCGAGTGAAACAGAAACCGTAGATGTGTGTGTGAGCTTCCCTTTAATTAAACCTTGACTGAAGGTGTTGGTCAATGCTGCAGAGTCATGGCACACCAGTGTAAATGGGCTAGTTTTACTTATATAAATCGGATTGTTCTTCATAGGCTGGGGATGCTGGCAGCTTTCTGGATTTGATTTCACTTCTGGAAGTTTTTTTTTCCCTGCTAGCTGCTATGTAATTCAAACTCCCATCATTACGTTTGTTTGTAGCCGTGTATAATTATGGAAGGAATGGTTTTCCAGGTTTGGGTCTGTGTTACTTTTTTCTGGAAGGGAGGTTTTTATACTTATGTGAGAAGCCCTTTGGCCTGTCATGGAGTCTGTTATTGTTCTTCCTTCATTGTTCTGTGGGGTGTGGTTGATTTAAATCTGGGTGTCGATGCGTCACGCGGAGCTGCAGTTTGATAGACTATGAGAATTAATGAACTGCTTTGGCACTTCCAAGCTTTTTTTTTTTAAAGAGCAAAAATGTCTTCAGTTGGGGAAATTTGTCCAATAGGCTCTTACATTTCTGTACAGGTTTAGAGGCTATAGGGGTATAGGAATATAGGGGTACTAGGTACTTTGTGAGCCAGTCTTGCATTTGCATTCATCTAGCAGATGCTTTTATTTTATTTTATTTTTTTTAAATCAGGGTTAACTGCTATCTGGAGTAATTGGGGTTAGGGTCTTGTTGAATGGCCCAGCAGTGAAATCACTCTGCAAGTCCTGGGATCTGGGACTTGAACTGACAATATTCTGATCATGGGCACATAGTCCTGACCAATCACATACCGCCCCGCATATTTTGGATATTTTGTTTTTGTGCAGTCCTTGTCTGGAAAATCTAGAATGTCATAACAGCTTTGCCTACAGCTATGAAGTTGCATAATACCTATTCTTTCATTATTAGGCATAGGCGTCTTTGCCATAGTTGATCAATTTTAAACACCTTTAACATGACTAATAGTATCTCATGAATGATACATTTTGGATTCTATGTTTATATCCACAGCAAAAAACGGAGACTTGGGTTTATATTTAGATGGATTTTTACTAAAAGGAGTTCCTAACCTAACATTTGAAAACATTTAAACATTTGGAATTGGATTTTCCTTGAAACAGATTAACATCTTGCTATCTCTGTGCCTCCATAATGTAGTATAGTGTGTGTTCCCATTTTGAACAGTACTGCACAATAGAGCAGAGTTTTCACTTTCAGGTTGATGGAATGATGCCTCTCAATCGAGTTCCTGCCTTACATTTCTTCCTTGTCTCTTTTCTTTGTGCAATGTGCAGTGCTTGGTAAGTGAAGCTGTCTGGATGGAAGGAAAGGGCCCCTATCGGATCTACGACCCAGGTGGGAATGAGGCCCAGGCCAAGGACGAGGGCAGCAATATTAGCTACCAGCAGCTACTGGAGGAGAACAGTGTGCTGAGGGAGAGGATGAAGGGCCTGAAAAGCCTAGGTACCACAGTCCTGCTCATTTCCTAAGCTGCTTCCTCAAATAGGAGCAGTGATATTCATGCATATTATGGCTGTCTTTGGCACAAGGTGAAAAGGTTAAGGACTTTTACAATAGATGATGTTTGTAGTCAGAAACCCAGCTTTTACAGCTCTATGAATAAAAGTCTGTAGCTATTCCTAATGCTAAATCATGTGACATGAACCCTGTCTTATCTGCTACATGTTGCTTGCTTGTAATTTGAATTCTTTTCACCAGTCTGTGGTAATAATGTGTGTGTGGTATGTTCAGCAAAGAATTGCCCATGTGCCTTGAACATTTAGAGAGCTGAAGGTATCACTGAAGCTGAAAGTTTAAGCTAGCTACCCATTATCTATCTTTCTTTGGAGATGGGAAGTATTGAAAAATTAAAGCTGTACTGCAGATGAGTGGCATGGGATGATCATAAAACTTTAACAAGGAATTGTGCCCCTGAAATGCTTTTGTGCTCAGCACAGTAATAAGCAATGGTTCAGAGTGGCCAGGGGTCATTTGTTTATTGATTTGAATGCTTCAGACGGCAGGACTGAGAGAGGTAGCTTATAGACTACTTGCGTACAAATAAGAATGTTGACACTCATTTTGTCTTGATTGTAGAATTCTGGCTGCATGTTGGCAGTGTTTCTCATGCAAAATCTAATTCTGCTTTAATTTTATAATTCTTTAAACAGTCTATTTAAAATGAACTGGAGTAACTTTTGAAATTAGATTATTGACATTCTAATGAGGAAAATATATTCCACTCTGTAATAAGGGTGTTTTTTACTTGCTTATTAATTCCAGGGGACCTTCTGGAAGAATCTCAGACAGAGGCGTCTAAACTCCGTCAAAGAGTGGAGGAGCTCGTGAGAGACAATGAAGCACTGAGGTCTTCCACATCCAGCTTTTCTTCAGGCATGGGGCTCCCAGCTCAGGCAGAAGCCCATGGTATATGATCTTTCTATCAAGGAGCTATTTTGCAGATGTTAAACAAAATATTCTATGCTGATAATCTTTATTAGTTTTGTTTTTAAAAAGAGATCTTTGTCCATGTAACAAGTTATATACGTGGTTCAAATTCTATAAATCCTTCAAAATTTAAATTTTACACCTTTTTAGTTTGTGGATTTTGTTTTCAAGTATATTTTGATTGCTTAATGAGCCCTTATACTGCATTTGTTTGGTTAAATTAAATTTAATGAAGGGGTAACGGTTGCTTAACTTTTTATCGCTTCAGCTCATAGTGATCATGGGCCATCAAATATTTCACTGATAGAAAGTCAAAAATCGCCGACAGAGAGGATGTCGCGCCCCGATTCCAATGTAAGTGTCTTTACATTGTAATAGGTTACATAGAACTGATGTTGGTCTTCTGTGAGTGTGAAACTGATTTACATCAATGGAAAAAAACTTAAATGTCTTTATATGTACTAATACATTTTGAAATTAACTTTGAAAGTTGAAATACTTAAAACTGCAGGCATGACGCTTTTAACTAGAGTTTTAATTGCAGGAAGGCTCGTCTGAGTTTGAAGTTGTAAATCTGGAAGAAAAGCATTGTGCTGCTGAGGACAAGTCTGTGAGTTGTCAATTACGGTTTCTATTGTATTTGATTTAGTCTTTGAGCTGAAAGACACTTTCATGAAACATCAGGTCCTCTTGTGACCTAAGTCGATAACATTATTGTGTGGATTCTTGTTTTTAGCCAGTGTGATAGCTGTTGTCTTATGGTTACACTTGTGCTCTATATTGGTATCGCTTTGATGGAAACGTCTTTAACTATGTTAAGTTTCACCTTAGTGCATACATCAGTTAAGTTGAGCAAGCACGAATCAGTGTAGTGAAATGATGAGCCATTGTGTTTATGAAGCACATGAAGTTGTCATATTGCTTATCCTAAATGTTCAGACATCACCCTAAGTTCTGTCCTTTCTTTCTGGAATAGCTGTTCACCCTATTTCTCCAGTGCTTTGCCCCTCTTTGGGTCCCTGCTCTGTATGGATCATTAGCATGCGCCTTCATAGACACGTGTGCCTACTTTGCTGTGTTTATTGTACACGCTTCAAGGAGAAAGGTGACCGGCGTGGAGGAGAGTGCTGTCTTTTTGTTCTGCCCACAACTCTGTCGACATTGTAATGGCACACAGATGGCACCCAGATACCAGGTGTCGATGTGTAACAGTGAAGAAGAGTCTAACCCAGTCTATTGAACTTGGGCAAATTTTTTTATTTTCTAACCTGTATCCCCAATAGTACGCACCTTACCTTGACTGATGGGGCACCGGGGAGGTCCCCTGTTCGTCATTTTGAACAGAACCAACGCTGCACATTAAAGTCTAAAGGCTTAGGTTTTTTTCCTCTCATAATGGAAGGTATTGAGATGATCGTGAGAATCTTTCAGCTTATGGGTTTCGATTTCTGTCAGTGTGCTTCTTGTCAGCTGTTGATTGAAACATTTTTGCCAGTATGTTACTCTGCAGTATGTTACTCTGCAGACTCAATAGCGCTAGTTACCTGGTGGGAGGTAGAATTTCTGTCCTTGCTGTGAATTTTTTTGAGGCGGTATTTCATGATCGAACCATAATGGATTTAGTAGACTACTAACGTGCCAAAACAGGACAGCATGGACCACCAGCACATAGGACAGTGCCAGCCGAACCGTATGGAACCCAATGTAAAACGGAGGAAAATATTTATTTAAAAAAAGGCCCAGTATGCCACAGGTTAACAGTGTTGCCTCATACTTCCAGGGCTGAGATTCCACTTCTGCTCTGTGTGTAGTTTGCATGTTCTTCTTGTGTGGGTCCCTCTGGTTTTCTCGTGCAGCCCTAAGCCAGTTAGGTTAATTGACCTCTCTAAGTTGCCTGTCGTGCATGATTCTGTGCATTTATGTGCAACCCTGGCATCTTGTACAGGGTGTACTCGTGCCTTGTGGCTTACACCTCCTGAGTAAGGCTATCTGTAACTCTGGATGAGATCTGTCAATAGATCAAGTAGCCCTGCTGTGCATGCTTATCATGACTACTCTATCAGCTGCTGCAAAATTATGCAACTTGTGAATAATTTATTACCCTGTAGGCACATTTCACACAAAGTCAAGTTTATATTAGAGAGTGTCATGTAAAATGGCACCGAGCAATTATTGGGATTAAATAATTGAATTCGTATCAAGTTTTAGTGATTAGGCCTTGTTATAAAGGAGAGGTACGTGTGCAGCCATCAGCATTTGGGATGTGCTGTTTACCCAGCTGTTTACCCTGTTTGTACAGGCCATGATGCAGCCGCCACAAGATGCTCTGGAGCTTGCCAGCCAGCTGCAGAAGCTGGAGAGTTCCTTCAGTGTGTTTACCCAAGAGTCCAACCCCAACCAACTGTTGGCCCACCTCGGCCGTATGGCACTGGAGTTCAATCGCCTCTCCTCCAAAGTGCAGAAGAACGAGCAGAGGACCTCCCTCCTGCAGGTGAGAGCCAGGTCCCTGCTGCATGAGATCTTGAGTTGGATCCAGAAATAATTCTGTGTGGTGGACACAATAGCCGCAAGGTTTAGTTTAAAAGTAGTCATTTGTCAGTGTTGAACGATGTTTATTTTGGGTGAATCGTATTTTGGTGGAACTGGTGGATTTATTTATTTTTTTCTTCAGTAATTGTGCCATAAAATACTTTTATTTGGCTAAATATTAGACATTGTTTTCTTAAGTTTAATCAAAAACCTGAAGTTGTCCTGGGGTTGTATTCTAGGACTAGAATTTGAATGGCATTATACACATTCTACAATAGGTGGAGTAAATAATCTGCCTGCTGACCGTACACTTCAAACGTAGTCGACAGAATCTGTCGTTTTTAGCAATACGACGCTGTATGAGCGGTGATCATCATTTCCACACATCGCATGATTTGATGCTGTGGGGTTGGTCAGCAAGATTAATTATGCAGTCACCAGCATGCTTTAAATACCATACATTTAATGTGTATTTTTGTATTTATGTTAATGCTAAACATCTTGGCTGCATATCGTTTACCGTGGAATGTGTGTGTTTTGTTAGTCGGCAACCGCTTGTCCTGCAAATTGCTGGCTTCTCTGTCTGTGCTGCTGCTGGTTTTAAACCAGCACTGGCTGTTAATTGAGTAAATTTCCTTTATTGAAGTGGTTCAGCCGCTTATCACAGTGTTTATTTTTGCTCTTTATCTGGGTCTGCTGCATCAAAACATTCTGTGCCCCCCCCCCCAATATGTTTGTTTATTGGAATGTTTGCTGTTTACTCCACCTATTTAAATGTGATTGCCAGATGTTGCTCTTAAATGGTGACATGGTTAATTTCTCATATATGCTCTTGTCCAAAAAAAAAAATTCTTTATGAAGTTTAAAAAGTTTCTGGAATATGAAATTTTAAAACAAAATAGTGTGCATATGGGGCGGGGGGTTTATCGGGGCTGTCTAATATTTGGTATTTTGCAGACTCTGTGTGAACAGCTGAGACATGAAAACAATGAACTTCGGAAGAAAATGGAAGATGACCTGCAGTATAGAAATCAGGACTTGGAACAGCTCAGGTAAATGCCAGTTTATACTCTTTCTTTTTGTGTGTTGCTGAAAGGAATTTGTCCAAAAGTGAGAATTCAATCTAACTTTGCTGTTTCTTGTCTTGAATGTCTTGAAATTTCCCCCCCTTCTTTATGGTGTGTGGCATGGTTCCTACGTGGGTCTCACAGGGTCTTTTTGTGGGATAGTTATCACCCCCCTCCCCTGGAAAGTCGGCAACGTTTCACTTGCATAATTGCAGTCGGACTGTGATGTTCAGGGTATTTTTTGCAATATAAACATTGTGATATAGTTTTTACTTTTGATTTCACTGTTTTATTATTGCAGGCAGGAAAACCTGAAGCTGAAGAAGTTGGTCACTGGAACGGTCACTAGTGAACCAATGGCAAGTCAGCAGCAGGGAAGCAAACAGGAGGTGGTTAAACCGGAACCTGCTGGAACCAAGATGGAGATGACCATTGCTCAGCAGGTAAGCTGGATGGTTTGTGACTCTGATTGCCAACACGGGTATATAATTAATCCATGTGTCAGAAACGAACACTGGCAGCCAAAATGGAGGTTGTACACTTATTATAGGATGCCAGTTTTCCAGCAAGTTTGCCAAATTTCTGCCCTTCTAGTGCCACCCAGGTCAGCCACAAGTGAAATGATCAGGAAGTAGAAACAGTTGGTAGTGAGTTAAGCTGTGAAGCGGTCGGCCTCACAGGCTCACAGAAATAGACCTGATCACCCATCATCAATTCACAACCTAATTGGCAGCACATCCTACCAGCAATGATCCAATATGTAATAGAAAGCCTTCCCAATAGAGGGTGTTCTATCAGGAAACAGCCAAATTCATATTAATTCCCTTGATTTCGGCATGAGGTATTGGATAAGCTTTTGTCTGCATACTTCTGGCCAAATAGTGTGTGTGTATTTTTGTATTTGTGTGTGACTGTGACTGCATAATATGCAACTAATGTCATACAATTTACATAAAAGTAATTAAGGCTCAAAGTTTTTATGGTAATGGGTGGAAATCAACGCATTTTAAAAATATTTTTGCTTCATTTGTTTTTGATCAGTCACTAGAAACACAAACAGCAATTTAACTGATCGGTAGTTTTTTATGGTAACATTGATGCTCTTGAAAATGGTAGTTTAAGTACTAAGATGAAGGATTTTTCTTTTGTAAAGCTGAACCTACATATTTTACTTCATAAATGGCTACATTAAAGCTGTGTTTCAAACAACATGGTCAATTGTATTTCAATTATTTTTTTAGTATTTGAATGGTCATTTGTTATTTAGGGTTGAAAATGTGTTGTGATTTGAATAGAAAACATTTCAATAAATTTTGTGAGTCATGTCAAGATGCTTTGGAACCAGTCTACAAAGTGAATGTTTAGTGTTGTTTTCCATTTCCTCAGAGTGGCAAAGCTGTAGAGAAGGCCCCACCCAAGGCATGTGACCCAGAAGTATATGAGAAGAAGATCAAGCTGCTGGAGAAACAGAGAAAGGATGTAAGGGACCCCCCCACACTCAAAACTGCATGTTTTGTCTCCCAGATTTATGTGAATGTGCTTGGTACCATTGTTCAGTCGACAAAGACCTTTTTTTCCTCTTTGCAGGTTCTTGAGGTGAACAAGCAGTGGGACATACAGTGGAATTCGATGAAGCTGCAGTATGAACAAAAGGTAAAAATGTTACCACGTTGGTTAATTTGTTTCGTGTTTCTCGTGTTACGCACATCGCATTTTATGTTCTCTGCCACAGGCTGAGAAACTAACGCAGCATCTTGCTTGTCACATGATAGGTTTGGTCTTGCTTGCCGCATTATAGGTTTGGACAAGGTTGTTTATGCGGCACTGACCTTTATATGTTTAGCTGGTTCGTATACATTATTGGTTAATGACGTTAGCAACTAGCAGTCAAAGCTGAGGGGACGATCTTTCTGGTACATTTTGTTCACGCCCTGAAGCCTGTACCTGCTACAAGAGGAAATGGTACAATCCACCACATCGCAAAGAGTGCAGACATGACAACCACAGGCCTTGCCACAGGTCCATGTCATACCTTGTGCAGAATTTCCCTTATCTCTGCAGTACCCTCGGTCTTCCTGCTGTGGTTCAGTCGGGGCTGTCCAGAGCTGTATGCCATTGTAAATGTGGCAGTGATGTTCTATAATTGATTCAGTTAAACAAAAAAAAAAAAGCAGTTACTTTCTGCACATCCTTTTGCGTCATTCAGCAGCATGTACGTGTAGCCCCAGTGTGCAAATACCCTTATGATTGCCTTTTTACTTGGGTGCGAGTCGTGTGTATGTCAAACAACCTAATAAACTTTCTGAAAATGAGACTTCTGAAAATACACCTTTTTTTTTGCCTATCAGTGTGCCCTGCTCGTATTGATCAGTAAGTGATTGATTGTTTTAGCATATATCGCACTCCATCCCAGATCACAGAGCTAAGACAGCGTCTGGCAGACTCCCAGAAGAGCGTTGCGGAGTTGGAGGCGGACCGGGAGCAGAGGCAGCGCGACTACGACAAGAAGCTGCTTCTGGCCAAATCCAAGATCGAAAATGTGCAGGTCTGTCTGGTGCACTAGCCTGGTAACATCTCATTCTGTTTATACAAGCAAGATAGCTGTATAGTTGTATTTATATTGCGATGTACATTTTCCTGCTTAATTCAGCCTTTTCAGAGAATTGGGAATCACTTTCAATGTTCTCTTCCAAATAATTAATGAAATTTCTAACTAGCCAATTCTTTGTGTATATTTTTGGTTTCTGGTTTAGTTAATTACTGCTATTTGTATGTGGAGATCAGGATCTTGGGTACTTTCCTGGGGTTGACCTAAGATTCCTTGTCTTTTTTTTAGTTTTTCTTTTAATAACGAGAAGAAATACCCTGTTTTGCTATTGTGATTTCCCAGCTACTCTTTTGACTTAACATGGAGTGATTACAGGATAATGCCTTTGGACTGACGTGTTTGCCGATGTGTCACGCGGACCGTGTCTTTGTTTAAGGGGGAGAAGGAGTGTCTGACCTCTGAAACCTGCGAGCTGAAGCACAAGGTGCGTTATCTCCAGGATCAGCTGATGCCTTTGAGTAAGCAGAGAGAGTACCAAGACAAAGAGATTCAGCGCCTTAACCGGGTATGTGTGCCCTCTCCCAGCCCATGTCTCCTCAGTACACCAGTTATTCTCACCCATGCAATTTAAAGAAATAAATATATTTACCTCTCATCTTTGCATTATCGTGTCGTTCAGATTTAGAGTTCAATGAGGGAATATTTAATTTGTTGTGAAAGGCGCTATATAAAAGTCAGAGTTGCCCCAAGGCGCTTTACAGGAGTGTGTTGTAATGCATCACACCATCGTTAAGACCAGTGTTGGCTAATTCAGGTCCAGAGAGTGAAGTCCAGACCGGGATTTTATTTCAACTAATCAGTTGAGCATAAAGAGTCACAGAGTATTCAATTGGTTGGTTGAAACAAAATCCCAGTCTGGACTTTACTCTCTGGACCTGAATTACCAAACTCTGATTAAAACAGAATTATACAAAAACAGAGAAAAGGGAAGACAATGAAAAGAGAGCCAGAAGACAACAGAGGAGAGGAACCAAAAACTCCCAAGTAAAGACAGAAATAACCTCTGCGGGTCCAAGGTCAACTGACTGCCCTACCACCCCCGCCCCCCTAACATTACAGAAAAAGAGTGGGCTGGCTTGCTAAAAGCAGGGTGTGAACTGTGGTCAAGGTCAAAGCCAAAGAGACTCAGTGAGTCATTTTTCCACACTGGACTGTGTAGGGTGGCAGATTGAAGTCTGTACCCACAATGCTAAAGATCCTAAGTCACATCCACGATGTCACCCCTCCATGGGACTGAGCCAGGACTCCAGCTCAGATGCCCACCCCCCCGGGCAACCTCCAGACATGTGGGAAGAGAGGCAGAGAGCATGGATGGGCAGAACATGTGTTGACACATTAATGGACAAAGCATAGTGGGTAAAAAACGGCATGTATAGCAGCACCTGCAGCCATAGTTACACTGTGTTATGTGATCTGATTGGACGATGCGGCTTGTAAATCTGTCAGGTAGGCAGGTGCTAAACCTTTAAGTGCCTTATATGTAAGATCTAGATCTTGGGTTCAGGACTGACTTCCAAGTACCCAGCAGGAAGCCAGTGCAGAGAACTAAGAGCAGGGGTTCTGCGTTCATACTTCCTGCTCCTGGTTATAATTTGAGTTGGTACATTTTGAATACGCTGTAAGGTGTTTAATGTGCAGTGTGTGTGCTCCCAGATAACACAGCATTACAGTAGTCTAACCTACTGTATACAAAGGCATGTATTAGTCTCTCAGTGTCTTGAATAGCAAGGAATCGTCGTCGTTTGGCAAAGTTATGTAGCTGTAGGAAGCGCACCTTCGATACTGCATCCACATGTGATTTGAATAAGAGGCTTGTGTCTAAGATGACGCCTAGGTTACGGGCCGAGCTGCTGAAGGAAAAGTTCGGCCCTTTGGAGCAGAGTGCAGAGATTATAGCATTCCAATCTGTGGACTTGCCTCCAAACAACAGGACTTTGGTTCTCTGTGCACTTGCTCATAAAAAGGTTTCAGTCATCCAGGTTTGTTAAAGCAATTAGCTAAAGTGACAACAGATGCAGTGTCATTAGGCGTAACTGAAATGGATGATTTGGGCGTTGTCAGCATAGGAGTGATAATTAACATTGTTTTCTCATGATGTTACCTAATGGCAGCATGTAAAGAAAAGTATCAAGGACCTAGACCCGATATCTGTGGTACTCTGGGAACATTGACATTGGAGTAGAATTATTCAGCACTTGAGCATATTGATATTGATTAGTCAAATCAAACAACTTAAAAACAAACTTAAACAACTTCCTTGCACACAACCCAGCATCAAATTCCAATCTATGTCCAGTCTATGTAATCCAGTAACATGACCAACCCTATCAAAGGCTGCATTTAGGAGGAGTAAAGAATACTGTTTGTGTCCGAAGCCAGAGCAGATTTAATTTGTGGTGCTATAGTCACTAAGCATAATGGAACAGTGAATTCTAAGCATGCCCTATTTGTGATTATCTTCTTGTGGGGGGGTGGATGCTCTGCCACAGGCTCTGGAAGAGGCCCTCAACCTGCACTCCCCAAATTCCACGCAGCAGCCATTTTTCGGGAATCAGACTGAGGGTGCGTCGAACCTGCGGCGTCAGGACCTGCTGACCCAGATCACAGTGTTGACAGAGCAGGTATTTATGACGCGGGCAAACCTGGTCTTCAGTCAGCTTTCCTTTGACATAAATGCTGCGTAAGAGTTTCTGTCGAATCATCATTTTAACAAGCCTGGTGAACTGATTTTTATTCTGACAGAAAAAAACGCTGAGCATTCTTACCATCCCTGTGTTATTCACAGCACTTACCATCATGTCTGTAATTTTACAGTCATTCCAGTGGCACCTTGACTATCCATGACATCAGCTGTATTCAAAATTGCTCCCTATTCCCTGAACAGTACACTATATAGTACATCTGCCATATTCTAGTGCTGTTCAAATTGTCAGCAGCAAAATACTATAAAATGCCCATGATTCAACTCAAATAGTATTGTATGGACATTAGTTGTCAACTGATCACCTGGAATACAATGGAGGGAGTCTCTCTGTCTGTCTAACTTTGTATATAAATCTGCATTTTTTAGTTGTTATATTATACTAGTGATCTCTGCAGATGAATAGGCATTTCAATTTAAAACGTTTAATTTATGAATGAATGTTACATTTGTATAGTTCTTTTTAAGACCACCAAAGCACTTCACAGAACGAATGGGGAGCCACTTCAACCACCACCACCACTGTGTAGCCCCCCCCCCAGATGATGTGGTATCTGACACTCGCCACGCAGTAGCTTTACCTTTTCGAGTCGCTCGACTGTCCTGTGTTCAGGAAGCGTTATATCAGGATGCTTACACTCCCTCGTCGTCGTATTCAACAGCAAAACCGAAATGATCCCACAGCGGAGATTTGAATGAAGCCGGTGCTGCTTCGAACCTTTGTCTCTCAGCTCCTCCGCTACTGCTGGCCAGGCCTGATGGTTTTCTTTTTCTCTGCATCTGTGTGCGAGCTGCACTTCCAGCTCAGCTCCAGTTACAACAGTGTGAGAGGGGGTGAGTGGGTGGGTTCACAACAGTGATTTGACATAAGTATTGGACACTATGATTGGACAGTAAGCCCATTGGCACTTACTGCTTAACAGTAGCCTGTTGAGCAGTAAGCACCAATTTCAAAATGGATCGCAAACAGATATCCCGTGGCCCATAAGGGCGTATTGGACCGTGCAGGCCGGACCGAACGGTTCAGTATTTTACCGAGTACTGTTGCATCCTCACAACATATGTAAGCAAAGTATGTAGTATCTCAGTGCCCTTGCGCTTAAGTAGACTAAAAGGGGCAAGGTTATTTTTTGGAGGGTGGAAACCAACGTTAAGGATCATTACCGCCACCTATTTTGGAATGTGAACCAGATAGTTACTGGTGCTGGAGTATTTGCGATATTATCATATATATGTACCATTACACCCCTAGTGTTAATATAAAATGACGAATAAGCATGGAAATTTCAGAGTTGGGGTATATAATATATTGACTATCCATAATGGTCCGTAATGGTACGCGACATTCACGGTTCTGCTTTGGGTTCACTTAAACTTCAGTAGAGTAGGATAAACAATTCATATTGAAATTATTAATATTATTTTTATTATTAAAATGCCGACCACAAACGTGATTAGGAATCATTGTAAACCAAAGGCAATGAATAGCCATTATTATCCATCCATCCATCCCTTTTCCAAACCGCTTATCCTTCTGGGTCGCGGAGGCTTTGCTCTTGTCGTACATGGACTCTGCTGTCATCTCAAATAGCTTATTGGATGTTTTCAGAAACATATCCAAGCTCGACAGTCTTGGTCTCTCGCATTCCCTCTCGCTCTCTGGTGCTGGTGTAATTTTATTGGGAAACCAAAATGTTCCCAAACCACCGATGTAGGACTGACTGACCGACCAGCATTAGCTGTAACACAGCCACAATTAGCATAATGTTTTCTGTGTTGACCTGGAACTCGGCTCTGTGTACAGTTTGGCATCTGTGGCTTCTCCTCTTTGTGGGCCTCAGGTGAAGATCTTTGAGGAGGACTTCCAGAAGGAGCGCAGTGACAGAGAGCGCATGAATGAGGAGAAGGAGGACCTGAGACGGCAGCTGGACAGGCTTCAGGTTCAGATCACCAATCTAACCAATCAGGTTGGTTCTGCTACTGCAATTCATCCTTGGTCACCAGTTAAATTGAGTTACTGGAAGAAAAATCATACGCTTTGAGATGTTTAAAAATGAGAAGAACATCATAATGTTGGAATAGAATGATATGATGCCCTAAGCATTTCCAGTGGCCATAACTGTGTAATTTTGTGGTTTGTGTTTTAGCTATGAAGGTTGACATGGCTTCAACTGTGAATTAAATGTACAGATTGAGAACCAGGGAAAATATCTTGAAATGCCCTTTGGCTATGTGCCTATTTTTGGATTGAGTCTCGGGGTTAAAATCCTGCCCCAAAGATCCCTCCTGTCATTACACTACATGTTCAAAGTAAAAGAAATTGAAATTTCTTTAAAATTCCAGTTGTTTTACTTCACTTTCATTTCACATCACAAGGTGTGTTTAATCTCCTTAAATCTTTTCATTTAAAACCATTTAAAAATATATTTACAGTGTTGTATTTCTCTGTTCTTTGCTTATATTGGCCATTGATTTTTATTTTTATCCTTCAGCGTTGGATATTCGACACTAGTCAGTAGCGCTGCGATGAGAATTTGTGTTTCTGTGGAAAAACGGTACCTTTCGTGTAGTATACTCTTGAAAATGCATATATCTTGAAGTGTTGCCCACAATCATTTTGTAATTCATTTTGCCCCTCTGTGCACCACGTAGTGTCAGAGCTGCTGTTTGAAGTCTGTTTTGTCCCTCTTCTGCTGTGTATCTCCGTCTGTAGCTGCACCAAGCTCAGAGTGAGTGTCAGAGAGAACGCACAGAGCGATGTAAGCTAGAAAGACTGCATATGCAACTCAAACAGGTATGCATGTCGACCGATGATTTAAACCTGAGTTATAAGAACTCTGCTGTGCTTGTTTGTCGTCACAATGGCCTTTTGCGGTGAATGTCCAGCCCAGTCTGTCGGCATGTGTTTGGTGGGCGTGCTGTAGTGGCTGCTTTAACCATCAGTGCCTCCTTGTGGCTGGTTTCTCGGCTGCTCAGTGCCATTTTAAACATTCATATTAATGCTGCTAAAGTAAAACCTGTACACTTGCATAGCACAGTACTGAGCGTGTTTGTTCATGCTGGTAAGTTAGTAATGTGTAATGCTTCCTCCGTTATTTTTTTGTGATTTTTTCTTTATTTTTGTGCAGGGTCAGCATGAAAGACACACCTCTGATCCTACATCTAATTCGGCAAACGGCCCCCTGAGCCCCCCCTACTGCGGCCCGTTTGTGCAGCCCGGTCACCAAGGTTTCGAGGCCTGGCCTGTTCAGTTTCCGCCCAGAATGCCCAACCTCAGCACTCAGCTCGGCCGGGATTTCCAGGCCTTCCAACCAGTAAGACAAGCCGCCTCCATCTCCGCAAAATGCTGCCTTTAGGTGGCCTTTCCCTGACTTTCTTTATTCCAACATCAGGGCTTTCCCTGGCAGCCGCCCTGTCCACAGCAGCGTGGTACGAGAGGCCCTGGGGAGGCAGCACGCCCCCCCCCAGAGAATGCAGGTAAGCTGCTGCTGCTCTTTATCACCAGATAAAAACTTTTGCTGCTGACATTCCAGTAAGCGGTTTGAAGTAGGGTAGTTATACTTGTCTGAATCCAAGCAGCAGTAATCGAAGGGCTGATCTGTGCTAATAGAAGGAAGAATGTGGGTTGTGCTTTTCTAGAGGAAAAATGAGGTACCGAGTCACTGACTCGACACTAGTGTTGTCCACTTTCCACTAGAGGTGCCCTCGAGTTCAATCTCAGCTTGCACACGACCCATGTAGCCGCTATCTGATGCTAATAGTATAACATTAGTAAGAGTTGTGGTTCAAGACATGGACTCGGAAGCAGGGGATTGCCGACTCTTTCAGAGGATGACTAGACAGACATTTAGTGGAATAGGAAGCAACTGTTCTGGTGGATCATGATCAGTTTGCTGGCAAAACAAGTGTCTGTTTACAGCAGATCCGACAGCAGCTGGGCTTGGAAAAAGGGATCGACAGAACATTGACCCTGGAAAGCACTAAAAGATTGTTCAGCCCCAAAATGGTGATTGATTAGTAGCAAAGGGTGGTTCATAAATCAGTAGGCAAGGTGTGATTTTAATCTGTAATTTTCCTACTGTATAAATATTGTATCGTAATGTTTATGCCTACATTTTATAAGCCCCTTTGTGAGATTGTTGTATGATATAGATTTCTCATTTCTTTATTAATTTTATTATTATTATTATTATTAGTATTATTGTGTGATACTTATTCTTTGCTATGTATTACAAATTAAACAGTGACATATTAAATAGGCAACATATCTTCAAATGTGTAATGAAAAGTACTGCAAAGTACTGTGTAACTGCGGTTGATATGTAACTTATCACATAATCTGGGAGGAATATTCAGATACAAAGTACCAAAATGCTCATAGAAATGTGTGGAGGAGAGTTGAATCAATTAGTTTTACTACCAAGTAGCTGCTATCAGCTTGATGATTTACAGGTTTCTATCCTTGGTTAGACTCAGTGTAGCTTGATTTGCATTCAGTTCAGTTCCAACATTTAAAAAGCAGAGTTTTATAGCTACAGATCTTCAGTCAATATTTTGAAATTAACCTTTTTTTAAAGCAGACCATTTGATGGTTACATATACCAAAAATGTGGCTGGTAATACATGATATATAAATTGTTTTATAATTACATTACCTGTATCTAAACATTGTACATGTTATAATATTCGTTATATGTTTTTTTTTGTCAGTGTCTCCTTCAATGCCTTGAATTACATCGATAAATTTGTTTATTAAAAAAAAGTATTCGATTAGATTCTTAAATGTCCTTAGGAAATCCATTAAGCTGTACGAAACCGTGCCTGGTTTGGTTCATGCCTGGACCTTTCCTTTTGGAGGGCCAATTGTGAGTGGAAGTATATAATATATATTATTGGACAATCTCCATTGTGAGTAAGTTAATAAAATACTGGCTACCTTGAAATCATTTAATGTGTCCCAGTGGAAAACGGTCATTTAATGTGAACATTTTTGTGTTTCATTTAATATAATAAACATATTCTCACCCTCATTTTGATTCTGTTTGTTTAATGGTTTTGCGCATGCATTGCTAATTATTTGTTTCTTTTAAAACTTCATCTTAAGGTTTTGCGACTAACCATGGCCATCTTGACATTTTGAAACGTGTAGGACTGTGGCCAGGATTTAGCTGAGATTTCAGGGTGCTACCACAAAAGAGGTTGAAGAAAACAACAATACCTACATTGCATGGATTTCGTGATGCAAATAAAGCACTTCAACCAAACACAAACAGCTCTGCACTGTATGCTTTATTAGAGTGATACCTTGGAAGGATGACAGATCCAGGCAGTAGGTGTTAAGTGGCATCATTCTGCAGGGATTTCCAGGACAGCTTGAATGCACTAAAAGAGCTGCTCTGGATCCCAGGATTTCAGGTCAGGCTCTGCAGTGTCACTGCTTTCAAGCCTCACTATCATAGATATGCCAAAATCCTCCATGACTCTGCTACACCTGGCACTTCACGTATCACAGAATAGAGTGATCACGTCATAGATGGCTTTGAGTAGTACAACTTAAAGAATACTCAGACATTTACTTTATATTAATCGGCCTATTTGGAAAATGAAAGCAGGTAAGATGGCCCATTTAAAACAAAAAAAAATAATAATTAATAGGTGACGGTTTAATAGCGGGTGAAAGGTATGCGCCTCTGGGTTTGGGAAAAACTTAAATATCTGAGGATGCCGGCTCTGACGTCGGAGACGTTGACCCTGGGGAACCACCTCATCACAGGCTTGCCGTTCGGCCCCACAAGAAACTTCTCAAAATTCCACTTGATGTCGCTGACCTTCAGAGGCTCCCAAAATAACCTGTTGGTGGGATTTCCGAAACTGTCCCCGACAGGGGGGCACGCATTCTGCAGGACGTGTTTAAAAAAAATAATAATAATTCAATCACTCCTAACATGCAGCCTATAATCATTTAGCAATAAGTCTGTCATGCAGATTTAGAATATTTTTACGTTTGTTTTATTTTTGAAGGGATGGGGAACAATGCACCTATCAACTGGAAAAACAATATTTTCACACTTTCCTTGTTAAATTTTTGATGATTAAATGCATTTTTGCCCCCCAACCCTTCCCAATTAACTAACAGAATAAGACCCACTGTCAAATGAGGGAGGACTTTAGGCTATTTCCATAGGCACAAGCACTTTAATTATATAAATTATTTGTGGCCTGTTGCAGAGTGTGTTATTTTGACATAGTGTCTAATGATTTTTTTTACATTAACAATGGCATCAAAATCACCAACCAGAGCTGAAAGCAATAGTAAAGTAACCTGCAATTGCAGCATTTAGCTTCCTGAAAATCAGCACAACACTAGGATAGAAGTTTAATAATAGCAGAGACATTTTTCCTCACCTTGAGGAATTTGAAGACTCCTTGCTCGGCATCTCCATTAATATCAGCTTTTTGGAAAATTGTGAAATTTGGAACAAATCCATTTCCTGGCCGTACATGCCTGAAAACCAGGAATTTAATTTTCCATGCGTATCTTAACTCAGCTACAGATATATCCTATTATTAATTACTTTTATTGATCTCCCGGTATAAAATATAAACAAAACAAGCTGAACAGATAATTTTTATATGAAATGACACATTTTTCATGTTATTTGATTGATCATCGAGATTAAACATTGTAAGTATACTCACTTTAAAGCTGAAAAAATTTCATGATTATCCCCAGGCTCCTGCTTCCCAAACTGGTTGCAAGGAAAACCAAGGACGGTGAAGCCGTAATCTTTAATCTCTTCATGTAGTGCATTCAGATCTGCACGAGTCAGAGAATAACATACTTTTCATGAAATACAAAGCTTTTTTTGTAGCTGCTGAAATCAGGTGCACCGTTTAAAATTATGTAGAATAGATGATGATTCAACTACCATTTTACTTAAGATGCTTTAGAAAAAAACGGCAATACTCCGCAATTTCGGTACCACTTCACTTGACGGAGCACAAATAATATAGTGTTATGCTATTACTTATATACTAATCGATCACAAACTCTTAGTTGCATACTGATATTTCATGTCAATTCTTCATTAATGAATCGTGACGGATCTTTCATCCCAAGCAGTTACTATATTTGTTACTATGTCTGTTAATTCTGTAAACCTTGTGTGAAGTAGTGAATAACAAGTGAAATTCTGATCTCAAATTTGTTCATTAATGAATCGTGACGCATCTTTCATCTCAACGGGCGACTATATTTGTTCATGTTTGTACTTTAGTAGTAAATCAGTTATTACTAAGTATTTGTGCGTCAAAGTGTTACGGCAATTTCGTCTGAAAAAACACACGTGACTTACCAAGGTACTGAAGAGTGAGTCCTCAGTAGGTGGCAACATTGACAAAGAGCACAGTTTTCCCCGTGTACTCACTGAAGGGAACATACCGGCTGCCATTTAGAGTTACTGCTCCATAGTTGTAAATGGTGTCTACGGTATTAGGATCACAGACCTAGGGATGACATCATTTATTTGGTTATGCAAAGCAAATTTCTGGATTTTATTTCATATAATTTAAAATCAGATTTCTGCTTGGATGCACATTTACTTTGTGGTCACCCACGATGTGTTTTTTGTGGTATTATCTTATACTTTAAATTAATAAATATCTATAATATAGGCCAAAAACGCGCTTTGCATTTTTTTCTCTTTATAAAAACGTTCGTTGTATTTCACCATTCATGATTATAAAGCGGCACATGAGGCATGCAGTACTATATATTCTAAATACGATATTGAAAATGTGCACATTAATAAGACTTCTGTGTCATTTTGTTTGGTTAAGGTGTTATTTCCATACATAAACACAGATATGGTGGTTTCGTCTGGGTTAATATATCCAGCCCTATGTGGTTTGGCAAAAGTTACCCGCTTTTGTTTTTAACACGGTAAAAACACGGATTCTTGATTAATATGGGGAAAATCCAGCAATATCCAGTCCATGCCAAGAAATTCTTGAATTTCGGGAAACAAAATGACGCAACTTATAATGTCAATATTTGATTTCTGTACAGACTGTGGTCACTGAGAAAATAAACAATCTGACTGTTACCTTCACAGAAAATGACATTAACCTACAAATATCAATTCAAAGGTTAAGTCTTAAGCGCAAAATTTCGGCTTTTTCTTCCCGGATCGAAAAATAAACAATTTAAGTTAATCTAATACAAAACGCAGCCGACGTTTGTTATCATGGATTAACTATATCAATACAATTTATGAATGCGCATGCATACAGTAACAACTTATACATAATATTTTCCCATATAGGGTGTATTTATTGTTACGGAATAAGTGAAATGTTTTGTTACGTGTTACAATCTCAATGTATACGAAAAAGAAAGGAGTTACCTGGACATTTTGGTTGCCAAGAGCCAGCTGGAGTACATTCACCAGAAGCACTGGTAAAATCCAGTGACTGCCCAGCGCCGTCATTTTGAGCGACACTGAGCACGTCGAGCCCTCGCTCTGAATTTGCACTATTCTATAGGGCTTTATCACTGCCGACCCAGTGCCACCTCCAGTGACAGGATACCCACGCAGTTTCCAACCAATCAAAACGCGTGACACATATCCAGCCTGCCTTGAAGATTTTGGAATGTTACGTTGGGACGTGAGATGTAGAGCATTCCTAACGCTAATAAAGTAAAAGGCTGGGATCATACTGCCGCGTCTAGTTAAAGCATCTTGTTTACCTGTTTACCTTTACTGTGAAAAAACAATGCTCTGCTGGCCAAGTTTGTGGCTTGACCATGATCATGACCATTTGGCATTAATACTATACATATGTTATTTCTACATTTTTTTTCTTTCTTAAGTTGATCTATATTTTTAAAACATTGGTGATGTAGTGACTGACTTTATACCTAATGTGTAAACAGTCTTTGAAAGAGTATTTTAAACACTGAAGAACTGTATTACATTTGTCTAACAGATGCTTCTATCCAGTGACATACAGTTGAGAAATAAGGGGCAGACCGTCCCTGGAGCAAATGGGTGGGATTGTGATGCTTATCAAAACTCCGCCCCCGATAAGGTAATACAAACAATTAAATAAAGAAAAACTTCGGTTTAATCTCAATTTATTGGTCATTATGTTACCTGTACACTCAATGAATCATTGACTTGCGGGCAGACTACGTGGCAGGCCAACAGAAATGTGCCTAAAGAGGACATCTGTGGGATCCCTGCCTTTAACTTTACCTCCATTTTCTCCATACACAGTTTTGTTGAAAATCTTAGTGTTTTAAAGGGGCAATTTGCAAGGCACTGTCACACACACACACACACACACACACAAGGTAGGTACATTTTTAAATGCACAGCTAAATTTTGTATTGATCATTTTCAAAGAGGTAATGTTCATAACACTCCTAAATAAAACATTGCAGTAGGCATGGGCATTCGGAAAATAACCAATAACAATAAAAAGCGAGATTTCCCAATGGCCATTAAAGGTCTTCTATGCAACCCAGCTCTTAGAAAAAGACTTGGCCTTTCGGCCATGAAGTAAAGACACGTCAGATTAAAATCCATGAAAGAGAGAGATTAGAAGGTGAAGAAATGTCCGTTGTAAGCCACTGAATGCATTTTTGGTTAAAAGTATCAGATTCAACCTGAGCCAGTGAAACACTCCTTAAAAGATACATAGAAACATTTTTTTAATAAACAGATGACTACTTGTAGCATTCACTTACATCATTTTGGACACTTGTACTACTGAAGTGTTTCAATTTAACAAAATGCTTGACTTTAGTCAACTTGTCATCATGTATAAAATATACAACTGCTTCAACCAGAATTTAATACATATTCACAAAGTATAAAAAAAATCTTGTTTTCAGAAGTTGAACTACAAATTGTAATCACACATTGTTTCATGTAGCTGCTGCTTAACTACATACTTTGGAGATTAAATTAAGCATATATGTGACTTTTCTTTGCAATGCCTATGTGCGCTATAAAAGGGTCCATTCACTGTGAAAATTGCGCACCATGATTAAACTGCTTTAATGTTTACTTAACTGCAAAAAATGAGTGGAATGACTTGAAAATGAAAAAATAACCATGAGTTAAATGTGACTTCACACATCAGAGCACTCAAAATGGAAACAGCTGTGAAAACACTGATAACGGCCGAGTGACAGATACTGGTGACGGCCGGCTGTCCCACCTCCAATCAGCTAGCTGACATCCAAACGCGAAGCTTGTCACGACTTCATGACGACCAGAACATCGTATGAGAATGCCAGACTTACTTGAACATTTGAAATAGTCTGGTTTTAGTACTGCAAAGTACTTACACAAAACAGTAGTCTGGTTATTTTTTTAATTTATTTTTTGCTTTTCCTGTTTGAATAGACTGTTTCCTGTTAGCAGTATTTATGGTCTTTCAGCTAGTTGCAATAGGCCTAAATGTCATCTTCTTAAGACATTTTAAGTTACCTCACATAATATCACTATTTAAATACACATTGGCACTTGCTGAGTTTCTGTCCCATTAACATATTAAATGGCCTCATGGTCACAATAATAACAAAACAATTAAATACAGATTCTATAAGAATATGACCATGCATGTTCACAAGTCAGTAAACTTTCTTTTTGTGCAGTCATTCAGAAACGGGCCAACGCTGTCAGGTTGGGGACCTCTTTCCACTTGGCTCTCATCCAATCCAGGCAGGAGCACGTGACAAGCCTGTGTTCGGCTGTTTCCGTTTTAAGCATCAGGAATTCACGGGCCTGCTGGGGCTAGTCCGAATCCTGTAGATAACGACGGAAGCTGCTGGGCATGCCAGCAGGAAGCTCATCACGATGATCGTGGCTAGGATGACTAGCAGAATGGCCCAGATCTCAAGGATATGTGTCGGGAGCATGTCAAGTGTTGACAATGGATCTGCCGTATAAAAGGAAATGTAACAATCACAAATTATACTAAAAATCGGTATTTGGTTATTTGCAACACAAATTTTATAAAATAATTTCTGCATCTTTTGATTCCTTTACGTTGTAGAGTTAACCTTCATGTTCTTCACGAACATAGATGATCAAAGACAAAAGCACAAGGGCTGACAGTGACCTCATCTGTTGAATGCGTCATACAGACGTCGCGAGATGATGGATAATGGAATGCTTTTTATGAGTTATCAAGTTGGGGCAAATATTACAGATCAGATGATGGTTCGTGACAGTCAGTCTACATTCAGACAGATCCTTTTGTTATGATAACACGTTGTTGCCGTAGAGTAGCCTAATGATGTGGCGCTAAGCGAGCAACGTGCAAACACATTTCGTAAAACCGCCCAGTATTCAGTCGATGTTTTGAATATGAAATAGTTTCTTAGTAATCACGAAAATATTAAGCAAATTCGTCCATTTAAATGCATGGATTGTATCGTGCATAACAGAACAGCAAAAATCTTTAATTGCAGCATTATATTATAACAGAAAAAACTTCATCTTTTCTCCGCGCATGTAAAATGACGTCGAAGGATTTTTTTCAGATCCCACCTACTAAACAGTATTATGTCAGAACGAAAATAACATCTACAATGTTATCTAAAGTAACGTTAATAAGTGTAATATTTTAGAGGCCAACTCTAAGCTTCCTGAAACTATGAACCTCTACTAAGAACAGCTTATTAAAATGTTTTTAAATCTTTACAATTAAGTAAACTAGATAACTGTTATAAAACTCACCTTAAATCTTCAAATGTGAGAGTAATTTAAGCAATACGTTTCCGAAGAAGTACTTTTAGAGCAAAGACACACCGCACACCATAGTCATGTACTGTACGACTGCCTCGCTCGCTGGATTGACTGGGTTTGGACGATGACGGGAAGAATGACTTGATTGGCTGCCTGGCAGGACTAGGTGCGCCCGCCTGCGAACCGTCAGTGTCACGGCGAGCTGCCGGTCCCGGTAGCCATTCGGTCTGAGTTTAACACTTCGCGTCCTGAACATCCATCCATTTTCTGTAACCGCTCATCCTATTCAGGGTCGCAGGAGGTCGCCTGCAGGCTGGGAACAACCCAGGATGCAGGTGCGGTTCTGGGGAGGGGGCACAGTGCCCCCGTGGTCCCCCTAAATACGTATACTACTTGGGTTTGGAATAAATGTATTATTATTACTATATTATTATTTGCATTAAAATTTTTGTGCGCTGGGAACAGGCGACATACAAACGTAAGCACATTTTCTCGACTAACTCGTTTCAGCCGGTAAAAAGCAAATTAACGGCAGAAAAATAAATAAGAAAATAATCAACCTTGTGGAAGCAGGACAGTCTAAACAAGAAATTAGAGTGAGTTACATATTTGTAAAAACTGTAAAATGTGACTGAAATGCATAAATTACGTTTTCATAATTGTTTTTCGGTCTTAATGCTGGCTAGTGTAAGTAATATTTGGAAGACATTGAAGGTTAAAGCATCTAGCCCCCTAACAGAAGAACTGCCCCCCCGGTTTAAATGGTGTAGAACCTCCACCGCCAGGATGGGGCGCCAATCCATCGCAGGGCACAGTCACAGCCAAATACAAATACTGTGGATTTGCGTCTCAGACGGTCGGCGTCCCTCGTATATGATGTGCTGATGACTGTCCCAAACGGAATAAAGTTAGACGCCGTAACTGGTTAGTTTGAGAATAATTTGCACATGCGTAGATGGACGCTAAGATACCACAGCATCTACACTGATGGACCAATTGCTTCCACCTACTTTGGAAAGAAGCCCAAATAAATTTAATCACACGGTTTTGATTTCCGAGTTATGTTGCACGGCAAACTATCGACGACGTTTTCGTACCTTGCAACAAATGCAACAATTGTTATTATTTTAGAAACAACTAACAACGTCACCACTTAGTCGTGTGTCGTCCCTGAGCACGTGACCAAGTGGATCACGTGGGCAGGAATTTCGTGGTTGGTCGGGGTTTCAGGAGGAGCGGCGATGGCGTCCTTACTGCAGCCCGAACGGGTGAACTATCTTGTCACCGGCGAAAAAAAGATCCGTTCCCCACTTTCTAGTTTATATTTCTGTCGTTATTGCAGTGAATTGCGGTCTTTGGAATGTGTGTCTCACGAAGTAAGTCAAAGTATAGTTATCCTACTATGTTTCTTTAGCTTGCTATTGCTAACGGGGCGTCTGGTACAGTGGGCGAGGTTTTGTCAATGTTCCGGGGGTATTTTGTAGCTTATTTGCCGGTTGGCACGTCAATTTATAATCCTCAAATTCGATTGGTGAACTGCAGACTCTTTCATTGCCGCAAACGCTGGCTAATGAGAAGAAAGCTAACAAAATGGTTGACTGTAATTTAATAAATGGTTAGTTGATGCTAACGATGTACAATATAGTCGTGTACTATTTGAGGTGCAGAGTTAAAAAATGTAAACTTAATAAAGGCAATCGTATTATTTTTCGGTCTTCCCCCCCCGGCCTTGTCAGGCCAGAAATTGCTTTATCTGTTTGGATAGCTAACACCAACAGTCTTGGCACATGGAAAGCAAGAGCAGATTTTTTATATATTTAGATATATTACGAAAATCGATTGATTGTCATTGATTGCCATTTTATTTATTACCTAGAAGGCCTCAACAGAGTATATCATCATCTTTCAGCGTATATCATTATTTCTGCTATGCTAAATATTGATTTTCTACATAAATGTGTATTTTAACATTAGGTGGATTCTCACTATTGTCCCAGCTGCTTGGAGAATATGCCTTCAGCAGAGGCAAAA
This sequence comes from Paramormyrops kingsleyae, assembly GCF_048594095.1. NCBI lineage: Eukaryota > Metazoa > Chordata > Actinopteri > Osteoglossiformes > Mormyridae > Paramormyrops > Paramormyrops kingsleyae. The sequence continues at coordinate 31,857,981 of NC_132806.1, read as the reverse complement.
CTAAAAAAGAACAGGTGAGAAGAGGCAGATTCTCATATTTAATGCTGTCAGTAAGGAATTGTGGTATGAATACTTAGACATTTCTAATTTGATTGTAACTGCCAGTTGCTGGTACAGGCTAGTTCTTGAATATGTCTAACAGTTAATGTTGCTATACATGCATATTCTCCTATGGAGAATAGTGAATTGTCATGAATTGTGGTTTGTGATTCTTGCTCCCGTAATACAGGTGTGCCAATTGCTTTGACTGTCCCTGCTGCATGCACACCTTGTCCACGCGTGCCACCAATATCCCAGCCCCTTTGCCTGATGATCCGGCCAAGACCACCATGAAGAAGGCCTACTATCTGGCCTGTGGCTTCTGCCGTTGGACTTCCCGAGATGTTGGCATGGCTGACAAGTCTGTGGGTCTGTCCAGTTTCTTGATATTTTTATCCATCACGGGATTGAATCAAATCAACCTTAATAGGTTCTATAAAAAGTGAAAGTGATTTTCCCCCTTCAATATATTACAGTATAGATTTAAAGTGCTATTTCTCCCTTTTCTTTTCCTTTCTTTGTGACCTGTCATGTTATGTAAACATTTAAGACTATATAATTTTTCAGATACAAGATTTCTTTATTAAAACCATTTTTAAAATATTTTGTCAAAAGCGTGTGTTGCATACAGACATATTCCTTTAAGCTGAAAAAAATGACAATCTTCTGAATAATAAAAAACCATAAGAATACTGATGAAATATACCAATATTCGTGCAATATTGCAAAATTACAGGAGCTCAGAAATGCACACGAAAATTGAATTTCAAACAGCTTGTACACCTTTAAAAGCTGTGCAATTTTAGACGTAATGAAGGGAGCTTTTGTGAATTAGGATTTACTAAGATCAGTCTAGTAAAATAGAATGGGAAAAAAAAAAAAATCCTCCTAAAGCTTATTGTCCCCAGTGGTCTCGGGGCGTTTGCCCTGCCCATTTCTGTTTGTTTAGTGATGTGCAGCTGCCCCTTTTGGTTCGTTTAGTGATGTGCAGCTGCCCATTTTGGTTCGTTTAGTGATGTGCAGCTGCCCATTTCTGTTCGTTTGGTGATGTGCAGCTTTGTTTCTCTTGCAGCCAGCGGTGGCTGGCAGGAGCCTGAAAATCCTCATGCTCAGCGGGTGGGTGCAGCACCTTCCTTTTCTCCAAGCTTAGCTTTTCTAGTTGTAACATTTATATTGTACCTTCTGAAGCTCAGAGACTTTTCTCGCTCGTTTTCCCCATAGATCTACAAGCTCATTGAATATTACCAGCAACTGGCCCAACGGGAGAAACTGGAGAGGGATAGGAAGAAGTTTGCAAGACGACGGCCCTACATGCCCTTGGCATTTTCGGTACACCACCCAGTTCAGAGAAATAACAGCCACTCCAGACTATAATAAGAATTATTGCATTTTTGGCCAGACTGTTTGGGAGCTCATCCTTGGTAAATCCTAGCATATCAGCATGCCTGTTCTCACCCTGCATAATGTTACTCTTTCGAAAGGCTTTGTCTCTGTACTGTTTGGTTTCTGTTAAATGCTGATTGATGATTTCCAGCTTTCTAACTGCATTTATAACCAATCCATTTCTTTTGCTGCTGCATTTAATAACTAAATATTTGCTTAATTACTTTTTCACTATGTTCTTTCTCTCCTTTTTTTTCTATAATGTTTGCTGCTATTGTTTTTAATCCCTAGCAACACACTATTCATGTGGTGGTGAGTTCCATTTTATGCAACCTTGGCTAATACTGTGCATTGCAGACAAGAATGAATATTGAATATCAATTTGCTATACATAGTTCTGTAGCTGATGAACCTCAGATCACATGAATGCCTTTGCTGCCTGTTGCTTACCCAGCACAAAAGCTTCTTTCACTCCATTATGAGAGACTTATTGAAATAGGGTATATATGTATTTTCCTGTATGTGTTTATAAGATAAAGCAGGGATGCATAATTCTTACAGAAAACATAGGCTAATGGGTAAATTGGATTATGGTATTTTATGTGAAAACAGTATCATAAAAAATATATTTGTCATGTCAGGCCTGGTTCTGAATTTCTACATTAGCTTCAGATTGCTGCCTCACCACATCCATCCATATTAATGCTGCTAAAACACTTGCATTTTCTCCCAATTACATTCTCATTTTTCTTTTTTCCCCTCTGGTTTTAGCTTTTTAATTTTTTAAAATCTTATCTTAAAACGATGGCTGCCAGCTGTCAGTAGATTTATATCATGTGTAAGATGTATAGCAAACAAACACTTAATTGATTTGTATGATCATACTAGGGCCTTGTATTTAAATGAAAAGGCTTTATTGCAAAAGGTATTATTGTGGCTTACAATGCCTGGTAGTCAAATCTCTCAGTCATCAGACCTTGTAAAAACTTTGCCCATGCAAAAGATTCTGAGATGCACTCCTTGCTGGAAGGAAGTTCTAATGTTGATCCTGCAAGCTACTTGTGAAATAGTAGTAGGATTGCAATTGGTGTTGGAGGTTCGAGAGCTGATGAAGTGTGGAACCATCTGAGGTCCCATTGGCTACGTAAACTGGAAATCCAACTGCTTGCTTGCATTTTTGATTGTGTTTTTAAATGACATTTTTTTAGTTTTACTGATTTGTAATGGGAGCATCTTATTTTGGTGTTATTTGGTTATAATTACATTATTTTGGCATATGGAAAGGGATGTATCAGACAAATGGATTTTAATTGAGCATGTACGTTAGTCTCTAGTTGCAGTTATTAACCTTCCCACACCGTCCAGTTCAGTACTTGGTTTAATGTGTCACAGGAAAAGTATGGTCTGGGCACCAGGCTGCAGAGGCAGAGGTCCGGAGCACCCATCACTAGCTTGGCTGGCCTTTCGTGAGTACCGGACCGCTGGGTCTTGCTGTCCCTCCTGGTTTTCCTTGTTGATGTGAAGGGAAAGCTTTGTGTTATCTTGTCTTGAGTTTCCCTGTCTGTCCCTCTCTTCTTCCTCCTGTATTGTAATGCTGCTCACACAATTTTTCTTACTGATTTTGATTAAATTGTATTTTATTTTAAGTGTTGTGTTGCATTTCACAATATACATGACGTAGCTTCAGGTTGCAGACCTTTTAGTGATGTTCTGCTCTGCTCACTAGGCTGAAAGAGGGTGAGGACCAAAAAGAGATTAAGATTGAGCCAGCCCAGGCGCTGGATGAGGTAGAACCTCTCCCTGAAGACTGCTACACGGGGCCTGTCAACCTGCCGGAAGGTAGGGCCACTATTTACAGCTCCTCTTTTTAGGCATCTGATAAAACACTTTTCCTTTATATTTATATGATTTGTTTGTTTATATTGCTTTTACTTACTCTCACTCTTTCTCTTGAGATTTATTCCTTGTTTCTATATTTTGACCTCCATGTTAGTTGCTTCTCTGTCTCACTTTGAGCTGCACGCAATGTATGAAAAGTGCTATTTAAATAAAGATTATAATTATTTTTTTTATGGCGTGCCATGCAGTGACCACCCTGCGGCAGAGGCTGCTGCAGCCTGACTTCCAGCCAGCCGGAGCCTCGCACATGTACCCCAAACACAAGCACCTTCTGATCAAGCGCTCTCTCCGCTGCCGGGTCAGTATTGCTGCCTGTTGGTCGCCCAGCGCTGCAGGCGTCTGCGTGTGACTGTGGTGTTACTCTCAGCTGCTTTACGTCAGCATTCAGGAAGTACCAATGAAATGTAAGACAGGGCTGGATATGAATGGAGTAAAAGGTGCGCATAAACAATTTGTCAGTTTGTTTCTGCCGTGTGGACTGACCATGAGCTTATATAACTAGCTATAGTCATCTCACTGATTGTTTATGGATTGCTGAGATTATTTAAAATGGATGTCGTGCTCATTATACAAGCAGTTTAACTTTGGCTCTCTTTTCTTTTTTTTCTTTTGAAATAACAGAAATGTGAGCACAACTTGAGTAAGCCAGAATTTAATCCAACCTCGATTAAATTTAAAATCCAGCTGGTCGCAGTGTAAGTACTAGTTTTTAACTTTTTGCAACCGTTTAATCCAATTCAAATTACTGTACATATTCAATTAATATTCAATAATAATTTAATCTCTTCCCACCACAGTAACTACATCCCTGATGTCAGAATAATGTCTATTCCAAACCTGAGATGCATGAAGGTAGGCAAAATGTTTGTTGCATGAACTTCAGTATCGGCTGTTTTGTCTGTTTAAACCTTTTTTGTATTTGCGTATACCAGCTCTATGTAGGTAAAGTGGCAGAGTTGATTAATAATTGGCTTATTAGTAATATTACCTGAAGCTGGGTTGGCCCTTACACCGCTGGTCTGTGTTGACAGGAAAGTCAGGTGCTGCTCACTTTGACCAACCCGGTGGAGAATGTTACTCATGTCACCCTGCTTAACTGTGAGGATGGGGACGCCGATGACATCAACAGCACTGCCAAGGTACTGGGCCACGCACTGCTGCATGGTGGTGCTGTGATCAATGGCACGACCTGTGAAGGGAGCCGATGTTGGGCTCTGCTGATCACACAGGAGGTTTTCCTCATTTATTGGTACCTGGCTGCCTTGCAGGTTGTAGTTCCATCCAAGGAGCTGGTTCTGGCTGGGAAGGACGCGGCGGCAGAGTACGACGAGCTGGCTGAGCCGCAGGACTTCCAGGACGACCCGGAGTGAGTGCCGCTGCTGTCCGCTGCTGCCTGGGCCCTCACCTGTGTCGCCCCCTCCTTTAAAATGGGGCTTGAGGCAGAGGGGGCCCTGTCGCGAGTAGTGCTGTCGCGATAATATCAGATTTATTTCTGGGGCCACTGTCATGTTTTGACGCCGTGATGCTCTTTGGTGCTTCTGAACAGGGTTTACCTGAGGATCTGACCAGGCGTGGATCCTAGCAAATAAGGGCAGCTTCCCGTGGCTGCATCTTCGGGGGGGGTACTGACTTAAAATGCGGGGCCAAACTGTACCCCTTGGTCAACACCTGTGATTTTCAATTCAATCTGTTATTATATAATGCCTTCAGAGACGCCCCAAGGTACTTTACATGGGTGTGTTATGACACATCACAACATTGATTCATTAAGATGGAAAAGTACAGAAACAGGGAAAAGGGGGGATGAAAGAGAAAGAAAGATGACAACAGAGGAGAGGAACTAAAAACTCCCAATTAAAAAACCTCTGGGGATCCAAGGTCAACTGGCTGCCTAACCCCCCACTCCGGCATGCTAACATTACTGGAAAAATAAGTGTGGGCTTGCTTGCTAAAAGCAGAGAGTAAACTGATCCAGGTCAAAGTCCATCAATAAGTCTGTTCTCCACGCTGGTAGCCTGTGTAGGGTGGCAGATTGAAGGCTGCACCCACAATGTTACAGTTCGTAACAATTGTGCCTATGATTGAATCACAGCCATGATATATTTGAGTACAACCGCACTCCTTCTCGTATGTTATTGCTTAATTGAAGAAAAACTTTAAAATTAACCAAAAAATGTTTTTAAAATTGGCTCATAAATGAACATTGACAATGGTGTGTGCCTGTATGCTGTCTATTCAAGCATCCATTGCCCTGCATCCTAACTCAGTTGTTGTCTAGCTCTGGTTGATGGTGGAGCTGCAACTCGTTATTTGTGTATTGTACTATAAACATGTGCTAAGTGTGCTGTGTTTTTAGCATTTGCTCAGTGTGCTGTGTTTTTAGCATTTGCTAAGTGTGCTGTTTTTAGCATTTGCTAAGTGTGCTGTGTTTTTAGCATTGGCTAATTACGCTGTGTTTTTAGCATTTGCTAAGTGTGCTGTGTTTTTAGCATTTGCTAAGTGTGCTGTGTTTTTAGCATTTGCTAAGTGTGCTGTGTTTTTAGCATTTGCTAAGTGTGCTGTGTTTTTAGCATTTGCTAAGTGTGCTGTGTTTTTAGCATTCGCTAAGTGTGCTGTGTTTTTAGCATTTGCTAACTGCGTTGTTTTTTTAGCATTTGCTAACTGCGCTGTTTTTAGCATTTGCTAACTGCGCTGTGTTTTTAGCATTCGCTAAGTGTGCTGTGTTTTTAACATTCGCTAAGTGCGCTGTGTTTTTAACATTCGCTAAGTGCGCTGTGTTTTTAACATTCGCTAAGTGCGCTGTGTTTTTAACATTCGCTAAGTGCGCTGTGTTTTTAACATTCGCTAAGTGCGCTGTGTTTTTAACATTCGCTAAGTGCGCTGTGTTTTTAACATTCGCTAAGTGCGCTGTGTTTTTAGCATTCGCTAAGTGCGCTGTGTTTTTAGCATTCGCTAAGTGCGCTGTGTTTTTAGCATTCGCTAAGTGCGCTGTGTTTTTAGCATTCGCTAAGTGCGCTGTGTTTTTAGCATTCGCTAAGTGCGCTGTGTTTTTAGCATTCGCTAAGTGCGCTGTGTTTTTAGCATTCGCTAACTGCGCTGTGTTTTTAGCATTCGCTAACTGCGCTGTGTTTTTAGCATTCGCTAACTGCGCTGTGTTTTTAGCTAGTTGTTTTTATTACAATTTTGTGTAAGATACTACTAACTAAAGAAGTTAGTAGTAAAAGTGCTGTAATGTACTGTGTATGTGCAATGTTTTTTTTTTTTTTTTTTTTAAATAATTTTTCCCTAAATGTACATAACAGCTACTGTAATATTGTAACATAGAATTTACATTGTGTAACCTAGGCCTTATTTAAAGTATTTGACTGGTTGGGATATAGGCACTTTTTGTATAAGGGTCTTGAACGTATAAGGTTTTACGGTACCTTGGTGGGTTGAGGAGTCGTTACATTTAATGAAATGTGATAGGAAAACTCTGCAGTGCAAGTGTTAAAGATCTGATGTCGCAGCCTTTTCAGTTTACTTGCGTAGGTTGTTAGCAGCACGCTGTAAATCACCGTTCTCCGATGCATCTTCCCACCCTGCAGTATCGTGGCCTTCAGGAAGTCCAACAAAATCGGCTTCTTCATCAAGGTGACGCCACAGCGCGATGACCGCGATGTCACGGTGTCCTTCAAGATCCGCCACGATTTCCGCAACCTGTCGGCCCCCATCAGGCCCAGTGAGGAGGGCGAGCCGCCCAGCGAAGCCGTCTGGCTGACCCACCACGTGGAGCTGAGCCTGGGACCTCTAGCTCCCTGAGGGGCTATCCAGGACCAGGCACACTGCATCATGCCGTGATTGGGCGATGGAGCATCACATGACACACAGTTACACCACATCACACACTGTAAGAATGTCAGTCAGAATGTTAGTCAGCAAAAGGAACAAGAAACAAACTCTTACTGTTTTATTATTTACTCTGTTGGTTTGGAGGTTAATGTACTGTGACATGGTTAAGTTTGCTATCTTATCTGGAGGTTAATTTGAAATATAAAGACTATTCTGGTCGTGAGATGGCTATTAGACCAATATAACAAAGTAAACATCAAGCTAAAATTTTGAATGCATTACTGATAATATTTGATTTTAAAACAATACTTAACATTTAGTCCAGACATACTCATTTTCAAGGCTGGTCTGGGGTGGAAGAGAAATTGCACTGCCCTTACTGGACAGCAGATGGTGGTGTTACAGTAAGCAGTGAGTATTTCACTGGTGCAGCAATCTTCGGAGAGGTTGCAGGTTTACTTTTCTGCAAAATAAAATGACTGAATCCCAGAAAAGCATGAAATTCACTTAACACAATCGTTGAAGTGAGTCTGGTTTATATCTAATTATCATTCTTAAGTTCACATTAGCTAAGTCAGCAGTGGGCTCACAAATTGCGAATGATGCCTAAGGCCAGCACAGACCACAGCATTATATAGACACGCAGATACTTATCTCAGCCTCATTATGAACAATAGAATTATGCAAATTGACTTCCGTAACTGTAAGGCTTTTTTAATTTATTATTATTATTATTATTTTTTAATGACTGCAGGAATAGTATGGGAAAATCTACTGTGGGTGGTACACAATACAGTGGTATTACTGGGTAGTATATTTAAAACATTTGCATCCCATTTGAAAATGGAGTTTCAGATTTAAGTCCCCACCCCGCCTCCAGATCATGCTTTTTAAAAGGCTTGTGTTGAACATTTCACCCTCACTTTGGAGCACCATAAATACAAATTTCCACTCGGCTCATTTTTTTATTTTTTTTCCCCTCTCCCCCTGTTAGTGGTCTGTGTTTACATAAAAATTCCTATTTTGCAAGTTTGCTGGTGTAAGCTATTGACATTGGAGGTTTTAACAGTTTTGCAGTCTTTTCATGCCTTGTTTGGCATATGGTGGTAGATGTGTGTATATACACCTGAATTTCTACCGTTCTTTGGTATATGTGTGGATTGCACAGTGTTCTCAGGTGACAGTTCCGATGTAGGTCAGGGTCACCTGTACACGCTGTTCTCCATCACCTCTTTGGCACAATGTTTGGAGTACACTGGCTCGACTACAAAGTGACGCACGCATATCCTCACTGTAGAGCATATGTGCAGTGCTAAGATTGTGACCAAACAAGTTATTGTAGTGTAAAAATGTATTAACCTGACTGTAAGTATCTGAGTTTGTATGGTGTCCTGCTTTTGAAGCTTGTGTGATATTTGAATACTCTTTCCAGCTGTACTTTCCCTCACCTTCACAGAACGCTTTCAGTCTTTGCATGGAGATCTTAAAGTGGCAAAAGACGTCCTGTCATGGAACGTCTTTGCATGTCCGCAAATCGGTCCCCGCTCTGCGGCTTTTGCAGTGTTTATTGTACGCTTCGGAGTTCCTGCCTGGCACCTCGTCTATCTTTCAAATAGGTAGTGTTTACCTTTTCGCTGCTCCACGTGGCATCTTATAATGTGTAAATATAAAGGTTGAAGGTTGTTTGAAGAATCAGAACACCCTGTTGCTTTGCCGATTCGTCTGGAAAAAATTTCCAGTGCCCCTCTTTGATCCTTTAATTCGTTTCCAAGTTTTATTGTAACCGCTGCTGGATTAAGAGGACTTTCTCACAGTATGATATCCACTAATCTCTGTGCTTCATCTAAAGTTGCCAGTGGTCTTTGTAGGTCTTTCCTGTAGTTCTACAGTGATTATAATTTAAGAACATGATATCAATAAATATATCGGAGCAAAACCTGTCTCTTTTCTTAAAGATAAGATTTGCGACTAACAAACGGAACAGAACATATGCTGTTTGTGGTGCAGGAAGGCCGATGTTTGCCTGCATAACCACTGAGTAGCAATATTGTACTTTATCGAGCATTCATTGTATGATGTATGTCGAAGGTATTAAATAGTTCTGCAGCTGTAAAGGTATCTGTAATAAGCGAATACGTCTATGTGGTAAACGGTGTCTGTGCTAGGAGTCCATTATTACATGAACTTTGATTGAGGAGGCTGGCATGGATAGTCTCAGGGAACATTAAACTGGGATCTCATACAAAATAGGAAAAAAATGTTTTAAGCAGTACGGCTATTATCTGCAATTTGAGACTTTTCTGGATGCACGGAGCAGAACCTTAAAGCTGTTATCGCAGTTTCAAATCATTATTTTCATGACATTTGATGAATGACTCTGTCAGACGGAGCCTGAATTTTAAGAGCTTTCAATGATGTATGTCATGCTTGGTAATATCCTTCTGTATTTGTCTTTATATAGCTATCAGCCAAGTCACACCACCTCAAATATGGGTCCCAAAACAGTAAATACTTTCAGTTTGAAACTACTTGTATTTTATATGGTTTTCTTGTGGTGTTGTGGATCGTTAAATAGTATTTATGTAATTGAATGAGACTGAAAAAATGTCCTCTCCAAGTAAGAAATGAGGCTTTGGGGTGTGGTAAATCATAAACAAAGCCAGTATTCTTTCTGCTACCTCACATGTGGTGCTGCAGTCCATCTGATTTAATGCTTCCCTTTGAGAAAAATCTGAATTGTACCTCCGTCCTCCATAAAGGAATACATTCGTTGAGAGAATAAAACTGGGTGAAGTGGGGAGAGGGTTGTGTTTCTCTTCCTACCAAGAAATATCTAAAATATATCATCTTAAGATGGATGTTAGCTACAAAAACTGAATCTGCTGTCCGATTACTTAAATTCCCACGAGTTAATGTAGAGAACATGAGTGCAGCTGCAATGGCGGACGCCTGGAACCGTTAGCTTACCCTCATCCTGCAGCCACAGCTTGGCTCCTGGCTCCCTTCGCAGTGATAGTTCTGTCGATTCTTCAGATCTAATCCAGATGATTTAAAAGCTCATTCACGTTCAAAAGCTCTGTTCTTCAGTGATCACATGTATGAGTTAATGTGAATTTCATATTCATATGTCAAAGGCCTCTCTTGAACATCTTTGATCCAAGTCGTGCTTTAATGACTTGGGTTTTGTTGGGAATAGAACCCAAATAATTTTGTAACCCACGCGTAGGAAGTTTTGATTCTGTGCCAAAGTAACGTTGTTGTATGCCTGAAAATGATTTTTCCAGAATGAACTAAAAATAACTATGGCTCAATTTAAAAGTGTAAAGTAAAATGTTTCATGACCCATATAGTTGCCTGAAAGTGCAAACATGATGAGTGATTTGCCAGGTTGATTTATTTATTTAAAATACAGTAATTACATAGGAGTACTGAAATCCGCTTTGTTCTAAAAAGGTGGTTATACAGATTAAACACAGGTTAAACAGCACTGCTACAGCATATCCTGTGATGTGAAATATAAGCAAGCTCAACTACACTGCTGATTTCTCTTCTGTATCTGTGGATCCCATATGTCATATATTGTCTGCATGTGTGCATACAGTGACACAGGGAAAAAAGAAAACTAACTCCAAGGAGAAAAGTCAATAAATCAGGCTTTATTAAAGTCTCTGAATGGTGTCTGTGGTACCAGCCATCTTTGTTCTGCTCTGAGTGACTCACGCCAATGAATTACGGAAATGCTGGTGCCACCTGGCTCTGTCTCTCCTTTTAAACTCAATAAAGATTCCATTCTTTTACGATTCAGATGGAGAAGTCTCAAAGCTCAAGGCACTGAAATTTGTTTTCTCAGTCGCTCAAGCTTGAGGTTCTCCAGGTTTTTCTTGCTGGCCTGTGAAAACAATTCTAGGTCTAACGTCCATCTCAGTACAAACTCTTCATCTACACTCTGATGACACACTTCAATGAGATGAAACAGCTACAGAAATATTTGTGTAACTTGCAGCGTAAGGGATCGGTTGTGAATATGAGATCAATTGTATTCAATTTTTTTCCTTTGATAGGACATCTGGGAAGTATTAATAAAGCATAAATTAAAATAATTCATGCACTAGGCAGTCAATCCATGATGCTTATTCTAACGCGTCATCATCAATCTGGATTCTTAGACTGATTATGCATAACAATGAAAGATATATCAGGTAAGTTAAATTAAAACTAATTTAAAGTTTTAAGATCAGTTAAAAATGAGTAATCAATGTATTTGCGATATTTTGTTCTGTTACACTTGAATGTGATATATGTGAATGTGAATGTACTGAGGCACTGTGTTCTGGAAATAAACGCCGTCAAAACGTCAATCTTTTAGAGAAAAACACGGCCATTGCCGGTTGTTAGGTCATGGACAAAGGGGCATGCTATGATGCATTTTCCTTTCAGGCCTTTGGGCCTTACAGAGACAACAAGCACAGATTATTCTTTGTTTCCTGTTGCTATTCACCAGACCATCATCTAGCTAATTACGGGCAACTGATAACGTGAATCCTGGCAGGATGTGATCTTTGAAATCCACCCCTGAGAGTGAAATGTCAGTCCTCACAAGGGAGCCGCAGTTCTGCTAAGACTGGAGGGTAGGTGAAAAGGATAACTTGGCCGAAGCAGCTGTGTTATGTCGGGCTGACATAAACACAGAAGATGGCCGCGTCATTGTTTTTCATTCTGTTTGACCAACTTTACCTGTCACTATGCTCAAAAAATCAGAACCAGAGAACTCTGAGGTTATAAAAACATTTAAATCATAAAGGGCACAAAGATGACTAAAAAATACAGCAATTTCCACAATGTACACTCACCTAAAGGATTATTAGGAACACCATACTAATACGGTGTTTGACCCCCTTTCGCCTTCAGAACTGCCTTAATTCTATGTGGCATTGATTCAACAAGGTGCTGAAAGCATTCTTTAGTAATGTTGGCCCATATTGATAGGATAGCATCTTGCAGTTGATGGAGATTTGTGGGATGCACATCCAGGGCACGACGCTCCCGTTCCACCATATCCCAAAAATGCTCTATTGGGTTGAGATCTGGTGACTGTGGGGGCCATTGTAGTACAGTGAACTCATTGTCATGTTCAAGAAACCAATTTGAAATGATTCGAGCTTTGTGACATGGTGCATTATCCTGCTGGAAGTAGCCATCAGAGGATGGGTATATGGTGGTCATAAAGGGATGGACATGGTCAGAAACAATGCTCAGGTAGGCCGTGGCATTTAAACGATGCCATATTGGCACAAAGGGGCCTAAAGTGTTGCAAGAAAACATCCTCCACACCATTACACCACCACCACCAGCCTGCACAGTGGTAACAAGGCATGATGGATCCATGTTCTCATTCTGTTTACGCCAAATTCTGACTCTACCATTTGAATGTCTCAACAGAAATCGAGACTCATCAGACCAGACAACATTTTTCCAGTCTTCAACTGTCCAATTTTGGTGAGCTCATGCAAATTGTAGCCTCTTTTTCCTATTTGTAGTGGAGATGAGTGGTACCCGGTGGGGTCTTCTGCTGTTGTAGCCCATCCGTCTCAAAGTTGTGCGTGTTGTGGCTACACAAATGCTTTGCTGCATACCTCGGTCGTAACGAGTGGTTATTTCAGTCAAAGTTGCTATTCTATTAGCTTGAATCAGTCGGCCCATTCTCCTCTGACCTCTAGCATCAACAAGGCATTTTCGCCCACAGGACTGCCGCATACTGTATGTTTTTCCCTTTGCACACCATTCTTTGTAAACCCTAGAAATGGTTGTGCGTGAAAATCCCAGTAACTGAGCAGATTGTGAAATACTCAGACCGGCCCGTTTGGCACCAACAACCATGCCACGCTCAAAATTGCTTAAATCACCTTTCTTTCCCATTCTGACATTCAGTTTGGAGTTCAGGAGATTGTCTTGACCAGGACCACACCCCTAAATGCATTGAAGCAACTGCCATGTGATTGGTTGATTAGATAATTGCATTAATGAGAAATTGAACAGGTGTTCCTAATAATCCTTTAGGTGAGTGTATGTATCTTATGCAAATGAATTCAGTGATTCTTATTCTCTGCCCCAAATGAATTTGTCATTCGTGCACTGTGTCTATGGGAAATTGTTAATTTTTAATGGCTTATTAAAAGTAATCTCTAGAGCAATGAGATGTTTCATTGAGTAGCACATTAGTCTCATATCTCTTGGGCTGGAGTTTGAATCCCTTCCCCTACTCTGTGCATGTGGAGTTTGCATGTTCTCCCTGCGTCATGTGGAGTTTGCATGTTCTCCCTGCGTCATGTGGAGTTTGCATGTTCTCCCTGCGTCATGTGGAGTTTGCATGTTCTCCCTGCGTCTTGTGGTTTCCTCTTGCTGTCCAGAGATCCACAGTTACACAGTGGTTTCTCTAAATTGCCCTTAGTGTGCTTGTGTGTGGGGTCTGTGACTAAAAGTCTGCTTCCCCGTTTCATACTCTGTGCTACCTGGAATTGGCACCGGACTCCCAACAACCCTCAACTAGGCAGCTGGAAGGATGGATGAACGCTGGTCAGCTGGTAGTTATTGCATGTTGCAGGTAATGTGTTTCTTTGTGGGACAGCATGTACTATAGATCTGTGGGGTACAGATCCCCTCCTGTATTTAAAGGGTTGTGGGTTCAAATCCCTTGGCTTGATAGATTAATTATATAATCAATAGGCCAACTATTTATGGGAAGCAGAACACTGTCTGAGCCTAAACCCCAACCCCCAAAACCGTCTGATGGGGTATGTGAACAAATTTGCAGGTACCTTTTACAAATGGCAAGTAAAGTATATCTTAATATTTATTTGTAAGATTTTCCTGCTGATGCGTAGACATTGCAGTGACCCTGGATACTCTTCATTCTGTGTTAGATAAATTTTAAGTAAACTTTACCTTTATCTTACACCAAAAAAGTGTTTAGCTCCTGTAATGAGATAAGCAGATATTTAATGGGTATTCCATTCCAAAAATGTTTTTTGAATACTTACAGATTTCAATGCGTACATTTTTTTTAAATGTATATTTTTGCTTTCATGCTTGACGTTAGTAGTCTCTTCTATCCCACCATGCAGTTAATGCTTTCTAGGAAATGAGTAAAATACGTCCAGTGGATGAATATACAGTGGACGAAATGTCATATGACTATACATATAAACACTTTTCCATCTGTTCAAGATACAGGTGAATATGCATTTTGTAGATTCTTTGCTTTTAAGTGTTATGTGATTATGCTCAGACGTGGTTTATAAAACGTAGCCTACTGTGTTTTTTCGCTCTCTTGTCACGGACACATTCATCTGTGTACAAACAGGTTGGCAAGTCCTGGGGGGGGGGGTATCCCACAAGGCAGGACTTCTCAGGTAGTCGTGACTGTCCAATTAGAATGCTCCTTACCTAGTGAATACTGAGTTACATAGCAATCTATGGGTAAGCCGTAGAATCAGACGTGCTCTTTTTAACAGAAACAGTGTGGTATACTTTTGTTGAGAAGAGCATTATATGGTCTGAAAATATTCCTAATACGAAGAAATAAACCTTCCATTATCATTTTTACTGTAGTACTTAATTCTGTTTAATTATATACTGGTACTGGTAAAATATCAACAAAGCCAGTTTGAAGTGTACCAAATCAATCCTGGTTTAGTGTTTTTGCTTAATTTTTCTAATTTATCTTTAACCATGTTACTGCTCAGCTGTATTAAACCAGAAATGAGTGTAAAATGACTGAGGCATGTCGTTTGCCATAACATACAAAATACTTTCAGTTTATCATACTGACACTGAGTTGTAAGAAATAATTACAGATCTGTGGCAGCCATCATTATACAATGTAAAAATAATCTCGAATGATCACATGGTTTGACTGCCTTGTAGATTCCAAACCCTTAATTTCAGAGAACCACAGAATGTCAGAAGCCCGCTGTTCCTAAAAAAGAAGCTGTGGAAGCTGTGGGACATCTGACGCAGACACGTTTCAGATTATACATATTAACATGAGCGAAGAGGCAATGTTGTGTTTTGTATGTTATGGTGGAGCTCAGAAATAGGGAGGAGGTAATGAAAGTATGTGACCAAAGATTTGTCACGTTATGCAGTGACGATTATTATTAAAGTAAAATGCAAACAGAGAACAAAAAAGAATGAAAACTGAAATAAAAAAAAAATGCTATAAATTTTTCACTGCAAGTATATGAAATGGGTGGATGGATTTTAAAGGTGCTCCTTTTGAACGAATAGATGCAATTCATCCTTTAACACTAGGTGGAGGTATTAATGCATTAAAAAAGAGGAATGCGATGTTTTTCTTTAATCAACAGCACATGCCATGGTAACAATTTATGTCTCTGTTTTTCAGGAAAATAACATATTCACTGTCTACTGTGACTAGCTATCTATATGTATAATGTGTATTCTTGCAGGAAATGTACTATAAAAGGAAATTTCAAAGCAATCTTGTATATATTTTCAGGAATATTTACAAAAAGCAAGCTGATAAAATAACAATAATCCCGCATTTACAAGATGCACATTTTTCTTGATGCATATAGTTGAGAAAGTGTGTCCTGCTCTCTTATAACATTCCTTAGGCTGTTGTCTGAACCAACCATTCAGTGTCCATGTCATCTCCAATTGCTTGTTTATTGGGAGAATGTTCATCAGGCATTAAAACCCTGAACATACTAATGCTAGGAACTAAAGTTTAGATGCATGTAAATTTATCTGCATCATTGAATTCATCTTCAAGAAATCATTTGCTCTATTAATTTATATTTTGCAGTTTATATGAACTCTTCTGTGGAAATGCAAAAAAACTTTGCCTAGGGTATTAAGAATCATTATGAGTTTATGCATTTTAATATCTCTAAAACTTCACAATGGATTTCCAAAATAATTGTGACTTGTATGATGCCCGCCCAGCCAGGTCACTGACCAAAGAAACTAAAAACAGTTTTTTTACACCCCTGCCCTGCCCCTCCCCCCATGACCCTGAGCAAGATGAGCAGATAGAAGATGGATCAACGGAAAATGGATGGTATGCAGAGTAGTTGGGGTAGTTTTCTTTGGCTGCTCCTCCAAAATCATTTAGTAGGAAATACTCACAGTCTGAGGTTCTGTGGCTGATATCACTATGGAAACAATGACATAGTTAATTTGGGTCAGAGATTATTATTACACACAACGCTTTTCATGGCAGGAGGAAGGAAACAGCATGTCTATTGGGAGTTTAATGTGATGTGATTATGAACTTGATTATGAGCCAGTCTGCGATTAAATTAAAGAAAGCAAAAGACAATTTAGCCCGTAACAGGTAACATTTACAGGAAACAAGTTTATGTATAGAATAAAAATAATTTAGTGATTTCTCTATTAAGCATTATTTCTGCCTGCCATGTGTGAGCATATTTTCTCCATTTGAGAAGTAATGCATTTTATGAAGGCAAACATGATGAAATGGCCTTATCAATCAGAGCAGGAGAATCCACTAGTAAATCCTTTGGGCTGTGTTTTAGGAAGCTCATTAAACGTCTTTCAAATACACAATGAAAATAACTGCTCAGATTGCAAACCAACAGCACTCACCATGCCCATAGTGTGCAAATGAACAATTTACAGAAACAAAGTATAATATATTTTACTTTACATAGGTTTTCATGTCCGTATGAATTTATGAAAAACATTCATAACTCATTATTATGCATTCATAAAGCATTATATACATGGCTATAAAAATGTATAAAAAGACATAACACGTTCTAGCCATGTTTATAATGCATTATGACTCTTTTATAAAACTGTCATATATAATGCAATATAGATAACTTTATAATGCAGAACAAAACATCCCTAATGCTTATACTGACCAGTATAATGCATTATGAAGATATCTATAATCCATCATAAATGAGAGTTTCATTGGAGCTTATGAAGTATTATAATCAACACTATAATGCCTTATGACTCTCAATAGAAGATGCTGTAATGCTTTATTCATTCTTATGCTGACCATTATTAATGCGTTATATATGAGAGCTTCAAGTAAAGTGATACAAGTTTTCTTGTCTTTTTATGGACCTGTATCACCTACAGTATGTAGGACCAGACCCAATGGGAATATCCATGCTGGTAGTCCAATCAACTCACTGAACTAAATACCCAGTTTAAGGTAAGGATTTAACTCTTGCTTTGACTAAATGAACCAGTCAGCGTATGTACATGACAGAGAGTAACAGAATGCTCCCATGTCTGTATTGTCATTGCAGACCTAGTTGACTCATGGCATAAAAGACCTGCTTTTTGAAACGTTGCATTGAGTCATGCTGTTCTCCTTAATTTCCTGTCTTGATACCTCAGAAAAGAATTCAGGCTGCCATAATGATTACAACACTGATTTCATTTCCTGCTACTCATGAAATCTAGGCTGGTAATCAGTTACACCAAAATGACCATTTTGCTTCTTTAATCACATTCTTTGCTCTGTTCTGGATTCATGTTTCATTCTTATGATTTTACTCTTAATGCTCTAACTTTTTACATTTTAATTTTAATGTTACCCCTTATAAAAATAAATCAATCACAAGTTGGTTTGTTTCCTGGTCTGTGAGTCGTGGTCATGCATGGATGAAGCTCCCAAATCTTTTTTTGAAACTTAATATTCAAGAAAACCTGGAAACTGGAAACTGAATATGAAGTATACGAATATGAAGAATATGAAGAAAATTAAGTGTATGAGTAACCCATTTCATTTTAATTTGCTTGTTAGTTTATTATAAGTTTAATATAAATTTAGGTGCCTCCTAAATTTCTCAGAATGGTCATCTGAGTTATTGTAAAGGATTGCAAAAGGATTGTTAAACTTGGTGCCATTTGATGTTGAAATGTCTAATTAAATTGCACTACAAACCCTTTGACTGTGTTAGCTGTTGATAAGATATGATACATTTTATTCATCCCAAAGTGAAATTCTTGTTAATTCTGTTAAGGGTTCTTTCTCAGTGGACACTAATTAATTTAGAAACTCATGGCATACTCTAAATTATATTGGATCTTAGTAAGGTAGGAGACTATAAAGTCTGCATTTACTATCCAACATACAATCAAAGAGACAGATATATCAAATCAAGAATAAATGTCCTAAATTATCATTACCTCAAGACAACACTCCCTTTAATCCTGAAAACAAAAACAAGAACTGTAGACAAAAATGTCCACAGTGATCCCTGAACATTCTTTTAACAAAAGATTTTTTGCACAGCTTTAGAACTAGACTCATAAATAATTACATGTGGAGAGGGATATCAAACTTGACCCACGAAAAACAGAAACAAAGTGTTCCTTCTCCTTGGGAATTTATAATAACAATCCCCTCTCCCCCCCCCCCCCCCCCGCACTTTTTTTTCTTCTTTCTTCACTCTCACTGTTATACCCCTCTCTCCTGATTCCCCCCCAGCTTTTTGTCACCCACCCTTTTGCCTATTAAGAGTAATAAAAGACCAAATTTGCTAAGCTCATGAGTTCGGGAGCCCAGGAAGAGAGCAGGGGAGGTTTATGGTCTGGGACTTTTGAAAAATGGCTGCCAGCATGCCACAGAAAAGTAGGTCATGAAACTGAAACCATGAGGCCTTTCCGCACAGCCCCACCACATCTCCTCACTGCTTTCCCGCACAGCCCCACCACATCTCCTCACTGCTGGGTGGGGAGTAGCCCGACACAAGGGCCCCTCTGTGGTTCTGACTGTCCAGCTGGACTGTCCATCACCTGCAGTAACCAAACACTTCTGAGACAAGTTGAAAGTCCATGTTTTTTTCCATTTATACGCTAAATCCAGTGTGGTTATTTGCCCCAAGTGAGGAACCAGTTTTGATACACAGATATTCATTTTCTGATTAAACTTTGCAATCTGGCTCAAATAACTGGAACAGTGCTGGTTGTAAATGAAGTACTGTACCGCAACTTAATTACTTCCAAGTAGTTCATATTCACAATGTATTATTTCATTAATTTAAATAGAATTTCATTGAAATTGAATAGTTGTAATACATTTCTCATCACGCACATCAGTTGTGATAGTTTTGTGAATATGTCCTCCTTCTTGCTCATCCATCCATCAGTTTATTTCAGTCAGAGTCATTAGGAGGTCTGGGGCATATTCCAGCTTATCCTGGAGACAATGGCCCCAAGGCGGGGAGTAACCCAGTAATAACAGTAATAACAGTTAATTGTAAAAGTATTATTAATTATGTGGTACTGTACATGCTGGACTCGCTAATTTGTCGATTGCTGAGAGTCGGGATTGCCAAAACGACTCTTCATGAACTATTTGCTGTATTTTCTCACGCCACTAGATGGTGCTCTTGGCTTACTTTGGGCCATGCTTTGAGCCCTTTTTTGAACAGAGAGCACCATCTAGTGGGGTCAGAAAATACAGCAAATGGTTCATGAAGCGTCATTTTTGCCGTCATTTGTCGAGAGTAGTGAGCCCCAGCAGCTATGCGGCCGGCACACAGCACAAATACGATGGATTACAGTATGCAGAGGGACACTAAAGGCAACACGGCTACAGTCTACAGTCTATGAAAAGCAAATGTAAGTGAATTTAAAAACACTGCTGTGTTTTTATATGATCATTTGTGAAATATTTTTAGATTTGTAGAATGAGCAATGCGTGCATGTACAAAAAGTTCAGTTCTTAATCTTTTAGATTTGAAACCATCTTTCACTTGGATGGCTGTTTCTGCATGCAAGTAGTGTTTGTGGCTAAGACAATATGGCATTATCCTTGAAGTAAAGCTTTTCTGTCTGACTGAAAGTCGGGAACCACAAATATAAATCGGCGTTGCGTTGGCCTTGGGAGGTAATGTTTTGTAACTGGGCTGCCATAGAGCCATACTGATACGCAAAGCGCATTAATTGAACGAGAAGTTCTTTCATTAGCCGTCTTTGTCCAAAACTTCTGATTGGTGGCCCAGACAGGGGATGTCGACAGCAGACAAATCAGTCCACATCAGGGGTACTCAACAAACACAAGACATTCAACAACAACTACTACTGACATTTAGAGTAATATTTACATGATTATTTACTCGTTTTACAGGCAGTGCAAAGCATGGCGGTACGCTAGGCCTCAAACCCCGTGGCGTTACAATATCAATAGCGTTAGAACAGATTCACAGTGTGATATGAGGAGTTGTAGCAGGACCTACCATAGATAGATAGGTAGATAGATAAATAGATAGACAGACAGAGGACTCTATTAGTATTTACTGTCACTGATTCTTGGGAATTTGGATAAAACGGGTTTTAATTCTGAAAATAAAAAGTTACTTAAATTACAAAATCTAAGGTCTTGGCTGTTCAGCAATGTACCGGTGCAACCGCCTCATTTCGTATTTTTTTTCATAAAATATTATTATTATTCAGTTATTACTTTGTTTTTGTCAACATAAAGTCAAAGTTGGGTGTAATGAGTTGTGGGGGGTGGGGGGTGGGGGGGATTTGGGGGGGAATGTTGTGAAGGTTGGATGAGGTAAGCCAAATGAACGTGGCATAATAGTGAATTGAGAGAGAGGGGGAAGGCACCCCCCCTCCCCTAGGGTTGGATGATATGGAATAAGTATAGGGGGAATTACATCAATAAAAAATACAAAAGAAGTTAATGAAGCATCACAGGTCATAGTGGTGTTTATTGTGATCAACAATTATATTCTAGCCTCCATTGAGGACCATTTGGAGGTTTTTGTCACCACCGTCAGGTTGTGGTGACGTCTGACGGTGGTGACTTAAACCTACTCATACACATGATATGCATGAGTTGTTCACATTAGCCATCTTGTTTCCCCTCTGTTGCTAGCTACTGCTGACCTCTTCGTAAAAAGTATACATTTATGTCATAGTCTAATCTAATTTTTTTTTCACAAAAGAGACGGTGTTGACATGTTATGGTTGTGGCAGTAGCAGTGTCCAAAAATATGAACAATATGAACAATAGCAAACTTACAGGAGCTTGAGTGATCTTGAAGCATACAGTAGAGCTGAAGGTTTGAAAATGGGGTCCTCGGGAATGTAGTTGACCTTGTAGTTGCCTGATTTTATCGCTTTTTATAAATATTTGGTGGTGGTGATGAATATGTGGGACACATTTTGATCAACCACATTGTAATAGTAAATATTGTTCAAAACTCACTGTTTGTAGTTTTTAATACATATTACAATGTACTGTTTCATGTGGTAAAGATACTGTTCAGTTCAATTATTACTTTTTGTTTTTTTAATCAAGTTGAAATGATTATCCCCTATCTGAGGACAACTTATTTTGTAGGCAATGGGCCAGCATATAATCATTAAATTAATAAAAATAAAAGATAAGCCTATAAAAGAACCTTACATATGTGCAAAGGACCCCCTAATTATAATCTTGGTTCTTTTTATTCATGAAAATGTTATTAATTTCCAACAGAATGAGCTCTCTTCTTTGTGGGACATGTTTTTGCCAAAGTTTCAAGAATCGGTGCTACTCTAGATTACCATTAAATGCTATGATATGTATTGCTTTTGTTGAACAGTTTGGATGGAAACGCAGATGCTGTGGTGCAATCATCATTCTCTGAGCCATCTTGAGTACCAAGTTACAGCTGCAGCCCCTGGAGGACACAATGCTGAGTGACCCAGTGTTTTCATCAGGGGTGTCGGATTCTTTCACTGGCTTTGTTTGCTTACGAAAGGTCCCTTTGCTCTCCTTCTGCATGAGTGTGTCTGAAAGGCTGCAGTGTGTGATCAGGTGAACTGCACGGATGTTTATGTGTCACTGGGGGGAATCAGGTCCTTGATAATGGCTCCCTGAGGAAAGGTCATGTTCCAGCGTGGACACGTGTTCTTGCCACAAATGGCTTTCAGTTAGGGCTGTCTCCTGTGTCTTTAGCCTAATGCGACATTCTCTTTAAATCACTGGCATTTTTAGCAGCCTACTCTTAGTGAACTGTTGCGTGTTCCATTTTAATTTGCAAATTGATATCAGGAGAGCTTTTCATGTCACTGGTGTTAGATTCGAACATTCTTCATTTGCCCTTTATCTCCCTGCCTCCGACTATAGTGCACATCAGTCTCAGGTTCTGTATGAGTGGGGAACTATATGGAGCTGAGCTCCAGAAGTAGGTTTTCTGTAGTGAACTCGAGCTTGCGTTGCCAGGCTTGGACGGGGCCAACAGACACAAAGCAGAACACAGCAGTGTTTTCACAGGTGTCGAGAGACTTCGAGGGAGCCGACCGCTGCATAAAAACTGGAGCCGGCTCAGAGTGCAATTACATGTCAGTGTAGGCATGCAAGGTTCTTCCCGACCTGGAACTTTGAGTGGGAGGGCTTCCCGTATGTCACAGGAGGGCCAACGATTCAGCCACTGCAGGAATGAGAATAGGTAAGGATGAGGCCAGGGGAAAGGGGAGATGAGGAATGTGCAGGAGCACCCAAAGAAAACTAGCAGAGACCTAATGAACTCCTGCAGTTCAGGCCTGCAGAAAGATGTGTAATAGGCCGCAGTGTAATGCTAGACATTCGTCAGGTGGCGTCTGCATCATTCTATGATTTACTCCAGAGTTGTCAGATCGCATGGAACATTTATTTCCTTTGCAATGCCAGGAAAAACAATCAAGCACTTGCTAATCCTTGACGACTGATGAAGACCACTCTATTCTTGACTACAGTTTCTGTGTTTAATTTTAGTAGCATTGTCTATTGTACCAGATAAAAGATAAAATGGGAATATACTGTATATTTGAAGTGAAGATCATAACCTGCTTTTGACTGGGGAGTGATAAAAATATTTAAAATATCTCCAGGCATCCAGCCTCATTGTGTAAATACACTGTTGAATAAATCATTGTTCGATGAAACAAAACAAACATTTGTTTGCATTTTGCATATTAAATATGGGTAATTTTAACTAGAAAAACTAATAAATATATAAAAATAACAGGAAAGAATTTTTGAACCAAGCAGGTAACTGACAACACGTTTTTTCCCATTTACTCATGGGTTAGTGACAAGTAAGGGTTAGCAAAATGTGCAATGCAAAAATCGTTGAAAAGCTTGTTTTAAATGAATGCATTGTTTTAAAAATTGTCAGAAAAAACATGATTATAGTGTGGTAGTGGTTTTCATTTTGTTCTACATTAATTTTCCTGTATGTTATATTTTTCGAAAAATACTGGTTACGCCAATTGACACAAACCAGTTAGACCACTTGACCATGTTGCTTCAACAGTCAAAGGGTTTTGTTTGTTGAAGAAATTGACACTGAAAATCAAGCATGACAGTCAACAAGGTCAAACGAACTTGGTGCTTTATTTTACTTTAATCTAAAAAACATCTAACAACAAGGGTTGTGAATTCATGTCTTCTGTTGTGATTTCATCCATCCATCCATTCATCCATTTTCTGCCATTTCATCGGAGCAGTGTAACGGGAGCAGCTCTGAAAAATCATGCGCACATCTCCCTCTTGCCAAGCACCTCCTCCAGCTCCTCCGGGTAATACCAAGGCGTTCCCAGGCCAGCCCAGAGATATAATCTCTCCAGAGTGTCCTAGGTCTGTCCAAGGGTCTCCTCCTGGTTGGACATGCCTGAAACACCTCCCCAGGGCACCATCCAGGAGGCATCTTAGATAGATGCCCAAACCACCTCAGCTGGCTGCTTTCGATGCGGAGGAGCAGCGGCTCGACTTTGTGCTCCTTCTGAATGTCTGAGCTCCTCCCCCTCTCTCTAAGGCGGAGCCCAGGCACCCTGTGAAGGAAACTCATTTCTGCCACTTGCATCTGCGATCTCATTCTTTCAGTCACTCCCCAAAGTTTGGCAAGGGTAGGAATGGAGATCGACTGGTAAATTGGCAGCTTTGCATTCCAGCTGAGCAGACTCTTTAGCATGATAGAATGGTGCAGCGTTTGCACTGCTGCTGATGCCACACTGATCCACCTGTCGATCTCACACTCAATTCTTCCCGCACTTGTGAACAAGGCCCCGAGATACTCCTCCGCTTGAGGGAGTAACTCCTGCCCAACCAGGATGGGACAATCCACCCTTTTCCGGTTGAGAACCATGACTTTAGTCATGAATTCAGTTAAGAAAACGTTCTAGCAACCTCAGGGTCTATTACTCAGTATATTACTATAGTTAAATCATCTTTGTCCAGAATTTTTTTTTTTTTGCTGCACTGTTTTTTATTGAAAAATTTGAAGTCTGGGAACTTGCAGCCATGGTACAGATGGGCTGGAAAAGGCGGAGGGAAGAGGCAAGAGGCCACCTAATTAAACTGATATCTTGTTTTGAGAACACGATTAAAATGCAATGCATTACCCAATGGGAACTGCTGACTATCTGCATAAAGAAGAAAGTGAGCCCTCAAGTAATATAACAAAATAAAACAAATTATGGCCTCTTTAATTCAACATTCACATATTTTTTTAATAGGGAGAAAAACAAACGAAAAGCCAGCATAACCAAAAAAAGCATATACATATTTATTTTCTTTTTCTGTCAAAGCATTGTTTATCAAAGGGATGACAGCCCAGAAACAGTGAGATAATGTACACTTTTGAATCATTGAAGCATTGAATCATTGTTCCAATTTACCATTTTTAGCCAGAGTAGTGTGAATTTATCCATAGTTACGATGCGGTGGGAAAATGCATAAAGAACTGCAGAATCCGTCTGTTGCTTCAGTGAATTGTCTGTCTACAGATTTGTTACATGAGCTGAATAATGAAAGCGCTATAAGCAGCGAAATTAAGTTATTCAGTGACTTTTTTATTTGTTTCTTTTTCCATTTGGATCAATGATAAAAAGCAATTTTTAAAAAAATTTATTTTACAGAAAACTATTTTTCTAGGTTGGCAAAATAAAATAAAAAAAACAAAACCTTTAATAGCTGAACTCAGTGGTTATAAATGCTTTAATCGTGGTGAATTCCCCTTCCAACTTCTCATGAAAGCACAGATTGTGTCGAGCACATTTCTGTCCAATGTGCTGCATAATGGGAGGAGAGAGTGATACTGGGAAAACTCACTGGGTGGATTAGCAGTCTGGCTGTGTCATACCCACGCTTTAGCATTTGAAACATACATTCCAATCTTCACACATAATTACTGCAATTGTTGCTTATTCTGGCAAAAAGGCCGGGCTAGGCTTTCATGCAACTTCTTTCCAGTTGTAACTATTATTTTTCAGCTATTTAATAACTACATCATGTTTCTATTGCAAGTTATAATCCTAACAAAATCACCTTAGCAAAGCTAGATAAAATATAATATTGATTGACTATAACATCGATCCAGCATCGATTTGAATAAAACCTTGTTTAGTTACAGATTGCCTATAATTGTGTTGACAGTAATTTGTTGTTTTTCATATTTAGGCAGAAATTCCTGGTTACCTTTCTTCCTACCAGCAAATAGTGGAAGATGCAATGAATGAAGCAGAAAAAATATTAAATAAAAACATCTATTACATAAAGTTCTGGAAAACATTAAGAAACCTCTCAATTTTTTGGCATTTCTTTTTCTATGGCCATTCCATGTGCAGTTTTTGTTGAATTCCAGCTTAATGAGGTACTGATTATCTGAACCACGCTTCAACAAACAAGGATTGATTTGGGGACCACTGCTATGGGCTTACCCATACTATTTTAATAGGACCAAATAGATTTCAGATAAAGATTCCTAATCATACATTTTAAATGATTTTAATGAAGATACATCATCAGTTTTGAATGAGAAGAAAACTGACCCTGATTCTACAGGTAGAAGGATATAGTGAGTGGCCGATTACTTCCCAACTTAATATTTCTAGGAGGCACAAACTAATCATGAATTGAAAGATGACACCAAGTGACCTTCAGAAAGAATAGGAAGTTTTAAATGATGTGGAGACCAACCAGTGAAACTGAAAAATTTGATTTAATTTGTTCCAGAACTGCATATAAGGAGACTTGGCTCAACTAGGCTCAACAATACTTAGACAGAGAGAATTGTGTTGCATTAAATTTGATCTCTTTTCATGACATTGATCATCAGTGTATGGTTACTGCAATAGTCAAAATAAATACCAAAGCTTAATAAAAACAAAAACAAATCTACAAGCCAAGATTAGCATTAAATCTGCTCAGAATGCACTACATTGTGCTGTATAAGTAGTTTAGGAAATAAGCTATTAAGCTACAGGGGTTGAACAATGAAACTAAAACCCCTGTTTTTAGACCACAATAATTTATTAGTATGGTGTAGGGCAGGGGTCTCCAACTCCGGTCCTGGAGGGCTATTATCCAGTTGGTTTTCAATCCTACTTGGCTTCTGATGAGTCACACCTGTTCTCAGGTACTGTAAATACCAGGAGCAGGTGTGGCTCATCAGAAGCCAAGTAGGATAGAAAACCTATTGGATAGTAGCTCTCCAGGACCGGAGTTGGAGACCCCTGGTGTATGGCCTTCCTTTTGCCATACAATACAGCATCAGCTCATCTTGGGAATGACAGACACAAGGACAATGCAATGGTCCTGCTCAGTGGCCAGATGGATTTTGAGCCATTTCTCTTGCAGAACAGTGGCCAAGTAAGTATGTGATGATGGTGGAGGAAAACATTTCCTGATGGTTCCTCCAAAACACCCCAGAGTGGCTCAGTAATATTCAGATCCGGTGACCGTGCTGGCCATGGGAGATGTTCACTTTCATCTTCATCAAACCACTCTGTCACCAGTCTTGTTGTGTGTTGTGTGTGTTGTGCATTATCATCCTGATACATGGCACCACCTTTATGGTATAATGTTTGAACCATTGGGTGAACATGGTCCTCCAGAATGGTTCAGTAGTCCCTGGCAGTGATGTGCCCATCTAGAACAGGTAGTGGGCCTAGAGATTGGCATGATATTGCAGCCCAAAACATCATTGATCCACCGCCATGTTGCACTCATAATACATAACATTTCAGGCCATAAGCCTCTTTGGAGTTTCTCCACACTGTAACCCTCGTAGATGCAGGAGAGACAGTGAAGGTGGTCTCATCAGAGAACAATACATGCTTCACATTGTCCACAGCCCAAGATTTCTTCTGCGGGCACCTTTGAAACTGACGTTTGACATTGGCATGAGTGACCAAAGGTTTGGCTACAGCAGCACGACCTTGTGGAGCTCGTTTTGGTGGAAACAGGAAAGTTGAGGTGCACATTTAATTCTGCAGTGAGATGGGCAGCTGTGGTTTTATGTTTTTTGGATACAATCCGGGTTCGTACCCGGACATCCTTTTCAGACAGCTTCCTCTTACGTTCATAGTTACTCCTGCTGGATGTGGTCCATGCTTCCTGGTGGTATGCCGACATTACCATGGATATTATTGCTCTCGAAACACCACAAAGACTTGCTGCCCTGGTCACAGATGTGCCAACAATTTGAACTCTGATGTCTCCCATTGTTGTGTAGATTGCAGTATTTCATGTACAGTCATGCTATTGCCATGCTAATTCAACCTTCACACTCTGGAGTGACGTAAAGCACGCCGCCACTGGACTCCAAAGCAGTGGAAGCACATTATACAGAGTGACAAATCGCGTGCCTCTGTCTGGTGGTCTGATGGACGAGTCTGGGTTTGGCAGATGCCAGGAGAACATGACCTGCCTGACTGCGTTGTGCCAACTGTAAAGTTTGGTGGAGGAGGGATAAAGGTACGTGGTTGTTTTTCAGGGGTTGGGCTGGGCCTCTTAGTCCCAGTGAAGGGATCTCTTAATGCTTCAGCATACCAAGACATTTTGGACAATTCTATGCTTCCAACTTTGTAGGAACAGTTCAGGGAAGGTCCTTTTCTGTTCCAGCATGACTGTGCCGCAGTGCATAAAGCAACGTCCATAAAGATTGTTGGTGTGAGTTTGCTGTGGAAGAACTTGACTGGCCCCTACAGAGCCCTGACCTCAACCCCACTGAACACCTTTGGGATGAATTAGAATGGAGATTATGAGCCAGGTCTTTATATCCAACAGCAGTGCCTGACCTCACATATGCTCTTCTGGATGAATAGGCATAAATTCCCACAGACACACTCCAAAATCTTGAGGAAAGCCTTCCCAGAAGACTGGCAGCTGTTATAACTGCAAAGGGAGACCTACTCTGTATTGATACCTATGGATTTAGAATGAGATGTTATAAAAGTTCCTGAAGATGTAATGGCCAGGTGTCCCAATAGCTTTGTCCATATAGTGTATGCTGATGTCAGACACATTGTACATACGGTGTCAAACGTACCGCTGGTGGTTTTGAGAGTTAGTATAGAAAGCAAATACGTTGCCTGGTTGAATACCCATGGCCTGTTATCCGGGTAAATATAAATCTGTATAATGTGATGTATGGGCTGCTGTAAATTCACTGATGGAAATGTATACAATGCTTATTGCTCAGATCCCTTTTATTATATTTTGTAACAAGTCTAGAACCAGGAAGCATGAAACATAAGGTGGTGTTCACCCTTGTTTGGATGATATACACCACTGGCTTATATACACGCGTTTACCCTTAGTTATGCCTTAACACCCAGTTCAGTAGAGTAGTACAAATTCACTGGAAGCAAAGAAGCATCACAGCTGTTTTTCTAGCCAAATGCACAGTTACAAGGACACCAAAGAGTACAGGGAGAAGCGCATGCTATCAAAAACTGATGATCTTCATTCAGTTTGATCACACCAGTTTACTACATTTTCTTTTTGATTAATAAAAGCTAAATAACATATCATGTTTTTAAGTTTGGCAAATATAGCTTACATTATACAGTCAAAATCGTCACATCCATCTCCACCAGGTTGTCAGCGTTATCCTCTTCTGCTTCCCTGGTGTATAAATCTCACCTGACTGTCATTTCCCTTAATCAGCCTGCGTTGTATATGGTTGAACCTCACAGGTTTTTTTTGTTTTTGTCTTGCATGCTTTTCACCCTCAGCTGATGTTTATATTCCTGTTAGACGCTGATAAACACTGTGTGTTTACATGATAAACATGAGCATGAACTAAAAACTTAAGTCAGACAGTGCAACGCAAGATGGGAAGGCATGTAGGTCACTGTCATGCTGGTTTAAACAACGAAGAATCGAATGTGCCGGCATAAATAAAGGCACTAAGACGAGATATGCGCAGTATAATTTAACTGGTTGTTGGATTGTAACTGGTTGTCAACTGGTTGCATGTTGGAGGTAAGTAGGATGAAGAACTGTTAGGCTGGTCTCTTACCAGACCTCAGATGCATATTTCATAACACGGCACTAGTTTCACAGACTCAGAAATTCTTTGATGGTTGATTTGTATGTTTTTTCTTCTCTGTATACTTTTCACATCAGCCATTCATCCCTCTGCCGCAATTGTTTATGCGTCTGTGGGTTGTACCCTCATCCTGCCCAATTAAGGGTGCTTTGGTACATGGCATTGTGACCTCAGGGTTGTGGGTTCGAATCTGGCCACAGTGCTGTGTGCAGAGAATGTTTCTCCATGCTTGTGTGGATTACCTCCCACAGTGTGCTTATGCACTACCTGCTGTTCTGCTGTGCTGTCAGTGTGATAACCAATAATATGCAGGGGAAAAAATGACTGATGCATCCATGTGCTGCACTGTAAGTCCGATGAATGCAGCAATAGGCTGAAAAAGATTATTTGGTATTTTGTATGTTTGTCTGTGGGATTTCTTTTTTGACTTTCACCAAACCACATGTATTCTGTGATACTTCACTTTCAACACTCTCTAGTCTGACTGTTGTTTTTTTCATAGACATGCTGGATAGATTCAGAGCTTTACTGTGTTGTAAGATGAGAATGATTCAGGCCAGTAGTGAGGTGGGAACTTGGGAACACTGACCATTGCTAGGAGGAATAATAACATAATGCCATGGATACACACATCTGTTTCCACATCCTGGTAAGTAACCATTGTTTTATTATCCTGCGTGACATTGGTTACATTGTAGTTGCTATGAAACCAAATTGCTCTCTGCACTTTCCACTTATAAATATTTCTGTCTATTTCCAAGTAAATCTGAACTGATTCATTATAATCCAAAATGCAGGATAAGTGGGCAAAAAATGGAGGGATGATCCAAAATTGAAAAAGCTGGTTTTATCTTTATTTAATGATATAAAAGATGTATGTGTGTGTATATATATATATATATATATACACACACAATTTTTAAAAACTTTTCTCCCCAAATTGTTTGCAAAATCCACAGAGCCAAATCTGAAAAACAGCATGTTACAAAATAATTCCTATCAGTATTCAGAGTTTGACTGTAAAGACATTGTTACAATTCAGGTGTGCATCAGTGTTACAGAAAATTGTGCCAAAACACAGAATACTTGTTATCTTTTTTTTTATCACCAGTAGAGCAGTGACATAGAATCATTTAAAGCAAGAAATCTTTATTTTAGAAGAAAATTCAAAACCTTTTGCACACACCAGAGCAAAAGCAGGTTTAATTAGTCAGGATTTTATGTGCACTACTATACCCACAATTACTGACTTAGTCAGAGACAGTAATAGCAATGACTATGTGCCTGAGTCTATACGCTTTAATTCCCTTGCCAGCTTGTTTTAAAATGGGCTGCAGGGAGACTGAGAGGAGACACAGAAGGATGAGCACAGCCTCAATACGGTACAATGGCAGATCAGTGCCCAGAACCTCCTGGTCCTCTGCATTTGCCTCACACAGAAGCCGCTGGATTATGGCCCTGAACAGAGCTGGCTATTGTGCAGTCCCATGCGGGATTGGCAGTTAGAGCAATGCAAGACTAATAAGTAACAGAACACAGAGGAAAAGCACAGAACTTAGCCAGAACTCTGGATCCACGAGAACTCCAGGGGCTCTGGCTTATGTTGTAAAAACTGAACAAGTTTGTTCCAAAGTGCCGAGAACTATGAGCTTGCCATTTTAAAGATACAGTACATTTCTGTTTCTACATAAGAACATATTGTTGATTGTTGGTATTTTTCATGCAGTCATGAACTTCATTTAGCAGATTATTGGTAAAATGCAAATGTGCAATGAGCACATTTCCAGTGAAGTTTATTTTCCTTTATTTAGTGAAGCAGTAATTAGCTTGTAGGAAAACCCTGAGAAGTTACCAAATTGCCCGTAGGTGTGCATGTGTGTGTGCAGGGGCGGATTAAGGTGTACAGAGGCCCCTAGGCTACAGTAGTCTGTGGGCCCCCCCAACCCCGCCCCCTCCGCGCCAATGGGGGCCCCCTTGCAGGCTGGCACACGTGGGGCCCCCTAGGCTTAAGCCATATCTAGCCTGTGCGTTAATCCGCCCCTGTGTGTGTGACTGGCGTGTGTGTGACTGGCGTGTGTGTGACTGGTGTGTGAGTGACTGGCGTGTGTGAGTGACTGGCGGGTATGAGTGACTGGCGTGTGTGTGACTGGCGTGTGTGTGACTGGCGTGTGAGTGACTGGCGTGTGTGTGACTGGCATGTGTGTGACTGGCGTGTGAGTGACTGGCGTGTGAGTGACTGGCGTGTGTGTGACTGGCGTGTGTGTGACTGGCGTGTGAGTGACTGGCGTGTGAGTGACTGGCGTGTGTGTGACTGGCGTGTGAGTGACTGGCGTGTGTGTGACTGGCGTGTGAGTGACTGGCGTGTGAGTGACTGGCGTGTGTGTGACTGGCGTGTGAGTGACTGGCGTGTGTGTGACTGGCGTGTGAGTGACTGGCGTGTGTGTGACTGGCGTGTGAGTGACTGGCGTGTGTGTGACTGGCGTGTGATTGTGCCTTACTAGGGGTTGGCACCCCATCCTGGGTTGTTCCCTGACTTGCCCTGGTAGCCCCCAGGATAGCTGGACCCTCCAGAACTCTGAACAGGATAAGCAGTTACAGAAAATGGATGGAAGGGTGGATGGATGGAGAGATGGATGGATGGAATCCCTATGATGACGACCTTTAAACGTTTGGCCCCAACCCTTGCTGCTGCTTGTCTGCTATTGAATTTTAGACACATACATAGACCTCTATGACTAAGACATGTTGATTTCTTTTTTGTGTTCATTCACTTCTGTTACACATACAGTATTAGTTCATCACTGGCTTCACACAGGTCTGCAAACAAAATATGCTATTTATAACTGAGTGGATTTATGAAGCATTCTTAGGGGTTGAAAGGTTCCCGTGACCTTTCAGTTGTTAGGAAAAGTTAAAAGTTTGGAGAAAGGCATGGAAACAGAATTCTTGGAGAGATGGCAGAGACGCTTAGGCAGCCAAATGCATCATTCAGGATGTAGATGGCAGGCAGTCAAGGCTTTGAAGTCTTCTGTGTTGCAGGAACCTTGTCAGGCCACTGTTAACTTATCCCGGATGGCAGGTCCTCCACCGCTAAGTGGGATGTTCCCTGTCTGGCTCATATTGCCTTCTGAACCTTTCTTTTCTGAATGTCCTTGTTGCTCAATGGGATCAGTTCGGATGGGGGCCAAGGGATGCAGACTTTGGTCTGGATAGGATCAGTACAGATTATGTTTTAGATTGAATTATGTTGGAGGGTAGGTTTCAAGTATAATGCACTCCTGTTTTATCTGGAGGTGAAGGCATTTTTATGTTGCCTCAGTGAATTTTGTTGACTGAGGGAAAAGAAGAAGCAAAAACAAGATAGACAAAAAATGCAGATGAAACAATTATGCTGATGATAATTTCGAGATTGTTTGTGTCTCATTCTAGTTTGTTTTGCATAATTTTTCATTTATTTTCTTTTCTCAGTTTTTTTCCCATAAGTAAATAAGAGTTTAACCCAGATAAACATTTTTTAAGCAAAAGTTTTTCCTTCAGTGCGGGTGTTTTCCACTGACAGTAATACTGTTGTATAAAACTTTTGGGAGATGGTTATGCGCAAGGAATCTGCAGGTCTGGGCAAATCAGTGAAAATAAGCCGAAGCCTGGATGGAGGAGGTAAAAATGCAATTTTGTTTGATCTTTTGTTTGCTTCTTTTATGGAGCAGCACTCATAAAGTTACACATGTTCACATTTGAAGTGTATTCAAAGTATTTTTCAATAAAATCGTTTTGCCAGACTGAATGTAACATGACAGTATAATGTAGAATTTCCGGTCAAATGTGGTCCAAAATGAATATTTCTGAATAGAAAAATGTAACTTTATGCTTGCTCAGAAAACACTTTTGCTGATGAAGACGTTTAAGATTAACATCAAACAAAATGGCAAAAGAGCACAGAACAAACACAGTAAAGTTAGGGAGCAAGTAGCAGCCTCGAGCTTATAAGCGTTGTGCCGATATTCCATGTGTGGTTCACAATAGAGCAGCACTAACCTTCAAATGCGAGGACGCAGCATTTCAGGCTGGACCTGCCATTTAGGATGTGACCTTGCCAAGCCAAACTGGGTCGTGCACCCAGGAACAGGCAGAAACAGGTGTCTCTTCTGCTTGCATTGGGAGTAGGAATGAGCAGGCTGCTGTTTTTGTGCCCCGTAGGTCCTTCCAGGACATGGTAGGGGAAGGTTGCCAACATATGAAGGTTCTGAGGAGGATGGAAGGCCTGGTCTGAGTCTGACCCCAGGGAGATGCTACTCACCTTGCTTTCCTGACCGTGTTCTCTGCTAATTTAAATTTCAGACTGGAGGCTGCAATATGCGGCTAGAAGGGGACACAGGATGGGAATGATGCAGGAATTAACTCTACAATTAAGTCATGATTCTTCTCCTACTATAAAAAGCGGTATTTTTATTGCAGCTTCCATGTGGATGGGATCTTTGAGCTTTCTTAAATTAAGTCACCTCACTCCACCTGTAGACACGTTAGTCATTAATATCAACAGGGTAGTTTATGAAGTATCAATGCGTGTGTTTATTACGTAAATGCTACTTGATGTACTTACTGTAACACATTTTCCTTGGCTCTGAGTTAGCTGCTACTGCAGATATGCTGAGTGATGTTTTCTTGTATACATGCTATGTAATTTGACAGATGATGTACTTCATAATTATTAGCCCATACCATTTTATTTTTTGGGAGGTATTTCAGACTTTAATTGTGTTTGTTTTCAAAGGACGAGAGAAGAAATGTCAAAATGAAATGACTGTCAAGAAGAAAGGCACCAGATTAGAACAAAATGCTGCCTTATGTTCACCTTAAACAGAAAATCCCTAAGCTTCTCCTAAAAACTGTTTAGCGGTGACCTTAGTGTTTAACTTTATCAAAATTATTGCACAATTATATAGATTATATGAAATCTTGCCCTAGTCTGATACACATACACCCGTTTGTATTTATATCTATGGGGAAAACCCTTATCCCAACAATGACAACCTTAACCCCTACCCAGCCCTAACCTTAACCGTAAGTAACCAAACAAAATACAAGAGTTCTTGCATTTTTAGTTTTTCAGTTTTTAGAAAACTCTTTTCCTTTATGGGGACCACAGACCTGGTTGTGGGGACATTTGGTCCCCATAGAGTAAGGAATATCAAGACCACACACACACACACACACACACACACACAATTGCTCTGAATAGATGCTTCTTTCTTCTAATTGCTTTGGTAATATATACTAATTGACTATAGTTTAGTAGAAATATGCAAGCACATTTCCCCCTGGATTTTCTAATGGGGAATGTAACAGAAGGTGACCTATAAGCAGAGCAGGTGTTTTGGATGTAAGAGAAGTGACCTATATGCAGAGTGGTTATTTAGAATGCACGAGAAGGTGACCTGTAAGCAGAACAGGTATTTATGATGTAAGAGCAGGTATTTAGGATGTAAGAGAAGTTACCTGTAAGCAGAGCAGTTATTTAGAATGCACAAGAAGGTGACCTGTAAGCAGAGCAGGTATTTATAATGTAAGAGAAGGTGACCTGTAAGCAGAGCAGGTATTTATGATGTAAGAGAAGGTGACCTGTAAGCAGAGCAGGTGTTTATAATGTAAGAGAAGGTGACCTGTAAGCAGAGCAGGTATTTATGATGTAAGAGAAGGTGACCTGTAAGCAGAGCAGGTGTTTAGGATGTAAGAGAAGTGACCTGTAAGCAGAGCAGTTATTTAGAATGCATGAGGTGACATGTAAGCAGAGCAGGTATTTATAATGTAAGAGAAGGTGACCTGTAAGCAGAGCAGGTATTTATGATGTAAGAGAAGGTGACCTGTAAGCAGAGCAGGTGTTTAGGATGTAAGAGAAGTGACCTGTAAGCAGAGCAGTTATTTAGAATGCATGAGGTGACCTGTAAGCAGAGCAGGTATTTATAATGTAAGAGAAGGTGACCTGTAAGCAGAGCATTTATTTAGAATGCATGAGGTGACCTGTAAGCAGAGCAGGTATTTATAATGTAAGAGAAGGTGACCTGTAAGCAGAGCAGGTATTTATTATGTAAGAGAAGGTGACCTGTAAGCAGAGCAGGTGTTTAGAATTTAGAATTTGGTGATCAGTGGTCATTGTTAAAACACCACAGCACACAGTGTGCAATAACGAAATGTGTCCTCTGCATTTAACCCATATGTGACTTTCGTGACATAGCAGGGGGCAGCTAATTCAGCGCCCGGGGAGCAGTGCTTAGGGGTGGTACCTTGCTCAGGGTACCTCAGTGGTGCCTTACTGGTCGGGGATTCAAACCAGCAATCTTTCAATTATAAGAAAATATATAATTTAATATAATTTAGGATGTAAGAGAAGTGACCTGTAAGCAAAGCAGTTATTTAGAATGCACAAGAAGGTGACCTGTAAGCAGAGCAGGTATTTATAATGTAAGAGAAGGAGACCTGTAAGCAGAGCAGATATTAAGGCAGTGATATGGCCAACAGATTTCAGAGAAAAGTAGTTACAGAAAAAAGTTAATTCAGAAGTCATACCTTTCACTGTGTATTACTTTCAACTTCATGTTTTCAACATTTATGCTAAAAAAGAATATTAAATGTTTGCTTGAACGGGAAGGACATTGATTCACAAAGTAGTAGTTTCATGTTATTTATATCATGGTTTCTCTTTAAATTAACATCTCAGTTATGCCCCAGTTTCAGCTTTCCAGAACCTTTTTACATTAAAGTAGTCGTATGTCCAATGGAGAGGTTTTATTGAACATGCCTTTAGGTTTATCATGCAAACATTTTTAGCTTTCTCTTAAACCGATGAAAACTGGCTTGTTGCTAGGCAATAAAAATGTTACCAAAACACAGAGTATTAAAAAGGACAGTGAAACCAGACAGTTAAGACTTTTGTAGATGCATGAAGTAAATGCACTGGCTGTGGGACAGGCTAAGCTAAAAGAGGATACCCATTGCTCTCTTGAGAGTGTGATCTATGTCAGCTCAGAGCCCAAGGAAGCAGGGAATGAGTGGAAATTGACTCCATATGTGTCCCGCACTCCTTTGATCAGGCCACATAATAGGCAGAGTGATGTTTACAAAACAAGCGGAGGAATGTTCAATGTGTATTTTAATTAAGTGGCCAATATCAGTCATGAAGTGTTTTGTTCAAAGTGGAGTTCCGCATGAGCTACAATGTAATACATCAATTAAACACCAGATAAGACTAACATAAATAATAAAGATTTAATACAACTGTTGAACTCTAAAGAAGTGAGGATTTTACAGCAGCCACAAATTAAAGATATATTTAGTTTTTTTGACTTCTTGTTAATTCCACTGGTGCTATTTTTTATTTTTAAGTTATTATTTTTGTCTTGTCTCATTTGGATGATCTGTTTAGGAGCCATCAGCCAGGGACAGACATCTGGCCCCATTGCACGTATATATATGCTGTGAGATACGGATTCTTTACTGCGTTGTTTTATTTTCGGAATAATGCTTCTTGTTACTTGTTTTTCGCCAACAACAAACCCAACAGGCCAAGCCTAATGGTTTACAACTCAGTTAATCTTATTGACGTTGTACACTAGGTCTGACCCTTATGAGTCAGGATGAGAACAAATGCTTACTTTTTCTTACAGTGGGAAAGAAGAGTGTGGCCTGGAATGCCAGTTACTCTGTCACAGCCTGACACAAAGTCCTACTCAGGATGAATAGTGTGTTACTCAAGGAGGTCTCAACAAGAACAACGCCTTGAAAACACTTGACATTCTTCGAAAATATAATTATTGCAATATGTTGAAGATGAGATCATGAAGAATTGAGTGACTGTTTCTGCCTTGCATATTATCTCATTATTTTGAGGGGGAAAAAAGCTCAGGTTAGCTTAGTTTAGCTCAACCATAGTTTCTGGAAATGTCTGCTACATACGAAATGTGTGTTGCTGTCAGTTTGTTTGTGAAAAATGTCCAGTCATATTGTGTTTAAGGCAGAGAGGACAAATTAGCACTTATATCACTAGAATGATTCAGGTGAAAGTTTTTGGTAAATGCCTTTACTAATGTACATAAATAGACAATGTGACAAGAAAGGGTTATTGTCAGATAGCAGACACTGGTTATATTTCAGTTCAGATTAAATTAAAATCCATAAAGATCACTGTGAATTATATCTATACATCTACACAACAAATAATACAGTTATTTGGTATATATACGGATATGAATTATATAATTATATTTTATGTCTGTACAGTTGCTGTGTATGAAAATATTTTTAAAAACCATAATTTAGTTTTTTGTGTATATAATACATTTGCTGTATAGCTACAGTGCAGTAACGTTTATTTGGATTGGCATTTAAAATTTGTTATTATCTATTAGTGGGAGTTGGTGGGAAAATATTCCTTTATTGCATCCCTATGGTCTCCAGTGACCTTTATCCTGTAGTTAATTAGCACGCATAAAACTGCCTCGAACTATACTAAACACCGTCTCTCACAGTGTTCTAACTACTTGATAACTTAAATGGTCTGGTTCTTGAAAATTATGGAAGCATATAAATCAGCTTTGAGATGGGCAGCTAGGAAGTCTTTAACGTCAGGTTGCTAGTATTCTCTTATTGGTGTACTAACCCTGTACGACAAATCTCACACCTGTGTAACCTGTAATCAGGTTAAATGATTATTAATCTATGCATTTCAGAGAGTTCGATGACTCCCTACAATGAGATGCATGGATATATTTTTGCCTGATTCTGTTTAGAAGCGCAGGTGAACAGTATGAACAGATAATGTCTGTTATGAAAAAGCCATGATATTTGCTAAAATTAAAATGCAAGAAAATAATGTGGTATTAATGAAGCAGAAGGATCTATTACTTATCATGAGTACTTGTACTGTATTTTTGGCCACCTACTTTGATATAGTAGTATTTACTTACTACAGGAGTGAGTAAACAATTGTTGAAGTCTTTAAATCACATAATAAAGCTACTACCTGCTTCCTCTTAAAAAAATTAAAGGTTCAAACGGGAATAGGGCCAGGACCAATATAATGCAGTGTAATGGGGCTGAGTTCTGGTCCTAATTAAAGGAATACAGCAGAACAAACTACAAACAATGAGTGAACGGAAATGGGACCACGAAAATGTGATTTCCAGATGTAGGCCTTGATTATTATGGCAAAAAATATTCTGCAATCAAATCAATGCTTTTCTTTTCACCCTTTTGAATCCTTTGATGAAATTATAATTACTATTTATAATCATAGATACTCTATAACAGACAAAAGCCAGCTGGTCGAAAATATGCAGAAGAACAATATAGAGTATTACCTGCATAATAGGAAATTTGCTACATACTGTAAGAAGCACCACTCTTCCTGCATGCTTACAATGAGTTGCTCATTATGGTTTATAATTAATCATTTATGCACACAATAGCACCATTTTTAGACTATGGCAAAAAAAATAATTATGCAGGTTTTGGGGTCCAGAAATGTCTTCTATTATGTATTGTAATTCTTCCACAGATATGTGCACCATTAATTTATTTTATGAAAAATTACATATTAACAGTCACTGAAATTGTTAATTGCATTGTTAATTTATTTTATGAAGAGTGGCATATTAACAGTCACAGAAATAGTTAATTGCATTGTAAATTTTTTACTTTATGAAGAATAACATATTAACAGTCGCAGAAATTGCAATGTACCTGCTGCTTATTTTAGTAGCATACAGTAACCAATTTTTTACTGTTGTCCTAGCATGTGTTTATAGTTTTTATGTTATGTGAAATACAGTCATTTCTATTCTTTACAGTCATTAAATAAAATACACCTTCACTTGGCACTTTGATTTGATTTGGCAAATCTTTCAATAATAATATATCACAAATAAAATTCAAGCTGTGTCAGTTGTTTGATATAGGATGCATTTCTTGGGAGATTATGCATAACACTGGTATACAGTGATTTTGGTACCAAAGATGTATGAACGGTTTTATATTAAGTTTATGGTTCTGATTAGGAATATGACTTCAGTTTTGCCAGATTGGCTCTAGTTTCTGAGATATTTAATAGTTAATTAATAACCGCACCATGTTTGAAAAGCATTCAGAATTGCAAAAATATTTTTATTTTAGTTACAACTAGTAAGTAAACAGTCTAACATTTGGTAAAATTGGAATCGTTCATGAGTATACGAATCTGAGGACAATCAGATTCCAGCTTTTAGTTTTTCCAATGCTCAGTCCAGAGATTGATCTACAAATGTACTTGAAGCAATTGACCGTTTTGTCCAAAGCCCTAGCAAACTGCTTCATCAATCCCAGCTTAATATCAAGCGGTGGGAGAATGATTTTGTTCTTGTCCAGCAGTGGCTTGTTGATGTTTCATTACCTAAGACACTGTTGAGTCAAAAGACAGACCAAAGCTATTGCCTTTGTTATCACACACAAGTCGCACTGGGGGAATGCATTATTTTCATGGATCTCAAAAACTAGAACCTATTCAGCAAAAGTAATGGGATTTTTTAATTCAGCAGCTTCAAAATACCCTAAATCCATTCAAAAAACCTTGGCACCTGAAAAAAAAAATTTTGTAGACCTGTGTAGTTGTCCATAAATGTACATAAATATTTCATTTCATTTAACTGTACATGTCATAACCACTCTAACTGTTTATCCAAGACAATGATTGTCACTGATATGATAACTGAGTATCACTTGGGCTTTCATTGAGTTCGGACTGATGATAATCATGTGTTCACCATGTGCACGAAACAGACCGTAGTGACTTTGAAGATACAGATTTCAGGTTTCATGTTGAACTTAGCAAGAAAACTTACCAGAATAGACTTTTAATCTAGGTCAACATTTGTCATACTCACTGTGAGACTGTGATAAACTCTAAATCAAAAGATATTAAATTGTTTTCAAGATCTCTTAAAAAAGATTAAGTCTTATAAATTGTGCAATGCTTTTAAGCAAGTATTAAGGCATGAGGGTAAGTACACAAAGACATGCCAAGAAATGTAGAGGAACATTAATTACAAAAACATGGGTATTACAAAGCTATTCTCAAATACACAAGTACAATGAACCGACAATGCTTGTGTATGTCTAGACTGCGGAGTTGTGTCTGCAAAGGAAAGTGCAGTCAAGCCAGCCTCTAACTAATGATTTCCCCAAGCCTGTTTACATTCCCTACAGAGAAGGAATAGCAGAGTGAGAGAGTACTACACAAATAAATGAAAATAAAACAAAAAATGTAGTAACCAACAATCTGCTAACAGTCAGAAAATGTAAGATGATTGCTCTTCTTGACTGAATGCTTCTAAGTTTGAGATGAGATATATATATATATATATATATATATATATATATATATATATATATATATATATATATATATATAAAGATTATCCTGTACTTTCTGTAGTCACAACCCTGAACTGAGTAAATAGTTATGGAAAGTAGAATTGGTTATCTATTGAAGGATTGTTAACATATAACATAATGATGATTGGAGGAATTGAAAACATGGGACAATCAGTAATGTGTCAAGTGTTACTGCAGCTCTGCTCTGAAAAGTGTTAGATATACTGACCAGATTGTGTTTTTTTTTTTGGGAGAAATTGTGACATATGTATATCTAGTGTAGACTTGTGGCATACGTTTAACTAACGTAGACTTCTGGCATACGCATATCTAACGTAGTCTTGTGGCATACGCATATCTAATGTAGACTTCTGGCATACGCATATCTAACGTAGACTTGTGGCATACGCATATCTAACGTAGACTTGTGGCATACGCATATCTAACGTAGACTTGTGGCATACGCATATCTAACGTAGACTGGAAGCATACGTATATCTAACGTAGTCTTGTGGCATACGCATATCTAACGTAGATTTGAGGCATACGCATATCTAGCGTAGTCTTGTGACATACAGTATGTATAGCTAACGTAGACTTGCATTTATTTATTTAGCAGATACTCTTATCCAAAGTGACATACAATAGCAGGGTCAACCAGTGCCTGTGGCAGTTAGAGTTAAGGGCCTCGCTCAAGGGCCCAATGGCCCAATGGCCAAACACCAGATTTCAACCAGTGACTTTCTGACAGTGAAAAAATGTCACTTTGACGTGTTGTAGTATTTTTTGATAAATTATTTAAATAATATCAACAGTCACTTTTTTATTTGTTTACTATTATTTTTCTTTTAGTTAAATGGGTTTCTATACTGTCTATAATGCACAAAGGCATGGATTCCCCTGACATCTGATAGTGATGGTCATGATGATCTGAGTACAGAGCTCTTGTCAAATGAATAGTCCTGATTTCTGTGTTTGCGGGGAAAATCTTGGCAGAATATTTATTCTTAT
The DNA here is from genome assembly GCF_048594095.1 of Paramormyrops kingsleyae. Classification (NCBI taxonomy): domain Eukaryota; kingdom Metazoa; phylum Chordata; class Actinopteri; order Osteoglossiformes; family Mormyridae; genus Paramormyrops; species Paramormyrops kingsleyae. The sequence goes on along the minus strand of NC_132806.1, from coordinate 31,816,093 downwards.
AAAAAGACAATTTTTACAGTCAAGTTGTCCGCTCCCTGATTTGACTAGATGTACTGTATTTGAAAGAATCAAACAATGGCGGAGTTTCTGACCATCTGGAAACACTCTCATGTGGCCTGCCGCTTTTGGTAGCTTGGTGTTCCATTTACTCTTATCAGCTGCTTTCCCAAAGCATTCAGTATTTCACATAGCTCACCCGTGAGTTGCATTTATTAGGCTTTAACTGCAAAGGTCATCACACTCTGAACCTCTTGAAGAGCTAGTGTGATTTACGTGTTTATTTGATGCTTTTAGCTACGCCATGACCCGCAGTTCAATTTACCTACTCTTACGCCTGAACATCTAAAACACATTAAGTACGTCACTTAAGTAAGTTAAGTTAACCTCAGTGTCTTTGATCATGTTAAAATATGATGTTACTGATTGTCTTGGAGGCAAAGACAAATAAACAGACAACCAACTTTTAGAACTAGATGAACTTTGTTGCATTAATGCTACAATGTTGATGTTTATTTTTAACAGTAATGAATTTCGGCTGCTGACTAGTTTTTTTTAATTGGCTCACAATAAAATAGTGTTAGAACTGAGATAAGTATTAGCATTCAGCTAAGCGGCGTCAAAGCTTGTTATTGCTGCCTTGGCATTGGGTGAATAAGATTTAAAAATGGGTATATTCATCCATGCGTTGTTATGCTGCTGGCATAGCTAATACACTGTAACTTTAAGGATGAACGAGCAACGTGTTCTTCACACGTAACAATTCCCTGTTATCTTGCATATTATTTTATAATTTTTAAAACAACAGTTAACTTAGACAGTTGGCATAACATAAAATAAATGCATTGTGTCAGCACAAAATTGGCCATGATTCTTTGTATTAAGGTATATAGATCTTGTATGGCCTATTACATGGATTTCATGGCTTAGAGGGTCTGCATCTGAGAGTTTTATATTGCCTTGTCTCTGTACATTTCATCCTGTGAAAATCCAATGGAAGAAATAAGTATATATGATGCACACAGCAGGAAGTCGGTCTAAACGGGTCCTTCCAGCATTTTTACCATTGTCTGACCCCAGGACGTTTGCCTGATACGTACAGAATACACATGGAATGACCACAAAAGTAAATAAAATGTATTTATTAAGTGCCTTTCACAGAAAAAAAAACAGCCACAAAGTGCTGTACAAAGCTAGAATGCAGAAAAACATAAAACAAAAATACGAAACAACAATGTAAAATACCCAAGCAAAAACAGACGACGGTACATAGCAAAACACGATTTCACAGAATCACATTTTCCCAAAAGCCTGAGAACAGGTAAGTTTTAGGCTGCCTTTTAAATCTTTCAACAGAATCTGCAAAAAGCAATGAAGGAGGGAGATTATTCCACACCTTGGGGCGACAACTTGAAATGCCTGATCACCACGCCTTGTAAGTCTTGTCCAAGGAACACTACTGAGTGCTTGATCAGCGGACCTTAGAACACGGGCAGCTGAATCGGGATGTGTCAGATCCATGACATATAGCGGGGCCCAGCCTTAAGGCTCTGAATGTAAAAAATGAGCTACATCAAGCGGTTCCGCAGGGATAAAAGCAGTTATTTCTTTTTGAACAAAAAAATACTGCATACTGTAATAAGTATCTTCAACTGTCCCTGTGACTTACCTGGTGAAATGAGATCATCTCCGTAGCTTATTTGCTGTTTAGGGTCCTTAGAAAGGTGGTCATTTGCCTCAGGTCCTTGGGTTTAGGGCAAGTGGAAGCACAGCAAATTATCCTGAGGAATTTGTTATCTTGCGAGTGTATTGCTGGGTGCTACTGTCATCTCTTCCAGCAATCATTAGGTGCACTTGTTTCTTTCAGATTACCACCTATTCCATTCTTGCCGTATGATTAAGTCTGCGTTTGGTTATGTGCGTGTCTGGGGAGTGCTAATATATACCAACATGTACGGAACTGCTACATTTCTTAAGATCCTAACTAACGACGTTTACCTCCCCAAGAATCATGCCCATTACAGTAAGAGTAGTGTGAAATTCTTTGTTCATGTTTTGCTGTTAACAAGTCTTCAATTACATTAAAGCAAGTTGTTAAAAGCATGTTCTGTTCCATCAGGGATGTCCTAACCTTTTTTTCGAGTTCCTCCAATGAAGATGACCATTATTGCATTTAAATCAATCCTCCTCAAATGTATCCCTAATTCATCATTCAGTACTGTGCCACAAAATATGAAGTTGTTAGATTATATTTTACTCACCAGCAACCACCTTTTCTCTTCTTGCGTTAGTTCTACCTTGTCTGAGAACCTGGACTCCAAATTCTGTAGGCATGGCTGAGAAGCAGCCCAGATGCTCACATTGCTGCCATTGTCACTGCTGTCATTCAGATAGTTGTCTGCTCTGCTCCTAAAGCCAGGATATGGGGATGAAAGGGAAGGGAAACAGTGTGTGGGCGATTGTATGGTTTCAGCTGAGCCTTGCTGTTTCACAGAAATAGTCATGACTTCAGAGCATAGTTTTACCGTCAGGCTTGTTCATTCTGCGGCCTGTTTGCTCTGCAGGAATGTTGAGATTGCCTGTGAGGATCCGTAGGCTAAAAGGATACTGACCACATGGCTAATAAAACAGAGTTAGAAGGAAAAAGGAAGATATGGGGAAGGGAGGAGAAGTCATTTAAAATATCTGACAACAGTATGGCCAGTGACCTTGCCTCTTGCATGAGGAAAGTGATCACAGCACAAGAACTAGTTCCAGCATGTTGTTGTGTCAAGCAGCAGTTCCTGGAATACTCAACTCGATTATGAATATGAACTTCCCGCATTTCAGCATGATGGATGTGTTCTGAAAGGATCAGAATGGAGGCTGCACAGTTATTGTGCAGATTATGTACGACGTTAACTTTATTTCTCTTTCTTGATTGCCGTTGTGTGCATTGGCAAATGCAGACACAGCAGCCCTTAAAGGCTAATTTGGTCATCAGCTTTTTTCCCCCTTATGTTCCACATCTTCTCTCTCCTTCACTGTGAAGGCATTTCCTGCAATCTGGAGGCGGAAACTTTCTTTTGTAATATTCCGTAAATCAAAGTGAGACCTTCAAATGTTTAATCTGAATTGTAAATGATGAAGAATTAATGGTTTATTTACGATTAGTCATTACGATCGTCCAACTTTTCAACCAGGTTCACTGCAGACATTCTTGCTCGTAGATAACTGGCTGGCAGCTGGGTAAGGGCTGGGCAAACATGAGTGATTCATGTGCCGGGTTAGAAATGAAACACCGAGCTTGCCAGTGGGAACACATGGAGAGCGGAAACAGGCTGGTCGGGGGGGCAGGGTGGCTGATGGACGTTACGGATGGGGTAGCTGATGTAATGGGACTCTCCGGGAGGAAGCAAACGCCCGACATCCAGACGTCTGGGTGATCGCACGTCTGCGGTCTCTCCTCTGCGCAGGAGAGCAGCACTGAGGGCCAGAGGTGTTCATTGCACACACCTGAGTCACACTGACACGTAGTATGTGATCGATTTGACAGCGCTTGAACTCTGGTGGGAAATTCCCTCTATAGACATTGTCTTCCTCAGATGTTTTTGCCGTTGCTGTGATGTTTCCTGGAGGGTAAACTACCGTGATTTTTTTCCCATTCTCAGGAGGCAGTTGTACGATTAAACGTAACGTATACTGTACCATGGGTTAGGGGTCTGGAAAGGTCAATGGAAACTGGAAATGTAAGGAACTGCAGTACATATAACCCATCATAGGTACAGAACACACCACTTGTGTTACAGTTTGACACATAATGCACATGTGCCAAAGTAACATTCATCTGATCTAGAAAGTATCTGTATCATGAATATTTAGAGAACCGGGAGCTACTTTAGCTCATCCACATTGTGCTCCATTATATTGCTCTGGACCTATAAATCAATCTGTGTAGGTATCTGTCTGGGTATCAGTGTAGGTATTGTCTTACAGTATTAGCTGCATGACTAAAGACAGACACCTTGACTGAACATGTCCTATACTGTCCTATACAATAATTCAGAAAGTCTTTCCGCTTTCTTTTTTTTCTTTCTTGAAGCCTGTCGTTTTGAAGCTTGTTCTGAGAATTCCTCTGTTTCCTGGGGGCGGAATTCACCTTTAAGTGTTCTTCAGCCTCCCATTGGTTCTGCAGTGTTTGACACCATCCTGTAGGTTGTTCCCATTCGCCACAATCGGATCCAGGCTAACCCAGAACCAGCTCCTTCCCTCCCTGTCACTTTCTAACTGTTGTCACAGCACTGAGGATAATTCCTTCCCCTTTTACATTGTATCCGAAACAGCAAGAGACTCAGGAATTGCAAAATGTGTCAAACTTCTAATTTAGATATTTATTATTTTTTTGCTAAATTGTTTGACCCACGAGCCCTGATGGAAAGCTACAGGCTGCAAGCTTTGGGTTTTTGAGAAATGCCCCTCCCTTTCCAAGAAAGGCAAACCCAGCAGGCCTGCTGGAACTGTGACATTCAAGCCAGACTAATGTGAACCATTTGTTGACAGGACTGCATCCAAACCGGGTGCCCACCTTTTCCTCCTCATCCAATGTCATCCTGTGCTGGGTAGTAAGGCATGGGAGGGGGGCTTGTTTGGTTCTGGAAAAGATTGCTGATGATAATCTGTGTTGAGACAATACCATCAGCCTTTTGCATATAATGTCACATGTAATATTTGTGTGTAAAATTTCTGAATGTTTGCGGAGCTTTTTTAAACAGATGTGTCTGAATTCTATACTTTTTTTTAGATTCTGAACTAACAAATTGGAAGTAATCCAACAAAGTATGCCACTAATAGATGAATCATTAAGTAGCTTCAAAAGGATTATTTATATCAAGCAATTATTATATTTGTTTCTATATCTGTTAATTCTGTAAACCTTTGTGAAGTGCTGAAGGAACAAATAATGAATAATAAATCCTGATCTTATGTTTGCTCATCATTAATGAAGCTTATCCTTTATCTCAAGTAGCTGCTATATTTGTTCATGATTTGTACTTGAGTACTAAATGAGTTACTACTAAGTTACTAAGGAACAGTATTCTAAAGTGTGACCGATTATTTTACTCTTCCCAGCTTTATGGTTCTGCTCAGGCCTGTGTAGCACTGCTCTGTTTTTGCAATCCAGTGAAATTTGGAAAGAGCCTGTGAAACTGAATAGTTTCAGTCTTCCATTCAGTTACTGGGCTTTCTTTGAAGACTGAGACAGTGTAACATCTTGGACTCGGTCCTTAAAGCGGTGAGTCATCTGTGCATATCCTGTAGCTGCTTGCAGTTAGCAAAAGTCTTCACAGTACCGCAAATCTGCTTGTGTTATGCACTGTGACTTCAGTGACAAACACTCCTTCACAGTACTTAAATGCCATTTGGTCCAACATATTTAAGATACAGCAACACTTCCAACCCTGTTTAGTGGAATGTTATCTTTTCATTTGTTGGCATCTTTTATTTCTCACAGAAATATTTGGATGTTTTAAGTTATGGAACACAGTACTAAAATAGCCTAACCTCTAAGATGGCAGTACATAAAATGAATTTTGGATGCTGTAAAGGTCTACTTTCCACTGAAAATGTATGTGAGTATTTTGTATCTTTCTCCAAATTCCAAGTAAACTTCTAATTAATTTACCAAAATCCTCTGAGAGAGAAAAAAAATCACAGATACTAGAATTTCATAAAGAAAGAGATTTTATTTCAGTTTGTTGCTTCCATGAAGGCGATTTTCTGCATAGAAAAGAGAAAAAGGTTAATTTGAAGAATAAAAATCTGATTAGATGAAACCCAGACTGTGGGCATTTATTGGAGCAGATTCAATGCTTAATTGCTACCAGGGCAAAAAAGAAAAGGAAAAAATATGATACTAACCAGAAAACAGAGCCGGCTTTATTCAGAAAGGGAAGGAATTATAATTGACTCTCAGTGATCAGTTGATAGCGCTCAGTTCAGATTGTCGTCTTGTTGAGTAGCTTTACAGGCCTGGATGAGTCTTATTTTCATGACTGAAATAAAATGGAGGAAACACATATTGGAATCATTTGTGTCACCAGACTGTTAGACAGGAGAAAAGGTTATTGTTTTTTATTATTGTTTTTACGTTTAGTAGATCATAAAACCACCCTCCATCCCCTTCATTTCATTCTTAGCATTCTATACTCAGCAATTTCTTTTACAGTGATATGTAACGAACTGTAGCGACACAGTGAAGGTCAGATGTCTGCATGCAGTGCATGAAAATTTGCTCCTGCACCTCTTGACATCACCAGTTCCTCATAGATGCATTTGCTGGATTAAATGTAAACTCCCTGCTGCGACCTCAGAAGCGCTATTTGAAAGTATTTTGATGAATTTAAATGAGGAACATATTATATAAAAATCCCATGTATTTATATTAATATGTAATAATCATAAAAGCTAATTATTACACGCTAGCTTGCCGATCTGTACTTGTTGGGCCACTTTAGTATCTAGACAAGAATTGAGAAATGATTGTAATTCTATCGGCCTGCACTGCCTGGGACAGAATCCTGGGGTAGCCCGGGACCCCGGCCAGTACCCGCAGCTACCTCTACCTCCGCAAAATTCACATTGCTTCATATTGTCTTTTTTTCTTTGTCCAATTCTTCGTCGGCTCATTATGATTGTTTAGTGATGATGTTTCAGCGGTCTCCTGGTAAAATTTTTGCCCTGCAACATTGGCTTAATTCTTTTCTCAGTTTGAGTCAAGAGTCTCTGCATTTCAACTTAAAAAGGTTTTTTTCTATTTTATGGGATTTTTTTTTTTTTTAAATGGAAAAGTAACCTACAGTATCCCACTCAAAATGCCACAATGGTTTAAATCAGTGGCTCCGACTGTCTCCATAAGTACCATATAGTAATAAATTAAATAAAAGACATATTTTATACACCATGATCCGGGATCACTGGATCTGTACACAGGTGCCGATGGCTCAGCAGACAGTACTGTTACTTCACACCTCCAGGGCTGGGGGGGTTTATGGATCCTGCTGCTGCTCCTTGTGCGGGGGGTTTGCACATTCCCTCCTTTTTTACACACCTTTCCCCCACACTCCAAAAACTTGCAAGTTGTAGTGTGTGTGTGTGTGTGTGTGTGTGTGTGTGTGTGTGAAATAAAAGAACCTGCTGCTTTCGGCCCCGTCTCCCCCCCTTTCCATGCTGACCGCATTGCCGAGCTTAGAGGTATTTGGGTGGGACACTCAGCAGTATCTGCGGGGCCAGCATGCGCTGGTCCACAGTCTGTTTTTCAAGGTGGCCTTTGGCAGTAGGAAACGCACCCAGCCCTTTCCTTTCATTCTAACAGCCACTTCCACAAAAATACTTTCACAACTTATCACAAATGCCAGCGAGAGGGTAACAATAAATTTTGAGAAAATAACAAGGAAATGGCATTTAACTTGTGGATGGCAGTGACCTATGATGAATTGTTGACAGGTCAAACCTGCCGTATTTGCTCACTAAGTGGCACTCTGTCTATTATGTCTGTTCTGTTGCTAAGTGGCATTGTGTCTGTTCTGAGCTTTTGCTTGCTAAGAGCTATAAGAATGGCACACGAATAAGCCGTTACTAGGCGAATGTTGGGATACTTTAATATGACATGATGAACCTCCATTAATTTCAAAATAATATTCATATTGTTAAAATAAAAAAAAATAATCAAAATATTAACAGCCAGCCCGTCACAGTCAATAGTTGGACCTGGTTTATAATGAGCAAGAGCTTTGAGTCACTTATGAAGCAGCTGTTGTCTATATGTGAGTAGTTTTCTGATTTCTAAATTGCACAGCAGACATGCAGTTACCATGCTATAGGAACCCCGAAAAGTACACAGAATTATGGAAACACTAGTCACAATAAGAAGCTGCTTTTCCAATTCCTTAATAGTGCTACAGTATGTGCTAATAGTGCTGAGTGGCCTTTGATTGAGCTGTGATGAGAAAATCTAGCTGGCAGCTGAATCACTGTATGGTGGTTGTGTGAGGCGGGGTTTCCCAACCCGGTCCTCAGGGACACACATTCGGTCCATGTTTTTGCACCCTCCTGGGGACTGTTTGGCAGTGTGCTGGGAAGGAACAAAAACATGGAGCGTATGTGGCTCCCTGAGGACTGGGTTGGGAAACCCTGATGTATGCTAATATGTCTGATGCAGTATTTATTATTTTGCTGTTTCTAATCCCTTAGGTGGAGGAAAACAGCATCTCCTTAGGATACCAGAAAAGATCATTTTTATATTCATAAGACCGGATCTGAATGAGGTTTATCTGCGTTGATGCAATTAGGATGAGGAACTGGGGCAAACAAAGAATGAATCAGGCTGAAAGATGAAATGAAAAACAAAACACAAGATTGAGTGGCTCATAGGTGAAGGATTTGTGCCCATGGGATTTACAAATAGCTGAACATTTTCCGGGCCTGTGAAATACATTAAACAACTTTGTACATTGATATATACCACAAAAAATGATAAAACTTGAGTAAACTATTACATCTACTGCAAGGTAGATCATAATGGCTGTAACACCACTACAAACACTGGAAGAAAAACAATAAATAGAATTTACAAAAATAAATATATTATGAATTTATTCCTTGGCTGATGGTCGTGTTTTTGCAAAAATCAAGGTCACATGTTCAACCTTCAAAAACTTTCCCAACTACAGGTACAGGTCACCCACTGAAGATCTCAGACTGAAAAAAGCCAGAACTACATGTGTTTAATCATGGCTATAGTCTGTTAAAAATGTCTTTATAGGACCCAGTGATAGGATGTTAACCAGAATGCCGAGGAAATACCGTCCAGCTCTCAGAAGGGGAGCCCAGCTTTGATGGCACGTCAGCTAACATTTCCTCCTGCTCTCTCTCCCACACACAGCTGCTTCACAGAGAGTCACTCCAGACTGGTCTGATGGGAGGAGAAGGACCTTAATGGTGTCTTAGGCGGCGTCACATCAGAAGTTCTTGAAAAGATCCCGCAAGTGTCTTTGTGAAACTGTATATCTAAATATATGTCGAGGTGGCAGTGATAGCTTGCTTAAATACCAGCTGCTATGTGTTATTTCAAATGCAAAAGCAGAAACACAGCTGGAGGCTTGAATATACTGTTGGCAGCTTCTAGTTTTCCATGTGTCTTCAATGAAATATTTAAATATCACTCCGGTGCCATAGAAACATCAAAGCACTGTTATTTGACGTGGTGAAAGTTGGTTGAAAAACTAAACTCAGTGCTGCTAAAAATAATCAAACAACACCTAATATTATAAAGTCACAATTACCTGTCTCAATTTCATTGAACTGCATTCATTTTTATGTGCGTGATGTGTGAGAGAAAGACAGACAGGCAACACTATAAAGTTTAGTCGTATCACTCAATAATTTTTCTATGTGTTTTAGTTTGTGTTCATATTAATCAGCTGTGTCTGTCTGTATATGAAACTTTTGTCTTGTTATACTTATTTGCTGCCATCTTGTCCAGGACTTCCTGGAAGAAGAGATATTGTATCTCAATGGAATCTTCCTGGTAAAATAAAGGATAAATAAATAAATATCTAATATTGCGTATGAAAAAAACCTCCTCAAGAGTAAAGCCCCCTAAATCAACTTAAAACTGTAAAAATATGGAGCAGATCCATAGTGCAGCGCATGCAACTCAATTTGTTCAAACTTTGTTCAAAATCTCTCATCATTCTGAAAAATCCTGCAGACTGAACATCTGGGCCAAAAAACAGCCTTGCAACATTACGACATTTTATGTAAATAATTGATGATCAGATGCTGCTCCATTTGGCTCTTCCTGCCAAACCCACCTGTGCACCATCGCGCTCCCACTTCTCCATGGTTATTATTCTCTCTCGGGTCTCATTGATCTTTTTCAAGAACAGACAAGAAAAGCAAAAAAGAAACGCTTGTAATCTACTCCCATTTGTGTACATTTTCATAATCATACCAATTTTGTTTTTAACATAAACTGCTTCTTTTCTTTTATTTTTATTTTTCCTGACATCAAAAATGTATGTTATGTAGATTAATGCAAACAGGAAGGTCATGGCGGCAGGAGGGGAGAGGTACAGATTTCTTAAATTGCCATGTTTTAAATATGAAAATATATAACAGCATAATGTGTTCAGTGTGCTGAAAGTAAACCATATGAAAGCAGACAAAAGGCCCACTGTGTTCCTTACAGGAGAGAGAGAGAGAGAGAGGGAGGGAGGGAAGGAGAGAGAGAGAGAGAGAGAGAGGCAAAGGAGAGGTGTAGAGACACACATGAAAAGGGCAGTGCATTGTAGCATTTGTGCTTGCCCACACCACAGCACCGGAGTGCAGGTGAGCTGTCTTTCTGTAGATAGACTGCTGAGAGATTGGCAGAGAGCCGCTGTCGGGATCGTGGAACAATAGGACGTCTGCTTTGATAGTGCACTGCAGCTTGAGCGTGGGTAGATCTTGGATAGTCCAGGCTGTGCATGAAAGAAAAAAAGTTTTTGAAACTGCATGCAGTCAGGGACTGAGGCAGCTTGAAGGCATTAACTGCATGTATAGTTATGTGATTGTTTTGGGAATTTAAAATATGAACATTTTTCGTGTGTGTGTGTGTTCCATGAGAGACTGTGATGCAGGCATTTCGCTGTTGCACTTTTATTTCTGTTGCACACAGGGCATGTTTCACATTAGCAGGGTTGCAAAAGTTACGCTTGGCGGCCATTATCTGAAAATTTGATCACGGTGCCAAAATGTCAGGGTGAGGTCAGTGCTCTCCGGTCGTTGTGATTGCCTTAATTAATTCCAGACCTCAGTCGGTAGGTGACCTTAAAACAGGCTCAGAAAATGTGCCCTGAGACGCATGAACATGTAAACAGATTCTGGAGGAACCTCCTCAGTTCCGGAGAAAAGGACAGAGCAGAGTAAAATATAAATTGTGTAGAAGGGTTAATAATATCAATAGCACACTAATACCTTAAAGACATCAAAAGCATACATTTCAGCAACACTTTACCTGCAACACCCTGATGTCCCGACTTGCCAGCTCCTTCGATCTTCTGTAACTGAACACCGCAGTGTAACTGTAGATGGCATATGCAGTGGAGACTGAACCCCGCAGTGTAACTGTAGATGACATATACAGTGGAGGTGCACATTTGACGGTAAGGACTTCCACACTAGCCATTACTTTCAGGAACACAGGGGAGCGACCCATTACCTAGCGTGAGGGGTTCCTCTGTCCATCAGGCCAACGCACGTTTCTTTGCCTTTTAACACACATAGCCTTGACTTCCTTATTTCTACGGTCATTTTAATTAACAAAAAGCAATAAGAATTACAAGTAGCAGCACTGAACCGCAGTCTCAGGAACAAATGGATGCATTCAGCTTGCTTGATGATTCTGAGGTCCTCCAGAAGACCAGAGGTGAAGTTGATTGTGTTTTTATTGTTTGGACATGGATTGTCTCTTAAAAATGTGAGGGGGGGCCAAAAAAAATTGTAGATACAAGTGTCCTGCATTACATGGTGATTATTCTTATAAATGACCATCTCCAGAGAGAAGCCTCTGCTTCTCCTCTGATTTCACGCAGTTTTCATCTCCACCTCTACTCAGCTGCGTCAGATCTTGCCACTGACCTGCGCAGTTCCCATGTGGCCAGATCCTGGATCAGTCATTCTCATGCATTTCCATTTATGGCCCATTCCTCTGCTAAAGGGCTTGGGCTGCCAATCTGCTTTTCTTACCAGAGAGAGGACAGGAAGAAAAAACATCTCACATGGGACTCGCTTAAGCCGGTGATTGACAGCGTGTGCTTTTGATGTCTGTCATCACCTTGTGTTAGCCAAAGCAATGCCACCATGACCTGAAAATAATGAAGCCTTGTAGACTTAAAGCTTGAAGCGGAACCCCAAAATTACTGTATTTTAAAGTACTTGCGGGTCTTGAATGAGGCTTTGTTTCAATGAGAACAGGTCCTCCTTTTTTCGACAACATTGTTTTCCAATTGGCCTGTGCTTGCCACATGGTAATAACTATCAAAGCGCTTCTACGATGTGAAGAAGCTTGCCATTCCATTCATCATATAAACATGTCAATCAAAAGCCAGAGGAAGCAGTTTCGGATTAATCTTATTATATTGCCCACAGAGATGACTTTATGGGAATATTTCCCCGAGGAAGAGATAAACACTTTTACACTTTTTTTCTTCTTCTTTTTTTTAATTTATACCAGTGTTTCCCAAACCGGTCCTTGGGGACCCTCAGACAGTCCACGTTTTTGCCAGATTGGGAAACACTGGTTTGCATCAGTTCCTTTGTACCAGTTATGTGAGAAGCACAGGTCTGAGGCTGACATTAAAAGCGATATCGGACACGGAATAGCACGATAGCACGCCATGATCTAGTATTTGCCGTCGTCAGTCATGAAAGTCATAATAGTTAAAAAAAAAAGCGGTGGTTATAGAAGCAAAACTTTTTTCTACTCAAGTCGATTTTTATATGCAATGAAACCCACTTACATGATACTTAAGTATTTCCTTCTACTGTAAGATTTCTAGGCTATCTGTTTCTATTTATTACCATGCCTGATTTCAGGATTATTGGCTCATAAAAATCCAGTCTTCTTCCATTATAGAGTAACAACACAAACTGAAGCAAAACATGAATATAAAAAAATGATTCATGTTCACGGTGAACCATACCTTCTGAGAAGGCATACTCATTTATTTGACACTCATTTTGTGTCCCATTTTTTTCAGAGGTGTGCTCGGAACATAGCGTAATAACCATCGTGTCGTAAATGTGTTGCTCACATCTTTCTTGATGGGGCAGCTGCAGAGGAATGAGCTGGACTGTGAGAAATGTCACTTAGGTGAGAGGTCCAGGGAAATCAAAGGCTTCTTCACCTGACAGCGTGTCCGGACAATGCAGCTGTTTGTCTCTCCATCTCCTTTGCACAAGACTTTTATTTTTCCAGCCAAGCCTCGTTCACACCCGCGTGACGGCCATTGTGTGTGTGTGTGTGTGTGTGTGTGTGTGTGTGTGTCTGCTTTCTGGCGGGAGGGGCAGGGGCTGCACAGACAACCTTCCTCTTGTTTGTGCTGTGAGTCAACTGTAGAAGAAACATACGTGGGAATGCAGACAGACCCCGGTGGATGTGCTATCTGTGACTGTGATCTGGAGGTATTCAGCAAGCACAGGCAGCATCCTCTGCTTAGCTGGCCTCATTTACTCTGAAAATATGTGTTTTTTTTTCCCCAGAATAATGAATTTTACATTTATTTAAGTGTCATAAAATGATGTGAATTTTACATACATGAAAAAGGAATTGCAGAAGGAATAAATGCCAAGATATACATAGATGATAATTGAGCTGATCATAAAATTGACCTATAATTTATGAGCAATGACTGTTTAAATGGGCGATGATAAAATTAAAGTACTCATTTCCGAAATTGTTCAAACGTAATTTTTTATTTCACTACATGGTAGACTTGGTTGCCACATGACCTGTTTTTATGATTAATTTCTCATGACATCAGTGCCAGGTCAGAATGAGGATGAGGTGCATTTCTGTCCGCTGGTGGATTTGCCGGAGCCTTACTGGTGTATAGGGCACAGGGGTGCTGTGTGGTCGGATGGGTTCGGACGCTGTGCTTCTTGCCAGTTCAAATCTGTTATTCGGCAAAGTGATGTCACCCTTGTGCCCCTGAGCACGGCTCGTAGTAGCCATTAGTGCCCGGGGGTGGCTTTCTTAATCAAATGTCACTTTGGATAACAGTGTCTGCTCAGCAAATACAATGCATATGCGTAGGTTTTTGTACATCATCAATATTTTACTCCTGGTTTACTTTACTCCTGGTTTTTCTCGTCAGTCAGAGCGAACTGAGAGCAGTGACACCAGTCCGTAGGTGACGTAGTTTCGCTGTCAGCGGTTGAGCTGAAAGGCACAGTGGGTGGCATACCAGTTAAGTTAGGCAGGACTGTGGGAGTACTGGTGTGCGCCAATTCAGGGCCAAGTGTTGTACTTTTAACATGAGGTATAACTTTACTGATGGAACTACACATAAGTGACACTTGTAGGATAAATGTTACTACTGAACAATTAACAGTGTCAGCCTCTAAACAATGTTAGCCATTCCTTAAATTTCACCTCCAGATCATTTAATTAATTAACTTAATTCGTTAAATAACTTCATGAGGAATTCGTTGGCCAAGCATATTATGCTGGTGGAAACGTCGACAAATAGATGGGTAGACTGGATGGTTACTGAAAACACTGGGGTGACTTTAGGTGAGTTTTCGCAATGGAAAAGCACAATATTTTACAAGAAAACAAACAAATTTGTTTGTTTTTGTTTTTTCATTCATTCATTCATTTCCCAGACCTACTCATTTTAGCTGAATGTGCTGGAACATGCAACCCTTTGGCAAGATGGGTTTGGCACGGCTTCCAGTACAAACGTGCCTCTAATCTATGGTAAATGCAGCTGGCCGTACAGTGAGGCTGTGGGCAGCTACGGAAGAGTCCGGATGGTCTGGCGTGAAGCGCAGCAGCTGGTCCCAGCTGGCACGTTTGCATTTGAGATGGATGGAGGACTGTTGAGACCTGGATGGTCCCAGGTCGTGTTACTCTGCTCCTCATGTTCTTTGGTGGGGGGGGGGGGGGAGAAACAAAACCAAGCTGTCTAAATAATTTACCGCCCTGCTAGACTAACAATATGTAGAAACCATCCTTATTTCTACTGCTTCTGGGGAAGATACTGTCGACAAGAAAAGCACAAGCCTCCGTGAATTACATTACAGTTTAATGTCCGTAGCACGTGTGATATAATAAGAGACAGAACATGCTGAAAAATATCCTTCCAGCATTGTAATTCAACAATCATAATGTGACGTTTAATAAACCATGTTATGGGCTTTAAAAGAGCTGAGCTGTGTTGTTAAAACGTCATGTTCATTAAATATTTTACCAATTTGAGAGTAACCTCATTTTTCTGAAGAAAACAAAAAAAACCTGTTGTACACATTGCTTATAAAATCTTGCCACATTATGAATCATGTAGACCCTCATAGTTCAACTTGTTTCACATTAATACATATTAGAAGCCTGGAATAACAATTAAAAAAAAGAAGAAGAAATAATTCATTTTCCTATTGAATTTGAGAACATGACAGTCTGATAATTAACATTTTTCTTCTTTCCCGGTAGATGGTTCTGGACTGAAAACAACGCCTCATGGGGAATAGAAGAGTCAAATGAGCATCAGTTTCTGACAGGAAAGGCCCAAATTGCCAGCTAAAACATTCCAGATGTGACTTTTACTGATAGAACCCAGTGGCAAAGGAGCTGAGCTTCAGTGAGGTTACACAGATACGAAGATGCCTTCGGACTGGACAAGGATTTACGTAAAGGCTTGACTCTTTTTGACCTGATGCTTTTTGGAAGACTCTTAGCTAAATACACCTGTCAGTTTGGCCCCAATGAAAAAGGAATAAGCACAGCCAAGCCCCCACCCCCATTTTGAAAACCATTTTCACTTCTCAAGCACCAAATTGATGATTTGGGATTTTAAATAAACTGTGATATAAGATCTATGGATAGTATTATGCATGAGAGATGTAAATAAACCATCCAAAGCCAAAATATGCGAATGCTGTTAAGCTTATGACCTTATTTTGACATCCACAGCCTTTTGACCTTTATACAGTTATCGGCACAGACGTTAGACTTCATTTGGTTTCTCTGTTGCCAGCAAGTTCCCAGGAAATAAACAATCTGCTGTTCCAAATATCTGTACTGCATACTTCAGGCAACACAGGAAGTTCTAAAACAGTTTTACTGCTAAATTGTCATGTTTTGAGGTTCTCAGTGTAAAGATCCACTAAGAGCTTTTGAGCTTTAGTTCTGAAGATGTATGATCTACCCTAGAGACAACTACAAATATACAAGGTGTTCTAGCTTAACTGGACATTCGCACAATATCCGTGACCTTTTTTTGTCGGAATCTTTTCACTGGACCCACTTTGAAGAAGCATCCTGGAAATACCCCTTACATTTTGAGAAATATCAGCCCTCTTTTATTGGCATTTCTTGAATAACTATCTGTGACGGAGGAGGTGGATAATAGACACTTATGTTGAAAAATCTTCACACTGGAAGATGTGCTGTGTTCCTCCTAGCTGGCACTGGTTGTACCACTGGATGTCTTGTGATTTTGTCTGAAGCCTCACTGACACTGGATGCTCTTTGAGTCACAAGGGTCACACCTCACTTGCAGTGGACAGTGACCCTCCCTGACCCCTGCAGCGCGGAATTGCAAAAGGGACACAAAGTCAGTTCAGTAGAGCTCCAATTAGCTTCAGAAGACCATATCTGGTGGGAGAACTGGAGAAGATGCATCAACAAGTCAAACGACAAGTGACTTGGACTGGATTCAATTCCTTTGCTAGCCTTGATAAAGAGAGACGTGACTGTAAGGTTACCAACGGAAACCCAGCACTGGGACCCAGCACCGATCTTCCAGGCAGAAAAACAAGTAAATATTCCCTACTTTTATCCTTATTAAAATCAAACTTGAATTGAATGTTTTCGTAGCATATCTCCTGTGTCTAAAACTCTGTTTAAAAACTAAATCTGAATTGCTCTGGGGAGTTAATGCTGTTAATGGCAAGTTTCATATCTAAGACGCGCATTAAAATTTCTCCTTGTGAAAGTACTACACTTGTACCACACTGTGAAAAATAACGTTTGCATATTGAACTGAAGTGGAATGCAGAATTTAGATTCAGCCAATCTTTACTCTGCTCCAGATCTCTCTAAAGATAAACAGTTTAAAGACTCAGTGAAACATCTGTCTCTATAGTCAAAAGCTAGTTGGATTCTGATTATTGCACTCGTTATCCATTTGTTTACAAAAACTGCTTACCAGTTAGGGTTCTGATACTTTTTGGTGTGGATGGTGACTGAAATGCATCCGTCCATCATCTAACTGCTTATTGTGGTCAGGATCATATGTGCAGTTTGAATCCTAGACTTGGGACTGGATGCAAGTCCATCACAGGGACACACAGGCACACAGTAACCAAACACGTGTCCATCATATTTTTCTAGTTTCATTTGCTAATTTTAAAACCGGTCCTTTTCCATCGCTGAGTCTGAAGCTATGCTATTGCTTAGCCAGATGTAACATGCAATTTTATAGAAAAGAAGAAAAGTATTTTATGAAGTTCACTTCAAAAGTACAGAGGCAGGCCATTTAGTCTCAAGATGGGTCTCAGCTCATCAACTGGCATCACTCTTTAAGACTTTTTATGTTATTGTATTATTATCCGGAGAATAAGTGCCCTGTGAACCTCAAAGGATAATAAAGAACAGTATAGGGCATTCAGGACACCTGTGATTGATACATTTTTGGACAATTTAATACAGATTTTGACAATTTAATACAGATTTGTATAAAATGTTTTACATATGCCGAAGAAAAGTATATATTCGGGAAATATAATTTTTAAAAAAGAACAGTCATAATAGTTCCAGTCAGAATTGTAAAATAATTAAAAAAAAACCCTCCTTGTAACCTTATAGTTTGCTTGTCCCGTGACAGGCAGTGTTTGCCATTACAGCGTGTTATACAGCCCTTGTGCTTGTTTGTCCTGTGGCTTGTGCATATGGGAAAAGCCACAGGACTTTAAAAGTCAGGCTTGGTGAACATAGCGGCTCCCACAAGCTTCAGAGAAAGATTTCTCATTAGTTTTCTTCAGAAACATAAAACTGTGTACATCTGTCAAGATGTATAACATAGAGCTATAATTCTTTTAGATTATTTTTTTAGACAGAGACATCTTTACTGCAGTGGCTCTATGACATAACTGACTGGAGAATTAAAAGCTAAAAATAAAATAATAACACATTGTATGTCAAAGTGATATGATTATATATTTGTTCCCAAAATCTTTATGAATCCAACAAAAATGTAATAATCTAACAAAAAAGTTATTCAATTCAACAAACTTTTGATCTACCAGGAAATAAAATAGACTAAAAAACATTTATGCATATGAAATGGATAATAGTATAAGAAAAACGACCTGTCTACAAACATGCTATTCAATAATATATCCAATACTGAATTTCAAAAGTAAATATAAACCAGCAATTTAAATATAATCAGCAGCACACCGTGTGTCTTTATTCTATCAGAATTGCAGCAAATCACAATTTATAATAGTAAACAAAGCGATGTGTGAGTCTGGTACTGCTTATAAAATGCAAAACCTCCCCGAGTCAAAAGTGTGCAACCAGGATTCAGTGGGATTAGAAAATACACCTTCCTCCAGTGCAATACACCTTCCTCCAGTGAAATCTTTGACTCCCTAAAGCAGCTTCCAGTACTTCTGAGTAGGCAGTCAACCGTATCTAGGAAGCCAAATATGGAGCGGGTAGAGTACAAAAATGTTTTCATACTGAGATGGATTTTTTTTTGTTGTTAAAACCTGTTACTTGCCGGTGTATATGGCCCTGTATGACTTTCTAAAACAGGGTTCTGTCTAGTTCAAGTTTACTCTCTTTTAACTTGTATCAGGTTTCTTGGAATCTTTGATGTTGAGTGTTTTCTCCCTTAATCCAGAATGTCTCATGCAGAGTGAAGCCCACTTGTAAAATCCTTACTTTCTGTCAGCGTTTAATACTTTGTAGTGGGTTCTGCTGTAGGTTTGAAGTGCATGTTTTATAGCACAGCTACCATGAATGGTGATCCACACTGAGAGATAAGAGGAGGTTAAATCACAGCCAAGATCACATGAACTCCTCAGTCAAGTCAAATCTCTCTCAGTCCCGGCTCCAGTCCACTGGGCCCATTGGAACACTGCTGTTATTCCAGTTTGTCCCACAGTGAGTGAAAGGAAATATTCTTAGGGGAAATCTGCACTTTGACAGACAGCTTGGAGCTCGTTCTGAAAATGCTTTCCCATCCCTTTGAACTGGTCCCCCTCTCCCTCATACCGATGTCACAAGTAGAGCTCTATCTCTGCCCAGTGGGGAAGAAGGAAATTCCTGTCCACTCCCATAAGGTTGGTGCTCAGGGTTCAGAAAGGGCAGCCCTCAGCACAGGGGGGCAGCCCTCAGCACAGCGGGGCAGCCCTCAGCACAGGTCAGCAAGAAAGGTCCTGTTGAGCGGCTGGTACAAGGCCGGTCAGGTGTCTGAGGACCACCATGTAATCCGCTCTCCTTTGGCACTACACCCTTCCCCTCCGTCAGCCCTGCGCCCCCCTCCCTCGAGCAGAACAGGACACGCTGCCAAGGCAAGCACAAACGGGTTGGCCTCCCTCCCGCTCAACTGCTGAAATGAGGTTACACTTCTGCATAAGCTTTTTAACAGACGCCACAGCACAGCACATTACATTCATTTCTGGAAATGAATTAATGGCTGCCATATCTGATGTTTTCACTTAATGCGTCTCTCTGATTATATATTTAGTCCCCATTGTCTTTGACTCTAGAGAAATATTCTTGTCTTTGGAGCTTAATTATCTTTGCAGAGCCGGGCGAAGTATGAATGACATCAGCATATATCTTACATCTTGATTCACTTAACGTATGTTTTCTCACTCCAGATTTAAGACCTAGGCTCAAAATAATTTATATACTGATTTTATAAACTGTGGTTAAACATCTACATATGACGTGTTTATGAAAACTAACAAAAATGTTTTATGTTCTCCTGTGTGGCAGGGCCGTTCAATAAAGAGGGCATTTGCATAATTAAATAAGGGTTAGGTGTGACTTGGTGGCATGAAGCACTGGGTGATGGTCACAGGCATTAAGACCATGAGGCATTCCCAGCGCACAGCACTGAAACGCTGAAGTTTCAGTATAAAACTACGATCAGCTAACTGTGTATCACAGTATAACATCGACGGGGAAAAACTCGGAGTCAGAATAAGTTTCTTGATGGACGGAGCCATTCGGTCCGTAAACGAAATACAATCCCGCTTAGCTGAAAAGGGGGTGTGGAAAAAAGCCCTACAGTTAAATTGCAAAAGCTTGTGGAGGAGCAAAGTGAGATCCAGGGAGGGAGAATGGAGTTCTCATAAAAGGTAAGCAGGGGCATATTTTCTCGGTTAGCTCTTTTGTGGCCCCGTAATTAATCTCTCCTCCGGGTTATGAAGTGAAGCTGTAAAATGGGCAGCATCTTATAAGCCGACATGTGTCCTCTGTTTACGTCCAGTTAACTTCGCCGCGGTTTCTGTGTTTTACTTTCTGGAGGATTGTTGTCTTAATACTGCAGTGACGCTGCTGTCAGTTTCGTGAGAATTCATGTGTTCATTACAGTGATGCGGATGGACTTTTAACTGCGTGCAATAAGGCAGCCTAATTTACTGACCTGGCATAGGGGGATATTAATGCTGAGGGTGCCAAACATATCGACATAAACCGAAAAAAAATAAAAAATAAAATGACATTAAGCACAGAAATTTAGGTATTCGCTTGTGTAAGATAGGTTGTTGATTTTGTTTGATTTTGCTGTCCGCTATAATCTTAGGGTTCTGAGTGGTACTTGTTAATATGACGATGATGATAGAATTTATATAAATAATGAGCTAACTATGCGATTTATATCTTTGTTATATACACTATATTACTTGTTACGCTTTTGTAATTTTGTTAGAAACAACATTCAGTTGTGAACATTTTACTCCCATTTAACTTAACCAACCCACAAACTCGAATAAACTCATAGCGCTCATACTGGCAGAGGGGTCTTGGTGAGACAGTGACTGCGCAGTAAGATACGTAACAGCGGAAAGTCCGCGGGCTGGGTCGCAGTCCTCAGTCCCTAAACCGAAACCTTTATATAGCATTGCGACATCCACAGTCTGCAAAATACAACTCCGTGTTTGTCCCTATTGCATGGTATTTTTCTTTCTTTCTGTCATGACTTCTGCTAGACTTGTTACTTTTAGAAAACTACGCAGTGTCATATACTTAACTGTAAATGAATAACATAAAATTAAAGAAAACAAGATTTAATGTCAGTCCGTAGCAATTATGGTTAGTGTTTTATCGTTTGTCAGCTGTCAGTTTATGTCAATATAAACATTGTCAGGCATGTTTACAAAGTAGGCGGCAAAAAAATCTTAGGAGATTTATAAAGAGAACTAAATAATTAATTAAGAGAATTACGAGAAATGCATAAAAATACATCATTATTAGTAAGCAGGATGCTGAAAGCGTGACACTTGACTGTAGAGTTTATAGTTTGTTCCCAGGGTTTATTTAAATTAAAACCAGATTGCCTTGAAACCCAGCAGCAGATAGACACTATTTGTGGTGTAGATGGAGATCATTCATGCATTTCTCTGGATTCCTTGCACATTTGTTTGAGCCAGGGAAATTCCCTTTTGGAATACATTTCATTTGAGAGCATACTGCATCTTATTATGGTCATATTAAGAGAATTCATCTGTGATTTTTGCATGCCGTATGAAATTTATTAGTAAACCCCACTGAACAATAAACTACTTTAATTTCTTAGCATTTTATACTCAGTGCACAGTATTTTCATACATGTACATAGAGCAGAAGGGACAATTCAAAAATGTGTAGGTGGTTACACCCTGATTCGTAAATTGCTCAAGATTAGGATGAGTTGAATTATTTCTTAGTGATCTGAAAGTTATCCTGTAAGGGACTGATCATGTATCATGTACTAGATTAGGTGTTTTTTCAAATTGTAAATCTTGAAGACTGAAAAAGATTTTGCAAAAAGGCATGTCTTGCAAAGGCAACAAACATACTGCATAATCAAGACTGAACCTGACTGACTAACATAGGTTACTCTGACAGTGAGAACGCACAACACTTCCCCAACATACATAGATCTGTTATGTTATGTTCTGTCCTTGTACGCCCTTCAGTTAGTGTTTCTTGGGGAGAATGAGACGGAAATGTGTTTCCCCTCTTTTCATGATTAACAGCTAAAGTATCTAAGTTAACTTGGCAGCAGTAGTAGTAAAATATTAGTTACTAAGCCAATTCCTTGCTATAAAACAAACAAACAAGTAATAAATACATAAATAAAACAGGATGTTAATTTCTTTATTTGATACCATGGTCTTGGACACTTGTAGGCCTATTTTATTCCATTTCACAACTTTTTAGAAACATGACGGCGTATAGAAGGTTCTTACAAAGTGGCTGATTGACTGCAACCTTTCCCAGTGTGCTCAATAAAAAAAAATGCAATTTGACATTTTTGTAGCTACCTAAAATTTGTTTATGTACTCTACAGTGGAATTCAGGTAGCTTTGCTGCAAGTTAATTATTTACATAGGAGGTGTGCCATTTAAGGTGCAGTTAAGTGGCTGGCATGACAGAAAAGCTTTGACATTGTATATGATCATTTGTGAAAAATCACTGTTATTCACACTTATTTGTCCTCACAGCCAGACCCATTTATTTCCACTGCGTCTTACCAGTGTCGTCCTAAAACTGCACATCATTTTTTTAGTTTGGGTTTCAATTAGAGCATCTCAGTGGTTTAAAAATAGCCTCAACAACAGCAGCAACAGGTAACGTTTTCCCTTCCTACCCTGGCATCTATCAAATACATATACAGTATAGACTAAAAATCAAGAATAATCAATATGATTGAATAAATTTCTCAAACACAAAAAAAGCATACAGAACGAGAGTGCTGAAGGAATGACAGGGCCGGAAAAGTACCGCGCTTAGCAGGAGGCCTAGAGAAGCAGGGCAGCGAAGTCGGCCTTCGCCCCGGGCAGCGAAGTCGGCCTTCGCCCCGGGCAGCGAAGTCGGCCTTCGTCTCGGGCAGCGAAGTCGGCCTTCGCCCCGGGCAGCTGGACATTCTTTCCGAGACTTTGTACTGTAAGCTGCATTTCATAATGAGATGCGGCAAATAGCATTTGCTTCCGTTTACTAATATAATATAATTTCCATCTGTCTTCACTGTCTAGCATCAGTCTTTATGTTCTCCTTTGATTTTTTTATCCTCAGCATTTTGTTCCTGGTTATGGGTTGATTTGGTTTGAAATGATATTTCTACGAAAAAGAAGATATCTGTAATCTGTAAATTCTTTGTACTTAAGAGGTATTTAAATCACTTTTATTCATCATTAATCCAAAGACACGAGATATCTAGCGTTTAGCACTTTCTGGCATGATGTGTCTGTGTTTTTTTCTGGTCTATTCCAGCACTCATAGATGCTGTGTTTCAGTAATGCTAAAAATGCTTTATCCTGTTGATGTGGGTAGACAAAGACTAACTCGATCTACTCCTTCACACCAAGTTTGAGACTTTGTTTAAATGGTCATAAAACACATTTTAGGAAAGAAAAGGTTTAGGAAGTATCAATCAGGAACAAATTATACATAATAAACCAAAGTAGTTTATTAGTCATTTTTGCATCATTTTGAGGTATTGTGCAGCTAACTTGTTCACTTTGCATCTGTGTGTTCTTTCAGTTCAGGACTAAGTGTGCTGATATTTATTGTTTTGGGAAATGTGAGTCTGTTGATTGTTTCAATTGGTATTCTGCCATTGTAAGGCATGACGAAGTTCTCAAAGAATTAACTCAACAGTGAAACTGGGTGACATGTAACTGCTTTTTGGCAAGAGATATATTATCTTTCTTTGTGCAAACATACTTTTTCCTAAGTGTTCCGGAGTACCGTATTACATACCCAGAGAGTACATAGTGGAAGTCTTTTTGGAGAAGTGTGGAATAAAGAGGATAATTGATCAACTTTTCTCTTTAGTTCAGAATTCAGAACAGTCGTGCATAGTTTTTGACTGATGTTGTAAATAATAGTTTTGCATGCAGTATGAATTCCCTGCACAAGGTCGTAAAGCCAGCTCAAGCTCTGTGGGAAAAGATGTGTCCTTAAGGAAAACAAATAGATTGTTTATATTGGAAATGCAGAGGAAATTTCTCCTTTATTCAAATTAGCAGATACTTCCTTCACGGTAGTGTTTGCCTAAGAGAAAAGTTAAGTTCTGAAGGCAAGTTTCAATTTCAAGGAAGGAATTTTCTTGGCCTTTGTGGAATGCTCAGGGAGAGCCCACTGCAGATGGCAAAGGAAATAGCTTAGTTGTTAGGAATGAAGGGCTTTAGCACAGAAGAGTAATGTGTGACATTTGAAATAATATATTTTAACATGTTCTTACAAAAACAACATAAAATCTGAAAAAAGAATTATTTTCCAGTGAAATACTTTTATGTCTTGATAAAAGCATTAAGCATATAATGTTACTATGCATTGATCATGCTTTGATGTACTAAAGCTTTAGGATAACCTGCTGTATGATGCACTTTCTGGTTTTAATTTGGTATTTTGCTTTGAAAATGAAATTATTGATCTTACTCCAAGTGTGTGATGCATTTATGATGATGTCTGCATTAATTCTAATCTAATTATAGGAATATTCTAATGCCAGTCTAGCACATAGCTCACCCTTAAAATCTTCAAAGATCACTCTGTTTGACATTTCCTCCTTAGCCTTGTTTTCCAAGCTGTCAGTTTACCGCTGCAGGCTTGTTACACAACAGTGGTCATCAGTGCGTCTCTATTCCTGGAATGGCCTCCCTGTTTAGATGAAGATCCCAGCTGCTTCACCCACTTTGCCCAGATTAAATAACCGCATCTTGATTTCCTGTCCATACATGCTCAGCATAGTTAAAAATAATGACTAATTCCCTTGCCGCAAAGAAACTTAAAAGCAACTTTAGTGGAATATAAGGGGATTTCACTTGCTTCTTCAAAATGACGTATTTAAATATAACGAGAACAGTTGTGGATAGACGTGCAAAGCGTAGTTATCATCAAATAGGAATTCCACAGAAACCTCAAAAGTGGTAATTGAATCGCTATAAATGCAAGTGCATGTTCAGGCCCAGAGATTATGATAATAGTTTTTTTCTCCTGGCTTTTAAATCAAGATGTGGATAGCCTAACAAAAGTTTGTTATATTCCTGAAAATGTTTTCACACAGTAAATGTGGCACAGGAGAACAATCAAAAGAAATGTCTGACAAGGATTGGATACGACACCACACACACACACACAAACACACACCAAACTCACTGAGGTCAAGCACGTTGATATGCAATCGATATGATATTGTTACAGCGGATTTCAGTTCAGTATTACCTTATTTAAATGAATCAGCAAAACAAAATGTGTTTATTGAAAACAGCAATACAATTTATAAAGTTTATATTTCTTAATCATTAGGGAAATGATGAATCACGTAGGCTATGGTATTTGTAAGCGTGTAAGAACTTTGGTGAGTGACTCATTTGGTAATACCTGCCACCTGCTACTCATGCTCATTTCCTGCTGAATCTGCTGCTTTATACCTATTCATCTCTTTGCCATTTGCAGATCTCAGCCGAAGTGCCAGCTTATCAGAAAAGGAACTGAAAGAGGCTCGAGACAGAAGTCAGATCATTGCTGCTCAGCTGACGATTCCATCAAATGCCAGCTCTCGAGGAGTGCAGCTCTTTAACAAGCGGAGGGCACGTGTGAACGCCTTCACTCTGGTTAGCTTTGGCAAGGGCGCTGGACAAGAGGCTTCTGGCAATGACAAGAACTGTCCTCCTAAGAACACCCTGACATGGGAAGACAAACTCTCTGAAGGAAAGGAGAAAGAATTTAACAGCAGAAACAGTGATTCCCAACTCTCCAGATCTTCCAGTGAACTAATCCAGAAGGACAGCAGAAGCATGGTGGATCAAAGTGACCCTATTCCAAAAATGGATAATTCTGCCGTTCAAGAGGAAGATAGACATTTTCTTCCCGTGAAAGAGAATGACGCAGAATTTTTGAGTGATATCACAGAAAAAGTCCATGAAGAATTAGCTTACAGTAACTGCAGTAACAGATCTGTCCAGTCCAGCCAGGGCATAGATGAGGTGGGGGCCACCAATCCGGGGACGGACTCCTTCACTTCACCAGGAGAAATACCAAATGGAAGTCACAGTGATCAGAATGCTGTAAATGGCTCCCCATCCCTGATGAAGCAAGCTACAGTCATCACTAATCGGACAGCACGTCCATTTGGGTCACCCAATGTTCTGAGGTCCCCAGAAACCAGGAGTCCAGTGATGGGCTTTCCCCAGCATACTATCCCAACATTTAACAAGCCTCTTCCACAAGCCTTCTGCCCCCCGCCCCCTGCCTTTTCACCTTCTCCGGTTTCACCTCCTGCATACTCTGCCCCACCTGAATTCTTCAGTCCCCCTCCAGTGTCTCGTATCGTTTCGCCTCCACCATGCCTGGCCCAATACGCACCAGCGGTGACTCCAAGACCACATTACAACCCTCAGCTCATCAGTGAAAGAAAGCAGCAGGTGCCTATTAGAACGGGAATCCTGGAGGAGGGCACGGCACGTAGGGCAACTCGGAAGGCGATGTTCACATTTCAAGAGAAGCCAAAACTTGATCCAAACCCCGAGCTCCTGTCCCTAGTCCAAGGAGTCGATGAGAAAAAGAAGTTAAGGTCCCAATTTGAGCACATGCAGGAAGAGGAGTTGCTAGAACTCGGAGCTGAAGCTTCTAATTTTCTTGCTAAAGACACGTCCTGCATTAAGGAGGCAAAGGTACCTGAGTGGTCCTCATGTTTGAAGAGATCTGAGACAAGGGTCAGGCCTGTTCCCAAGACAGAGCAGGGACTGACTAATGCATCAGGAAAGGGGGCTCAGCTTTTTGCTAGACGTCAGTCCAGAATGGAAAAATATGTGGTAGGGACCCCATCAGGGATAGAGGGGTATGTGAGATCTCCCTCCCCCACTGCATCCTTGCCTCCATCTTGGACCTTCCCATCCAACATGCCAGGCCGAGTTAAGGCTATGGCCAGTTCTAATAAAATCAATATACAGCCACCAAAGACTGTCAAAACTGCACCTGTTGTTGTTGCAAAACCAACCCCAGCAGCAGAGTCTCCAGTCTTGGAGAATGGATGTACCAAGACAGAGATGAAGCTATACAAGCATCAGCCCTATCAGCTGGACTCTTCTCTGTTCATCCTGAACCCAACCAAAGACCCAATGAGCTCTTTACCAAAAGCAGCACCACCCCCCAAACCCGTGGTTTCAGAGAAAGTCTATATGCGGCAAACCTCTTTGCCTACAATTGCCACTCCCATCTCTCCCCATTTAAGTTCTCCAGTTCCTTTCAGGTCACCAAAGAGCCCTTCTACTCACGTTCCCCAAAGCCGCGTTAATGGAATGGGATCTGCAGATACCAGACCGAATTATGAAGCTTCTCCCAGACCAGAAGTAGGACACCAAAGAGCCTCTCCTATCTCTCCTTTATCTCCTCAGCGTGTGGCATCACAGCGGCCTGGTATCCAGGCACCAAGACCTACGTTCTCTGCCAGGAAAGCAGGAATTGAACCACAGGTGTGGAAGCCATCATTTTTCTTTTAATTAATTCAACTTGAAGACTTGAAGAATAATTGATACATGCACCAAGAATTGCCTTATGTAGCTCAGACTTGATTGTCGCTTCTTACTGCATTGTCACTTTGTTTGATTTTACAATATGTATCATGAAACAGTCAGTCTGCTTGGCTGATTTGTTAATGTAACATTTAATGTCTGTTTTCCTGATGGCATAAAGCAGGTTATTTTTAGCTCCAAGGAAAACACGTTGCTCTGATAACATTTCGGAATGTTATATCGCTGATATCCTCATCATTTGAGAACAGTTACTGTGACTTTTTTCTCTTTGAAGTGGTGTTTGATAGATTAATCAGCATGAAAGCCATGTGAAGCACTTTAGGTAGAACCGACCCAAAAGCCTCAAGATCCGGCAGACAGTAGAACACGTGCCACCGAATGTAATCTGTGAAATGACTCCCAGCCATTTCATTGCTTGCAGAACCCTGGAAATTATTGATCAGTCTGAAAAACAATTCCAGGTTTAGCATGAGAAGTTTGGAGGAAACAATTTCCCAGGCACTTGTTTGAAATTTGTTTGTACTAGTAAGCCGTCAAAAGCATTTATAGCATCTTTGGTTTATAGATGCATGATTTAAAGCTGAATTTGGGCAATGTGGAGAGCAGAACTGGGGAATTCCCTTTGATGGTCTTCGTTTTATTTCCAGTGGATTAGTCAGATACACGCCCCAAGTCTATAAATGCAGCTGCACTATGGTTTGACTTTAGTAATTGCTAAAGTGTGTGTCTTTCAGCTATAGATGTTGTGTATTTGTTTATTGAAAATATTTTGGTGCGTTAGTAGTATTTGTATAGAAAGTTTCAAGTGCCTACAACATATTTACTAAAATACAAGCCATGGTTAATGTAACTGAACTGAAAAAGTCCAGTTTATTTATATATGTAAAATATATGCAGTGTTTTTCGTGTTTAATTTTACTTCTAATGCATAATTCTTGTCTTTATTTTTATGACATTTCTATTCACTTTTGAATTGTTTAATTCTTTAAAATGATTTCCTCCTCTGTCCTTTTCCCTTTATTAAAGCTCTGTCCTAATAACCCCTTTGACTTCCTAGTCTTTTTTTATAACTAACACGCTGCCATATTTCTTTATGTTCACACTGAACATCTATTTTCTCCTTGCTTCTGTAATTCTATACATTTCTTTTCTGCAATCTTCTGCATATCAATATCTATGCTTATGGAGCAGGAAAACAAAATCTTATCAGTAAACGCGTAAGGAATGAGGCATTTCTAAAAAAAGACGTGGTTTATATTGGCCTGCAGAGTCGGCTTTTTAATGTCATAACTTTAAGACGTAATTCAAGCCAGATGCTTTGGTTACTTTTACAGTTTGGTTTAACATTTTTTCCCGTTTAGACTTTGTCTTATTAAAAAGACTCTGTTCTGCCGTGGTGGCAAAAATTCACATTGGGCAATGGCTTGTCTTTTCCGTATATTGCCAGAATTTCCAGACAGTAATATATTAGATCTTTTGTGCTACATAGGTATTTGTGAGGTATTTCTACACTGGAAAGTTTTCAAGGAGACTTGTGCAGTGTTGACATAGAAGTAGAATATACAAAGCATCTAATGGCACATCATCACTAAAAATAATTGCTTATAGATTGTTTCTTACTTTGGTTTTGGTTTTAAACTGGGATGAAGCTGGTTTTAACTGACTATTTATGTAGGACGTGCCAAGTCTGGAAGCGATTACCGCTTGAACAGATAGTGGTGAGGGACTGGAGACAGGAATGCACTGGTCTTTATTTTGGAAAATTTTGATGAGCCATGAAATTCCAGCTTCTCTATGCAGTAGATGGATTTTGGCTCTGGTTACCTCAGTAACTGCAGACAGCAGCATACTGACTGAGCAAACCCCTACCTGTCCATACAACTGTGTTACTGGAAACAAGTGTATCTGTATGATATAGAAAGTTTTAAAACATCATTTACTCTTTTTTTTGCAGACTAAATGGGTGATAAATGTCATTGGAAACACAAACAACATGTTTAAGGAAAACCAGACCTACGGGTCAATCCCCCATTGACCGAAAAGTAACTGATCTTGATACATTCCAAGCGAGTGTTCTGTAATGAATATGTCAGCTTGTGTCCAACCGAGGCCTGGCTATTTAGACACAGTGTACGACAAAAGGACAAAGTTATCTCATCTGTCAAAGCCTAACGTGATACGAATTACTGTGGTGGACTGGAAGGCCTTGATGAAGAGTGGGGTTGTAATTTAGGTACTAAACTTAGCATGTAGAGGATGCAAATAGGGAAATATTAGAGTATTAAGTAGCCATATCACAGATCAAACGGCATGAGGGAGGTACTGTTCTACAAGTCGTGGCTATGGGTTATTAACAAGAACTTCATGGTTTGGACCTGCAGCGGGCCGATCCCATCGCTCTGCTCTCTCTCTCCGCTTATTCTCTCTGCTTGTATATTAACCCCTGTCACACAGTCATCATAATCAATAAGAAACATGCCTTACGCAGAGTCACAAAGGAGAACATGTGTGAGATATTATATGAGTATATAAATATAAAACACAGAAAGGAAGCATAGAGTTACTCCAATGACCTTCAGTTTAAGAGAAAACAAAGAAACCTCACGATGCAAAAAATGTGGCAAATTGCACAAAAGGAAGGCAGTTATCCATGCATTTTACTGTGCCCGTCTTCCTGCATACAGACTAGACGTAATCATTACACTCTCCACTTCCTATGGGCAGACAAGGCCAAAATGGTCTTCAAAAGCATATTGAAGCAAACTGCTTTTCTTCATACAAGCCTTTTAAACTGACCTCAAAACGCATTGTTTTGCGTTATTGTTCACATCCGTTTTACTCTTTCCTAGGAAGCAGTTAATGAATGATTCATAAAAATGCGGCTTTTGGACAGACTTTGCCGTGTTCTTACAGAATGCTTCTTGAATGCAGTAAAGCCTCCTTTTCTCCCATGCAGACCAGAGGCGAGGGCCTGTCCACCCCAAGCCCCCCCACCACTTCACTCCGGTCCAGGCAGTCCGGCAGCTCAGATGGCCCCGTCGGTGGGGTGAGGGTCCAGCCTGCCTCAGTCCTCCAGGCTCCCTCGCCGCTGCCTCCGACGTGGGACGAAAGATCCCAGTCGCCCAGCGTCGGCCAGGATGACAAGGCCAATCGGCGGCTGCTAGCCAAAAACATAATCAATGCTGCCAAGCGCAAGAACAGCCCATCCCCAGGTGCCCTGGGGGGTCGGGGGATGTCCGTGTCCCCTGGCTTCCTGCCCCCCCACGGCCAGCGGCCTTTCAGCCCCTTCCAATCCCGCTCCCCCACCTTCATCAGCCCGCCGCCGACGCCCACCCGCTCCATGCACTCACCCGTGTGTCTTTATTCCACGCGTTCTCTCACTGACTCTGATGCCTCAGTGGACTCTGAGGATTTGGGTCTCAGGTCACCCGGGACCCGCAGCTACAACACGTGTCCCCGCGGTTGGGGTGGAAGTTTGAGGCTCAAGAGAGGAAATTTCCCCGCTGACCTCTAGGAAGCACCTCTGCGTACGGCCAGATTGACGAGCCCTGCGTCTTTCATGGTCACGCTGTTCCATCGCTCTCTGCGGCGCTCTGCTGCAAAACATGGAAACAGGAATCTGAGATAAATTTCTTGACTTTTAATTGCAGGTTTTGTTTTACCAAATTGTTTCATGTCGAGTTTTCATTTTTACTAGTTTTGAGATTTGCGTGCAAGTTTGAAGAAGTTTTTCGTGTAAAGAGACGGTATATTTGTGATTTTGGCACAACTGACAGGACAGACATTTAGAGAAACGTTACTGGATACGTCTAAGAAGGTTCGGACAGTTCGATGTGGTGGTTACAGGTAACTGGGATGAAGACAGGGCTTCAAAATTTGCCCACATTCTCTCTTGATAATAGCCGGAGAAGATGAAGATGGCATGAAGAATATTTTCATTCTTTGTCATTGTATTTGCTTTGTGTACCAAACTATAACTTTAGAGCAAAGAGGAAGGTTCTTACGCAGTAATCTTTTAACGAATTCTACTACAGTGCAATAATCCATGTATCACTTTTTTTTTCTATGTACTCTGTAACATAATGTTTTTTGGTTAATAGAATGTTAAGTATCATATAAAGTCACTGAAAAGTACAGACAGAAGAGGGAGAGCTGAATATTCAAAACGCGTCAGTGATAAAGATGAAATGGATGCACACAATTCAGTGTTTATGCAGTAATTTGTCTGCATCATTTTAGAGCAAAGAAGTTTTTCAGAACCAAAATTTGAAATTCTAGTTGAATTTCAGTAGGAAGTGGTTAATAGTGTGTTATTAACATCCAGTGTCATTGAAACGTTCCTGTTTTCCAGAAGCTAATTTAATGGAAGTCTAGGCTCGTATCGATGGTTTCTTCAGTCATTTTAAGTATGTTGATGATGGTCAGATGCTGGATGCCTTTGGGAAGTAGGACGTAATGTCAGTCGAGGAGGAAGTACTCTTAAGAGAGGTTCCAGATTTTTTCGCTTGACTATAATGGAGGTTCAAAGGGAAGTTTCCAGGAAATATTCAGACATTACACATTTCAAGGAAGAGTATCATTAAGTACATTTTACATAGTGATTTGTTGTTAATTATTACATTTCATTTTGGTAACAGCATTTGGATCATTTTTGCTTGTTTTTGGCCTGATTGTGCAAAGCAGGTGTTATTCTGAATATATGCTGTATGACAATGTACAACATCTGGGCTTATCCTGTTTTGGACACTGAATATGCATCATCATGTAAACTACGAGTATAATGCAACCACTTTACCACAAACAGATGCTACACAGGCCTACAGCCAAGCCCACCAGTGCCCGAATTACATTTCACCCCTCAGCACAGAGAGAGTTACACTGTCAGCAAAAAGTACCAGTTTGTACCCTCGAGGGTTGCTGGGGTTATATCTGACAGTTGTACTCTAGCTGTCGGTTAATGTACCTTCAGGTCTAATTCAAGGTACAGAAATTGACATTTTTGTACCATTGGGGGTGCATTAATGTTGCTTGTACCTTGGGGAACAAACATATACCAAGGGCTGTACCCTTTTTTCTGACAGTCTAGAGGTAGTCCTTGCATATCATAACAGGGCTCAGCTTAGGCATAAAGCAATGGATTATTCAGTGTTTCTACCCACTCTGAGTAATGTGTTGAATAATGTCTTATTGTCATGCATGGACCTTCAGCTGGTCTCCTCGAACGCGGTCGGTATATTTCATGTCTTGCAAAAGCCGCTTGTGATACAGTGTGATTGAAAGTTTAACCAAAATCACATTCCCAATCCCTAATGCTCTGCTGTTTAAATAAAAAAAATATATCAGTTACCAGCTGGTACTGTTCAGTAAATTATATTTTTTCTTTTCTCTCCTCTTCCTAAATCAGAAGCATGTTTCCAGAAACAAACCACATATTTTTCGCTACTATAAATAATGTAAACAGACTGCAAGTAGGGATTTAATTGGCAGCTGCATGGCGATTTTGCCCATTTCATGTGAAGTGCGTTTCCCTTGAAATAAGCTCTTTTCACTGGCTCGGCAGTGACAGCGGGACTCTTTTGTCTTAAACAGCACACAGACTGCCATCTACCGGGCACTGTTATTATTTTAGTTTCGCTAGTGGTGACGGCAACAGTAGTAGCAGCAGCACTTTTTTTTCTGGCCAGAGGGGGGCACTGCATTCCTACATTGAAACTATTTTTTTTGAGATTTCCAGCTGTTGGGTAACAGTGCTGGAAAGGATCCACTTAGTAATACAATAAAAGCAAAGACTATATACATAGAGCCCCATGCCCCTTATTTAGGGATGGAGTGCAAATATATTGTGTACTGTCTTTGTTCGGCTAAAATATTTAACATATATGAATACATTGCCCAGCTAATAACATACACTGGGTATTAAGAATAACTATGGCAGTGCTTATGGTGTCTTTTGCAGTGAATCTGTCTACAAGCGCCCACTTACTTAAGCTTTCTATTGTAAAACAGAAATATAATCATCTACACACAGGCGGCTTGTAAAAGATGGAATGACTAATGGTATGTCAGTGTGGAAAACACTATGCAGCAAATGGTATGTCAGTGTGGAAAACACTATGCAGCAAAATTATTTATATCGGAGACAGTGCCAACTAAATGTCTCTCCTATAACTTGCAGTGTAGATTTTATGTGGATGATTTATTACTACAAAGGATTCAAACAATATTCGATGTTCAAAGTAAAACAAAATGATTAAAGATATAAGGTATTACAGATCAGATTATGCCTTCAGAATTCGAAAATGGTATTCAGTGAAAATATAAATAATTACCCACGACTAAAAGACTTTAATAATACATTTAAAACTCAGAAATATACTGATGAAATTTTCATTCTTTACTCTTATTGAAAGATGCCCTTAGGGGTGTCATGGTGGTGCAGTGGTGCAGTGGTACAGTAGTGCAGTGCTTAGCACTGCTGCCTCACACCTCTGAGACCGGTGTTCACCATGGCTCCATGTGGAGTTTGCATGTTCTCCTCGTGTTGTCATGGAGTTTCCTTTGGCTACTCCAGTTAGCCCCCAACCCCAGTCCAAAAACATGCCGAGGTTAATTAGTTAGCAAATTGCCCATAGGTGTGAATGGTGTGTGAGTGCCCTAGGATGAGTTGGCACCCCATCTTGCGTGATTCCTTGCCTTGTATCTATTGTTTCTCAGATAGGCTCTGGAACCCCCACAACCCTACACAGAACAAGAGAAAAAACAGACAACAATGGAAAATGTACATCTATACATTGTTGTAATACACTGATTTGTACAGAAGGGGGCAGTGTTTCAATGCAATTGTTTTTTCTTTTAATCACTGAACTTCCAGTCCTGCAACACTAACCAGGATAACCAGTTACAATATGGATGGATGAATGAAATTGCAAACACAGGGATGACATTCACACTCACAGTCAGGCTGCTGCGGCCCATGTCACTCAGGGCACTGGGGGCCACTTGGAATCGTTCATACGTTCCCCATCACCCCCCAGGATGTCCCATCTGAGGTGATTGACTCGGGGTGGAGAGCGGCTCAGCACCTTAAGCCTCTGCGCTTGTGATTGGAAGATCACCGGTTCGAACCCTGGCTGCAACAGAACAGTCACATATCCATGGGCTCTAGGGCAAGGCCTGTAGCGCCCTCCCCCCCCCACTGCATGTTGGCTGACCTTGCTGGAACTTAATGATCGGAGAGCAAAATGGGGTAAGCAAAGAGAAGAATTCCAATGTACTTGTGCAAATGGAAAATAAAGCACTTACCATTATTGACATTCCCTTACCCTATGCCCAGGACAGGACTCCAGGCTGGATTCCGCAGAGGGGAAAAGACACTGGTTGGTTGATCTAATCTCAAGCTTGGCCACCTCCTGCACAAACCAGTGCAGGATAAGTGGGTGGAAGGTGGATGGATGAGCCAAAAGCATGCGGCGATATCTTCCTTTATGAAAATCCCCCCATTGATCCGTTTTCCCAACCCACTTATCAAATTCCGATATTCACTTTTGCATATTTTATATACATTTTCCTGAAAGGGGCCCCCGCCTTGTGTGCCAGTGAAAGGATCCCCAGCCAAGCCCCCCAGCCTCAGATGAGGGGGGTATTTATTACTGTTACAGTCAGAACAAACTTGCAAGACTAAAATTCTTTTGCTTCAATCTTTTCCTTTATTGAATACATTTTGTGTATGTTTATCCTTCGATAGCAGGATGTAATCAAGCACTTTTAACATATAATATAACATATAAGACATATTAATATGAATTAAACTCTTATACTGGCAGGGAAAAAAGCACTAAAGCTCATCAGTTAGGGTGTTGCAAACAAAATCACTAATATCATATTAAACTTTATTAATATTATTATTATTATTACTATACAGAGAGGGCAAAAAATCAAGCTAAAGTGCAAAATAAAACATTCAAACAAACACATATAGGAAGGATGGTAGTGATTTAAAAGAAAAAAGAAAACAAAAAAACAATGCTTTTGTCTGTGCTGACTAAAACTGGTCAGCACTGTCTTTTCATAAAGCAGACAACACTACATATGTGATTTAGGTGTGTGATGCCATGACAGAATGTTCTACAATGCCACTGCGGAAGCTGATTTATGGATACAGATCTCGTGATGTAATTGCTTGATTGAGAGACAGCATGGCTTAAAGTGAGACACCTTTTACCTGGGTTATTATACGGCTTTTTATTGCAGTTAAAATGGACCAAAAAAGAGATTTAAAAGACCCAGAAATTCATAAAACGCCATTCAGAAGGAAGCAAGACTCTTGAAATTGCCAAATATGATCATCCCACAAGCAAATGCTTTATTTGTGATAGTTAACAGGGTCAGAAAGAAAAATGTGATGAGAAGAAAAGCCTGAAATGAACTTTAATTTGAGGATGAGGAACAATTACGCTTACAGCCTCCAAGGAGCCCTTAGCTTCCAGTACTGGCATCTTCGAGAATTGCAGCCTTCCTGGAATCAGTCAGAGCACAAGGAAAACACTGAGGTATCGCTAAGGTCAGGGGGGCTGAGACACAAGCCCATTAAATGAGATACACAAGCAGAAGCCTGAGAAAAACTATACGTCCGGCAGCAGAAAGGTGAGGGGTAGAGTATTGGTAGGGAGGAGTAATGAAGTGGGCTGCTATTATCAACCATAAGCTGATCTGACCTTTTAAAATTGCTTTTAGGCTAAAATTGGACTTGAAAAATAACGCATGTTTCAGGAAGACACTTTCTTCAAGAGGAAAAAGTTTGCAGCATTCAGGAATACGTGACGTCTATGCGGACATAGCTGCTCGGCAGGTCAGCAATGTCTGAATGACGACCGCAGAATGACTCGGAGCCGCTGCTCACTTGAGAACTCGGGGGCCCTTCTGACGTGTTAGATTTAGGGTAAGGGAAAACAGCACACACCCGAGCAGCATCTAGGAGGCCGGGGTCGACCGCTTCCGCTGAAATCGGATAAATAAAAAAATATATCGGATAATATATCGGATAAATAAAAAATAAAGAAACTGAGAGAGTCCATGGATGTGAGGCTGTAAGTGACTGAACAGAATATTTTATACTTGTTATTTTATAATGTACTTCCTTATTCTTAGGCTCTAAACTGAGTTGAGAAAAATAATCCGGTTGCCTAATAATTGTTTGCTAAATAAAATGTTCAACAATAAAAGTATCATCCTCAGAAAAATCATTTGCCTGATAATTATACACAATATACATTCAAACAGCTCCCCCTTAAGGTCCTGCAGGTTATGACATCCTGTCTACCAGAGTAGTACAGTATCATTGTTGAGTTGTTGTGGTGTCTCTGGTTAGTGCTCTCACTGTATGCTTCCAGGACTGTGGGTTCAAATACCACTGACTCTGTCAGTGGAGCTTGGGTTTTATCTGTGTGGGTTTCCTCTATCTTTAAAGACATGTTTAGGTGGATTAGTGTCTATACATTGCTTGTAGTGTGCCCAGTGATGGCTTGCTGTATTGTCTCCTGTCCTCTATGTCCTGTGATGGACTAAACACTTTGTGATCCTGCATTGGATGTGTACGCTTTGAAATAAAAATAAATATGAAGAAATTAATATCGTACAACATAATTTCATAATTACCCCATGACCCTGTACTAAATAAGTGGTTGGAACAAGGATGGATTTATTTTACTAATACACGTAATATAACTTACTCAGCCTACATTAACTTTGACATTAGATAGAGTACCGTGGTTATTTAGGTGTAGGTGGGAATTGGATTGAATCGAAGACATAGCAGAAAGCCCTTCCTCCTGCTTGGACCGCCATGAAGGCGCCGCGCCGCCGCAGGCTCACGCAGAAGGCCGGCCGTGGGGCGCCGCTAGAGGTCCCTGTCATTTGCGCCGCCTGCTCTCTGCATGGCTCACACACTCCAGTCTTCCCTTTTCTTTCTCCCATGACAGCGGGGTTGTCGTCAATCCTCGATTGAAATCAAGCAACAAAAAAAAACAGCTAAATATTTACTGGAGGCCTGCAGATTCGATGCTATCTGGAGGACCAGCGCTCCGAATGCGGCATCTCGCTGTCGCCTTCGCCCCGATCGCCGCGGCGGGCCAGCTAGAACATCGTACTAGCTAGTTATCCAGCTAATCGGGCTGCAGATGCATTTCACGCACCGATGACTAGCCAGTAACCCCGGCGCGTATGGGCTATTGTTAGCCGACCAGCTAACGTTAACCCAGGCTGTTGTGATCGAGGGTAGTCAGTCGCTAACCAGTTAGTCGCCCTGCCTAGCTGTGCAGCTAGCGGTAGGTGGGGAAGGATGAGCAGGAAACATCACTTCAAAGGAGCCGAAGTCAGCTGCTGTGTTAAATATTTCTTATTCGGGTTCAACATAATATTTTGGGTAAGTGGGGTGCAGCCGCTGCAGCCTTCGCCGTGTCACTTTGCGCCTTTGTGAGTCTTTTTAGTTCGGTGGGAGTCTGTCAGCGGCGGGACTCCGGCACCTTAGCGGTGGGTCCCGGGTAACGTTACACTGTAGCGCCCCGTCCGTCTGCGCGGCTCTCACGTTACACTCTTACGGCTCGGCATGTTTGTTTTTTTTTATGGTGTCTGTAACCGTAACTTGGAAAGTTTGGAGGCTCGGCCATTTGTGGCCTGGTGTTTAATCCGCAGCATCGATGCTAATTAATCCGCTGTCGCCTCGTTTCTGTGGAAATGCAGGCTGTTGTCTCACTGAACTTCCCGCAGATTGTGTTCGGGCCGCCTGGCAGCGCCCTGTGGCGAAGGCTTACATTTACTCCTGGGGCTCCTCTTTGGATAGGAGGCGACATTAAAATGCAGCCCCGTCTTAAACTGTCATAAAATGCGGGGCCGATGTGCGTCCCCGTCGCGGAGCTGCTTTGCCGGGCTGTGGTGTGGCTTCGGCCGCCTGTGGGCCTCTTAACCTCCCCGTGCTGCTCGCCGTGAAACACCGCCGAACATTTAGTAAACTTAAACCTTACCCTGCTTTTCTACTTTGTCTTCCTTTCATTATATATTTCTAATTTAAGAGACATGGGGAAAGAAAAGTAATTGCTGTGTATAATGGTTATTCACAATGCTTTGGACATTTAAGTACATCTGCTTATGTTAGATGTCAGTTCAGGGCTGCTTGTATTGCCTTAAATTGAGTTGCACCGTTAGTTGACCTAAGAAAGTTTATGCTGTTCTTGATTATCAGTGTCACTTAAGCTAAAAAAAAACTAGCTTTCATTCTACTTTGAAACATTGGCTCTAAAATATAAATTTAAAAAAAATAAATTTTATCACTGGTGGAGCAGAGTTTTAAACATATGATTAATGTACTGATTTTCTTCTTTACAGTGGTAATGTTCATTTCATCAACCTTTTTAACTATTCGGCTGACTTGAATATATTTAGATTTGGCTTTGAAATGCTTTTATAGCAATGTGAAGTGTGGAGGTATTATATTTGAGATCTGCCTGTTGCAATGCGACAGTTCAGGCCTAGTTCTGGACATATAATTTCGTTTTTTGGTTCATGGAAACACACACACACACTGAGCACCACCTGTATGGTATTAATTTTTCCGCCTAATGAATTGTCAGGCTGATGGTTCCCATTTTGTGTCCCATGGTCTCCTTCTGTTTAGCTGGCTGTGCACAGGTGGGATGGTGCCCCCCACACCCAGCAAACAGAGAACGCTACTGCTGACAAATCCTACCGGGAATCCTCCTTTCTACAACATCTAAATGTGTGCTGGATGCACGGCTGATGTTTACATATGTATATACGATGTTCTAAACAATCACACACTTGCACTTTAAATACAGGGGTCTGTAGTGGTTTTGTCTTTTTTTTTAAGCATTGTCTCTCGAATAGCCTCTGTGTGAATTTTGAAATACTTGTAATGATTTATAAATCGATTAAAACTGGTTCTTATCTATGCTGTCCCTCTGTAACCTTTCCAGTGCCGCAGCCTGAGATGGCTCATGTGGCAAAGTTTACTCTTTGTTTGGTTACGTGGCCGGACCAGTGGTCCCGCTAGCTGGGATTACTGGATTTGTGCTACCAAGCTGTAGCTCATCACATTATTATAGTGAAAGTATGGTGTTAAGTTAAATGAAACCCAGTTGAGCTTGGTAAAAGGTAATGTTTTTTTTTCACAAGCTGTAAAATAATTAATGAGTATTTTCTAGTAACTTCTACCAGTTTATTCTATGGGAGGTACTCTGTTGGTGGTGCAGCTTAGTGTCAGCTGTATAATCATTTGCACTGTATCTGCTAGCCAGTGAGGTAAAGCAAGTAAGTAAATACATAAATAAAATTCCCAGTTAAAGGAAAAACATACCTACAAGTGTAGCTTGGTATCTCTGGATCCACCTAATGCCTTACCTGTAAGCAACATTTATTTTTCTGTTAGCTAGTCTTATCACTTATCCCGGTGAAGATCATTGGGAATTTTACATAATTTATGTTTTATTATTAATAGTCTTATCAAGCTTCCTTGCCGCCTTTACTGATACAAGTTATTGATACAAAAGTTGACTGTACTTTAAGCTGATTGGCAAATGGATCCCAGCAAAGCTTTCAAGAAACGGGCATGTACGGACCTGAACTTTCCTGATGCATACCTCTCTGTGCTTAGAGTATGATCACAGTCCCAGATTAAACTTGTAGTTTAGTAATTTGTTTTAAAAAAAATGTGGATGAGAAAATTTTAATGAGCTAAGAAAAAAAAAAGAATTGAAGTATACTGTATAGTCTCGAGTGAATATGCTAATATTTTAATTGTATTAGGAGTGAAACAGGGGTTAGACAAATGATGTTATAAAGATTATTGGGGTTGTGAAAAAGTTATAGTATACGTGTATAACGTGTGTGTGTGTGTGTGTGTGTGTGTGAGGGAGAGACAGAGGGAGAGACAGATGTTTTAGGTTGTCATGGATATCTAGTTACTCTATTTTAAGTCAATGACAGGAGATAATGTCTTATCTCTCAGTTTCCCACATGTTCTCTCTCTCCCTCCCTCTATCTCTCTACTTTTCTCTTTCTCTCTCTGTCTCCCTCTTTCGCTCTTTCTTACACTCTCATGCACAGTCAGAATGCAGAATGTGATCTATCTGGGTTTTGTTGCAGTATGTGCACATATTGTCCCGTGTATTTATGCCGGCTCAGTATGCTTGTGTTTGTATCTCATGCATTTGCGAATCTGCCCACACATTTCTGTTTGTAGCATCTGTTCTTTCCCTAATAAGTCAGGGGTTGTAAAATATCGTGTGACATGCATGGCACCTGAAATCATAGTATTATGAATAGATTTTTTTGCTCTTGCTGCATTTAGTATGACTGACAGTGGGCACCTTGGACAGATTGTTCAATGTATTATGACTGAATTATTTCCAGTCAGTGGATCAGTGTTGTTCATAGGACATGAAATGAGGATTAGCCTGAGTAAAGTAATAACTGTGGGTTCCAGACGAGCACCTTTTTAAAGGGAAAGAACAAGGACCTCTTGTTTGCTGAATTTTCATAGGTTGGATGGAATTTAGACTTTACCCCCCATCCCCCCCCCCCCCCACCCCGAAAAAGCTGTACTTGGAATCTGACCATTTTATGATGATTAGGTTGTTCCTGGTTTAGACTCTTTTCAGTGGTGACACGAAATGTACGTTTTAAGGTGCTGTCTGTCTTGAGCAGAGAGCTCTCGCTTTTCAAGCTTATGTTGCATTTTAAGGTTCCAGATGGTTTCTTTGGTTAGTGTTGTTTGTCTTCTAAGTAGAGATAAGTAGAGATATACTCCATATTATCCAAACTCATTGTGACAATAGTGGATTTGTTACCATGCCAGTGATTTCCTTGTGTGACGTGGGAAAAATGGAGCCCAGCGTTACTCGCATTGATTCCCTTCTGTGGTGAAGACAATAAGTCGCCGTATTTCATTCCCGAAGAAAGCCACGCCTTTGTCTTTCTGTACAAAGACTTTTGTGTGCTGAAAAAGAGCGTACAGTCCAGGGAATGAAAGATTGTGGGCGTGGAGGGAGTCTGAGGTTTATACAGCTAGTCTTGGTCCCATGTGGACCTTGCTAGATGGGATGAGCTTTGAATCCTTACCATTAATCCCCCCATTACAATGCTTACACAAATTATGCTGGATTATTAAGGATAATTTTGCAGAAAACTTTTCTTTTTTTCTACTATGTCAAATTCAGTGTTTGTTTTGCCGCTTTGCTGGAGATTCACACAGCAGATAATGATCTGTTACGCTACATATTACAATAATATGTAGGGAATGAAAGGTAACATATAATCTAATGCTTACTAAAGTCTTCCTTAGTAGGAGTTCCATGTTTGTTCATCTAGAGTGTGACCGAGCAAAATTGAACAAAACGATCTGATTATCTAGTGATTTAATGCCATTCCACTTTATATACCATTAACATTAGGTTCAACTGAAAATTCAACAGTTGTATTGATCCTGCCACCCCCCAAAAAAAAACAACAAAACGGATCCATGTACTTTACTCATGTCATTGTAGCAGTGTGTTGTGCAGTAATGTAGTAACAAGGTGTTTGTGCGCTCCATGACTCTCGCACCCCTCCCCATTTAGCAGCTGTAACAGACAGGGAACTATCTGAAACTGGTTGGAAGAGATCAGCCTTTCTTATCAGGGTGACAGCCGTTTTATACAGGAAGTCGGTACCAGAATACACACGGAAGGGTGTGGAAGGAAAACCAGTCAACTTTCTCAGTGAAGTTGGAATTTAGGTTGAACTTGTGGCGCAATATTTTACATGTAGGGCCTGTATAATTATGTTTTTGCTTAAGTTTTTACACTAAAAAACAGTATTTGTGT
Organism: Paramormyrops kingsleyae; assembly: GCF_048594095.1. Classification (NCBI taxonomy): domain Eukaryota; kingdom Metazoa; phylum Chordata; class Actinopteri; order Osteoglossiformes; family Mormyridae; genus Paramormyrops; species Paramormyrops kingsleyae. Next base: position 31,773,719 of record NC_132806.1, on the reverse strand, counting down.
TGTTGTATTTTATTATGCGATGTTCATTTGTTCTATCTTCAGTGGGACTTACTGTTTGACAGTAAAACTGAAGCCTTGACTTGTAACAGATTTCAGGAGCTGCACTAGCTTTAAACCTACATAAATCCTGGAGGAGCTCATCAATGCTCATCAATCCAGACACCTTGTTTGCCAGCATCTCCGTCGAAAACCTGGTGAGCAGCTTCTCTGGACTCGGTGCTCGCAAAGGTTTTCCTTTTGTCCTTCCTGTATCTGACAAGCATGGATCCAATTATGCTTTTTCCATCCATGTCGTTTTGTTCTGTAAATATGCGTTTGTTCGTTTGAAATGAATGAGTCACATGGAGGAAGTCGTATTTTGGCCTCGGACTTGAGGAACCCATTAAGCTATGATGAAGCGATCTTGGCAGCATGCAGGAACGGGACACATTGGTATAAGGGAGGCTATTGTCTCCGTCACCTTTTGTGTTGGCGCCCAGGGACAAAGGGCCGGCCGACACCATGAGTGCAAGGTGGCTGCCGTCGTTTACTCCTCAGCTCCCTCTAAGACCCCAAGTGCCTCTGGTTTCTGTACACAGACATTTATCTTCTCAAAGCAAGGAAAGAGGGCCACCCATTCGATGTTTGAGGGGCTTCCATTCCCTGATTTGAGTGCGGCGATTGTTACGAACGTGGGACACGCTTGGCCACTCTCAGGCTAACCGTGAGGAAGATGTCAGCCTGCCTGCTGGTGGGTTACCCCCTCCCCCCCACACACACACACACGTGCCCCATACGCCGCCTCTGTAAGTCCCCAAACATCGACATGTTGTTAGGGAGGTAGCTGAGCTCTCCCCTTTCCGTAGTGTGAGTGTTTCTCCATTGTGGTCCTTCCTTTCCTCTTTTATGTTTTTTTTAAGATGCACCCCCCCCCCCCCCCCCAACTGTGGCCCCCAGCAACATTTGTATCAAATTCCAGAACGATCGGCATGATGTCTGCCGAACATAACATGTCTGTGATTTGATTTGTGCTGTTGCTGTTAAGGAATGAATTGCCTGTGAAGGGCTGGGATGGGAGGCTTGGCTCCTTTTCTTCCTTTCCTTTGTACTCACAGTTCCGATTCCCCACCTTTTCCACATAGATCTCGGCTGAAACCGCAATGGACATCAAGGGCTTCCTCATCTTTTCTTTGCTTTGATTTCTTTCGTCTTTTTTTTTCTTTTTCCTTTTTGTTTTTTGTTTTTTTTTTTGGAAAGTTCAGAACTAAAATATTAAGCAAATATTAGAATAACATTAAGCAAAGTGTGAACAGTTTTTTGCTCATCGATTCCTCGCTGTGGTCAGCACTCTGAAACTTTATTATACTCATAGGAGTGAAGTCTGCTTTTAGACTTTCAGAACTGCATTTGATATAAAGCAGAATAGGCAAATGGTTCACTGATGCACTTTCTCTCTCTTTATTTTTTCTTAGCTTACTTTGCGTAAGTGGTTTTACTGGTTACTGACTTTTTTTTCTTCTTCCCGAAATAATGGGATGTGGGGGGGATGCATCGCGTTTGTTTCCCTCCTTGTGTGCGTGAAAGCAGCAGGGTTAAAGCGGAGCGTGTCAGCATCGCAGTCCTGGGTTCCCATGCACTGCCAGAGGCGTGAGCCTCGCTGCCTTCAATGCTGCCTTCAATGCTGCCTTTATTGTGCTCAGCTCTGTGTGGTCATGGTGTCACGCACGCGCCTGTGCTCTGAGGCGCTGGACAAAAGGCCTGCCACCGCCAGGCCAGACCCGTTTGCACGTCTGGTTAATTGCCGCCGTCACTGTTTGGCCTGCGTCTCGCGTCCTGGGACTGCCCTCTGTCCCTGAGCGCAGGGGACCGGCCGCAGCTGCCAGCGTTTGCTGTCCGCGCCTCCTGGAATCACACGCAGGTGACCAGCTGGGCCCCCCACAGTGAATATTATCTGCATTTTACGCATTTAGATTTTGTCCTTCGTTTTTGACCTGCAGTGCCTGAAGGATTTTTTTTTTAGGTTCTGATTTAGAGCAGTGCGAATTTATAAAAGGTGCCCTTCTTTTTACATGCAGTAAGGCTGTAGACTAAGTGATGCTGTGTGTGTGTGTGTGTGTGTGTGTGAGGACATACATTACATTGTGGGGGCCAAATATCCATGTGTGGGGACCATTTTTTTCTATCCTCACATGAGGAAATTCAAATTTATAAAAGTCTGTGACTGCAATCAAAAAACTAAAAATGCCCAACGTCTTGTGTTTTGTTTGGTTTCTTATGGTTAGGGTTAGGGCTGGGTAGGGGTTAAGGTTGTCATCGTTGGGATTATGGTTTTTCCTGTAGAAGTGAATGGACGGTCCCCACAAAGATGAGTGCAGGTGTGTGTGTGTGTGTGTGTGTGTGTGTGAGAGAGAGAGAGAGAGAGAGAGAGAGAAATTGGCATAGATGTTTGTGGTGCAGCTTCACTCTGCTGGATCACATTCATGTCACTGCTGTGGTCTGCAGTTGAGCTCTGTATTTCGATTGTGCCTGTCCCCCCACCCTGCAGTGTGGCCCCTTTGTTGCATGTGATGTGTGAAATGCCCTCCCCCACCCTCTCCACAAAAAGCTTATGGATCAACATACAAACCGCTTGAGGGGTGGGCTGTTAAATTACATTCATGTGTTTAGCCTTTTTCCAAAGTCCTCTGCGGGACTGTGAAAAACAGCCTGGGGATTATGTCTGTATAAAAGAAAACTAGGTTTTAAAATGGAAAAATATAGCTTATATGCTGTTATATCACAGGAAAATTTAATTGTGTTCCTGAAGTACTTAATTACAATATCATATTAAATAAATGTTATAAAATTGCATTTGTTGTTTTAAAAACTGCTTCATTTATGCAAATAAATGCTAATATTGTATAAAAGAATCAGAGGGTTATTGGGGCATACTGATTTAATATGTACAGTGGTGCCTGCAGTTCATGAACGCTGTGGTCTACGAACAATTTGGTTTTGACCAAAAATTTTGTGGAAAAAAATACATTTGTTCACATGCAAAATTTGGTCGACGAACAGATTCCCCGACCAGACTCCTTTTTTTTATACTAATGTAGCACCGGTGGTGCGCATGTCCCAGCATGTCCCAGCATGCAACTGTAAATAGACGAACCACAACAGGCACCCAACAAGCACCGAACCGAAATACTACACACAAGGTTGTCAGACACCAAACTGCAAGATGCACACACGGTGGAAGATTTACACACGCTAAATACACACGAGGAACCGATCGGATCGGATATACACAAGACATGGGCAAACACACGTGCGACAGTAGGGAAACGCAACTATTAACATTAACAACAACACCACAATGGTTAAGGACTGTTAATAAAGAGCGTGATTTCCCCGGCAAGCAAGTCTCCATGTCTCTCTGCTCCCGTGATGCCTCGGTCCGAGGTACTATAAAAACCAGAAAATTATTTAACAAAAATTATTACATGGTAGGCTTGTGAACGAATGAATCAAATTTCAGTGCTTTCTTATGGGGAAAAATTGCCTTGGTCTGTGTACAAATTGGTTCACGACCACTTTCCTGGAACGGGTTATGCTTGTGAACCGCAGGCACCACTGTAGAACATTATTTAAGGAGGTGCTGCCCAACATGGGCATTGTTGTGGTAATGCTGTACTGGGATGTGGCACTGGTTTCCAGGTGTGGTACTGGTCCCACTGTCCACACAGTGCCCCCATCATGTGCCTATGCTTAGGCAGGTCGGAATGTACGTCGTACCTCTTTAGCCTGATTGAATTCGTTTTGGCTACAGTTACCAGGAATGCATCAGTACATTGTGATGTGTGATAGTAATAATAATGAATAATTTATACAATATGCACTTTTTCCTTCAGATGATCCATGCACAGAACGCAGCTATCTCCCTGCATTTCGACACGTCAGATGATGGTGACACAGCTAGCTCCGCTTGGTTTCATTTTCAGGCCACGTCAACTCGGGTACAGATAATTTACAGTGGAAAGCCGTAAGTTGACGGCACTGCTCTGTTCTTGCTGGCAGTGGAAAAGCTCCAACTGTGGGCCCCATCTCTGTCACCTGCTCCTGTCCAGCACACGTGTACGTCGATAGGCTTGGTGTTGGTAAGGGAGGTGTTCTAAGCGCTGGGTGCTTGAGTAGCAGCAGGAGCAGACGGGGAGATGGAGATTAGTGTCTGAACGTCCCAGATGGGTCGATAACATCGAACACCTGACAGGGGGCCCCGTACCGCGTAAAGCCATAAAACTTAGCTGTTAGTTCTCGCTGGTGCCATGTTTGCCTGGCGGGTAACACAGGGAGTCTAGGAGCTGATTAGACGGGTCCCCATGGCAACCTGTAATTCAACCCCACTGCCCCTGTCAATAATGCTGCAAGTTTGGCGTGATGTGTGAATGGTTCGCATGTGAGGCTTTAATCGCAGTATCAGGAAGGGAAGCCAACAAGCGTGCCTGTTGTACCTTGAACGCTAAAAGAACAGTGATGACTCTTCACCTTGGGTCACTTTGGTCCCCATACACTCCATTGAATACTGAAGTCCTGCAATTCCCCAGTTTCTGCAGTGATGCCTGTCATTCACAGGTGGGAGTCCTTCTGTTTTGTCCGGTGTATCTCGAGCATTTAGCTCTGACTTCTTGCAGCTAACATTTTGGTGTTTCCAAAGACAGACTGGAGAACGTGGCAAGGGGCTGATCGCATCTTGTCCAGGTGGTAGTTCAATTTTAAAATATAGATCATTGAAACTATTTTCCCTAGATGTGAAGGTGTGGACAACTGTTTTTTCCTGGATAAAGGAGGATAAAATAGCAGTTGGAGCCAGTTTGACATTTGCATTTAAATAGCCTCTTAAAAGTGCACCATAGATAATTTGCTGCATGTGCGCATTTTCATTGGTTACTCTTTTCAGAATAAAATCTAAGCCAAAAGCTCTGGTAGTGAGAGAACTTTTAATATAATCAGCCCACAGATAAATTTAAGTTTCATTTTTGTACGTATTGTAGATAACGGAAAGCTAAATGCCATTAGTAATGCAATTTATCGCAAAAATGTATTAGAACTTTAAGGAAAATGTTGCTTCACTGGAAAACACAAATGTGTATTGTTTTGTTAAATAATATTTATTGGTCCCAGTACTTTGGAATGGCCCTTGGGCCAAGTTTAAATGCTCTTCCTAATAGGTGATGAAACTTTAGAGGACAGATAACCTCCTCGGGGGGGCAGGATGTGGCTTCCCAGAAGACAGATGTGGAATGATTGTTCTTCATTTAAAAACCAGGCCAGTTTCATGTCTCAAAATGCATCCTGTGCATTTAAGCATCAATGTTGTTGTTTGTCCGAGTTCTTGTGAAACGTGTAGCTGTTCCCCTGTTGTTTAAAGCACTCTTTCTCAGTGCCTGTTGTAGGCACTTCTGGTGCCTGCGGGCTCATACTTAATTCTATAATGTGGAGTTGGGCCTGACTGCTCTCAGCCTGATATTAAATTTAACTCGTGAACATTCACGCAATATTCTCAGAAACTCCATTGTAAGAGAGACGTCCTTTAAATCCTTCAGTAGCGGTCCATGATTTTCACACGCAAAATCCACGACGTGTAATTCCCAAAGTGGAAGGATGGTTTTCTCAGCAGCCCTTGCTTGTGCTTTGATCAGATGCCGTTACGTGAAAATTTGTCCACCAGGTGCAAGTTTTGCGTGTGCAGATTAGAGGCAGCGTAACAGTGACTGACTTCATCAGAATGCAGTCTCTTAAACCCAACTGTGAAATAGACCGTTAAAACAGATCACTTGTAATCAAGCTGTCAGATTGCTGTGGGTCCTTAAGACTGCCAATGTCGTACATAAAGCCAACGCAAAAATAAATCGCAACATCTTGGCGTTAAAGCATTTCCTGCGGCTTCTTGAGTCTTTTGGGGGCGGGATCCACTATGTCGGCAACCTGTTTTCTCTTGGGTAAGGTGGCTTGAGAATTGGGTGGGTGGGTGATGTGTTCCATATTGTCTGGCAGCACATTTCAGTACCCTGCCCTGTTTTGCTGACTGACTTAATCTGTGTCTTTTGTTTTGTTTTTCTGTTTTCCAGTTGCTTGGAGCTGCATTCTTGGGCATCGGACTCTGGGCATGGGCAGAAAAGGCAAGTACACAGCCGAGAAATTAAAAACATGACGTGCCATGCTACGGATGCCGACGATCATTGTTTAGCCGGCAGCCATAGCAACACGCAGACTTATTTACGGGAGATACGGGGATGAGAGCGTTTGGTGCCAGTCATAGAAGAGATATGGCAAGGAGACAGGAAGCAATTTACCGCAGTTCTTAATGACTCCTTATTGCCCACTGAGGAAATTATTAGGTCTCCTTGTGTATAAGCCTGCCAAAAAACGAATGGATTGTGGATGAGAAAAGCAGAGATGCTTAAAAACGGCTTCAAAATATTTGCCTGTCTTATGATTTGTGTTCTTATTGTCAAATTTTGAGTGTTAACATCTTAATGGAATAAAGCAGGGTTCTTCAAGTCTGGACCTCGATTCCAAATCCAGGCCTTGTTTTCAGTTCTCCCAGGTAGTTAGTTTAATAATTACTGATTCTGATTGGTCAGAGGCTTCACACCTGACTGACAGGTAAAGGAAGGCTGGAGGACCAGCAGTGCTCGGCCCTCGAGGACCGTGATTTGAATAACCCTGGAATAAAGGTTTAAATACTGAAAATGGAAGTCACCCCAGGACTCGTATGGCCCTGTCCATTTTCATGTGATTATCGTGTTGTCTTTATGCTACTATAATCTGATTTGTCAGGTGAGTTATTCATGTCTCCAGTTAAGAGCCTGACATTTTTACATTGAGAATGTGCCTGTGACCTTTTTTTGACCTTTGAAACACAAAGGTCGGCCACATCATTCTTCGTGAAGTCATACTCGGGCTCGACTGAGCTTCAGTTTAGGTTTAATGCAGTTTAATATTCCTATTATGATATTAATGCTAGTTGCTTCACAAATATATATATTAAAAGAAAAAAATTCTAACGTCTAATCTTGAAGTGAAAAATAAGATTTTACTCTTCAAATCTTCCTCGGCTGACACTTAGAATGTGATGTTTATTTAATTTGTCCTCTTTCGCAGGGAGTGTTGTCAAACATTTCATCCATAACGGACATGGGGGGGTTTGATCCTGTGTGGCTGTTCATTGTGGTGGGGGCGGTGATGTTCATTCTGGGCTTTGCTGGGTGCATCGGCGCCCTGAGAGAAAACACAGTCCTGCTGAAATTTGTGAGTTAAAATTTTTTTCTTATGCCAGCGTGTATGATGGGTGGTTTGATTCTCTGGGGGGGTTGTTTGGATTGTTTGTCGTCTCCCTTTCTATATTTACCCGTTTCTTCCCGTGTAGCAAAGATCTTCGGGTTTGGAGAATTAGACCCAGTTTTTTAGATATGCGTTTATACTTGGTGATAATTTAATTTGAAAATTGTTACCCAATTTCAGTGTTGCGTTTTCCGACATCAAGCCTTATGTGCAACGTAATTTTCACTGAGATGTTTAAGAAAAACATAGCTAAATCCATGATAAACTATAAATTGTTTTTTTCCTAATGAGCAGAAAGAATCTGCTCATTAGGAAAAAAACAATTTATAGTTTATCATGGATTTAGCTATGATTCCCTCCTTTATCGTGCAGCCTCTAATTTTTGAATGTAAGCTTTCTCAATCTTGATATGAAGTTTCTCCTTCCAAAAAAAAAAACCTCTCTAATCAGCTGCCCTTTCCCCCGCATGTTGCTGTGTATGTGACCTCTTCAGTGCTCCAAAGCTGCGTAAATGTGGCCTTTTTCCTCTTGATGATTCTTGAGTAACTCCAGTCCAGTCTTGTACAATGAAGGCCTTTTTCTCAATTATCCATTGATTAATTCAGGGCTTCTGTGCACTGGGCTTTCATGGGAATAAATGGCTTGGGCCAGAAAAATCTTGATGACCAGAGTGTTTGACGTTGCCATTATTGTAAAAAGTATTTACCGTAAATGTCTTACTAATCAAACCAAGGGAAAGTGAACCTCCTTCCGATGTTAATCTGCAGATCAATGCAAATTCATTCATTATTAAGGAGAAAGCTTCTGGCTTTAGCTTAGCTCTTTATGTGAAATCTTTCTTTCATTTAAGTGCTCCGTGAGGGAGTTGCAATATTTTGTAAGTCAGGGATAAACCACGATGAGGTGTGTGGTTATGCAAAATAATCGATGACTGCTTGGTGTAATATGGCCCTCTGCTTTGTGTAACTGCACACCTCATCATAGTTAATCTCTTACTCTTCTCACGGCTAGATGTAATGCATTTTTCTTCTTTTAGCTATTTTCTATCATTTTCATTCCTGTTGTTCTTTAACTGTAATACTTGTGTGTAGTTTATGCTTTGCGATTACATTTTGTTTGTTTGTTTGTTGTCTTCAAATGTGCTCTATAAATAAATTTTACTTACCGGTATTTCTTACTAATGAGCAAAAATAATAAATTAACCATGACTAGTTTGTTCTTTCAGATGAAAATTATTTCAATTAGCATTTTTGTAATGTTCCAATATACTCCCTATAAATATAGTCCCTATAAGGATAGATCGTCTTGTCAGGCTACTTACTGGAAGCGACAAATATGTTAAGCTACCACAGAAACCGTCAACAAATCGGCGCTTGCGTTTTGAAAACTAAGGAAAACTTTTTTTTAGTCATGAGTAAAAAGTCACACCGGTTTTTATATTAGCATGTTTAATAGCATTGAAACACATTAATATAGAATATATTAGGCTGCTTAAACTACCTGTGCGAAATTAATCAAAACCCATGTGACAATTCTGGACCAATAAGAAAATAGTATTTACCAAAGCTCTGGAATAGTCACTTTTATTGTTGCATACTTAAGTAATAAGTAATTTGCATAATAAACATTATACTATGGTATTTAACAGGGCTAAACTGTAGCTAGTTCTGTGGTCTCTGTTGTCCTTGTATTGGTCTGTAATGTCATGGTTTTTATTGTGCTGGGCTGCCTTTTAAAATGTACATAATGTATAATGCAGAACCTCCTTTATCTCTCCAGTTTTCTGTATTTTTAGGGCTTATTTTTTTCCTGGAGCTGACTGCTGGGATCCTAGCATTTGTTTTCAAGGACTGGATTAAAGAACAGCTTAATTTTTTCATTAACAACAACGTCAAAGCGTATCGTGATGATATTGACCTCCAGAACCTCATAGACTTCGCCCAAGAATATGTGAGTTGACAATTAGGTTTTGTAGCTCTGCCACAGTTCTCTGCATGGCTGGACACATTGAGCTGAAATTGAGTTTATCTTCAGCTTTTTGGTAAGGTTTTCACCATGGGTTTTGACATTATTGTTACACGTGGTCCACAGAGGTAGTCTCTACTTTGGGTATGTAACAAGACGAAGCTTGCCGCTTTTAATTTTGCAGTGTTAGTGATGCATCAATTAAAGCCTGTCATACAACAATAAAGGGATACTAAAATGTTCATTAGTGCTTATTATATTGGGCGACTCCTTGACTGGGGAGCAAGTCAGTTAATTTCTTATTTTATTTTTATTTTTTAATATGCAAATGAAAAGTACTGTCAAATGAAATGTGCAGATTGTCAGTTCCAGAATTTAACCATTTTGAAAAATCTTCATAGACACTTGCTAAACAAACTTTCCTGCAAGCTTGTTCCTGCAGCTTCTTCACACACAATAAGTTTTATTTATATACACTCAAGGGATTATCTACACCTTAACTTGGCCAATGTGAAGGAAAAGCTCGGCTGTACTTGTAATGTTTTTCCAGAAATGTTTTTCTAACGATTGTCACATTGCAGACATAGATTTCCACATCTCCTTTGTCCTTAAAAATGTGTTCTGCTTTCTTTTTTGCTCTTGGGATACGTTTTGTTTTTCCACTATGTTGAAGAGTCTTAATCTAATGACATGTACTCATGGTTAACAAGACTTTCACATGCAGAGCAGTGGTTTGAATCACAGGATTAATGTATAATTTGCAAAGATCCACACGTCGCATGTTCCGCTTGGAGAGCCAACCTTTGTTTTGTGTCAAAACAGACAATGATTGTTCCATTAAAAACAGGAAGACAAAAGCTGTTACCCCCCCGAGGAAATGTCAGTTTTGCTTTTGTGATTTAAAATTTCCTATTCATCTTTGGAGGTGACCTAATTTTACAGTGTTTATAGGGATTTTTCCTTTTTGTTCAATCCTGTTTCTACAGTATTCCTTACTGTCTAGCTAGCAGACTTCTGAGATTAGTGTCACATTTTAGGCCCTAAAATTGGCCTAGAAAACATTTGGTATATATAATATTTTCAAAAGTTAAGAGATAATGGCTTTGGTTTTGCTTTGCTTGCACTTTATTGCCAAGGTAATGCAAATCCATTTATTTAATGTAACTGTTTTTGTCCTTTGAATACCCACAATGCTTAGTGGTCATGTTGTGGTGCACACGGCCCCAACGACTGGAACCTCAACATGTACTTCAACTGCACAGAGCTGAACCCCAGCAGGGAGCGATGTGGAGTCCCCTTCTCCTGCTGCGTCAAGGACCCGGCGGTGAGCTGATGGTGGGGGGAGCGGTCTGTCTTCATCTAGACTTGTCGTCGTCTTCCTCATTATGGGTTTGCTTTCCCTAAGTGTGATTTTTCTTCCCAATTTTGTTTTAGGAGGATGTTCTTAACACGCAGTGTGGCTACGACGTCCGCCTTCAGGGGGTCAGTTGCCGCCTTTGTGATGAGTCACACAATCGGCAATTATTAGTAAATAAAAGCCAATTATAAATGCAGTGGTTTTTCATGTTTGATATTTCATTCAAAAATGCCTGTATTTATCGACATGATGCAGACCAAGAAGAGTTTTAAAGAATATTTCGACGGCAAAGGTTAAGATGTTACATACGTGTATGATGGGAACCATGAGCACATGCACCTTGCGTATTTAGGCTTCTCACTGCTGATGTTGCTGTTGTGTAGCTGTGTCTTATTGGGCGTTCAGCGCGGAGAGAATGCTCAGCTTTCCCTTCTTTTTGATCCCAGCTCAGATGCACTGGGTTTATTTCCAGTGGTAGTGATTAGGTTGCTGTTTTAAGCCTGGGAGAGACGGTCTGTAATTGCCGTTTCAGCTGGTTTTAACCAGGGCTGTGGGTGTGGCGAGAGAGACGGAGAGAGTGTAAAACTGAACAGCATGGAGTCCAATAAGCCAGCAGCGCTTCGCTTCCTGTGCGCAGCGTTAGCCTATCGACAAGCACTGGCTTGTTAACTTGGATCCGTGTGGGTTTTCTTAACATGACTCTGCAAGCCTGTAGCATAATTACGACTGTGGTTCTTTATATTATCAAGCTGTAAATGTGAATTTTAACATGAAATGACAATGATTGGCTCGTGTTTTGTGGGGGCGGGGGCGTCCTGGAGTGTTATTGCCGAGTAGGCGGGCCACAAGTGGTGGCCGACTCTCTGCTTATTAATCCATACCTAGAAGTTTTAGTTCAGCTTCAAGCAGGTGTTTTTTTCTCCTTTTAATTAGAAGGATGTAGTTGTTTCCAGGGGAAAGATCGCTTGGGTGGGGTCACCCGGCTTGGGGGTGGGGCTTAAAATCTGCTCCCACGCCCTTCCGCTGAACCGGCTGGCGAGAAACTGGGATTTCAATAGTAATGGTCCTCTCTGTTGTTTCTTATCTGAGGGAGCTGAAAGATTCCCTTGGTGCGGTTCCACGCAAACAAAAGGGGCTTCCAGAGGGGGGGGTGTGCCACCGGAGCCACCCTCCCCCCCTTCACTCCAGCACTGCTGTTGGGGTCAGCCTCCTTATTGAACCGGCACCTCCATGGCGTCAGCTGTGACCATAATAAAGCCAGCCCCTGTGATGGCTGTTTCTCTAGTGTGGCCTTTTTTCTTTCCGTGTCCATAACAGTAACTCCCAGGTTCCAGGAGGGAGGACATTTTGTATTTAAAGAGATAGTGAACCAATTACAGGGAATGCTGATTCTCGCTGTGATTTTTTATTTTAAGAGGGACAGTATTGCTGCTTTCCCTGCAGATTGCATCACCTTTAATGAGCCATGTGTGTATATTTGTCTCTTGCCTATTCATTATTTTTTTTTTCTTTTACAGGAACTTGACCAGCAGAGATATATTTACACCAAGGGCTGTGTGGGTCAGTTTGAGAAGTGGCTTCAGGACAATCTGATCGTTGTGGCTGGGATTTTTGTCGGAATTGCACTATTACAGGTGAGGCTCTGCGTCCGGCAGCCACCTGGACTCCTGCAGCCCCTGTTAAGTTGTTTATACCTTGTTCCTTCTTTTGACGTGGCTCATAATTGTTTTCCTTGGCAAAGGCTGCCATCTACTGGTTTGCAGCTGTATTTTAATCTTGGATTATTTTTGGTCAGTGAATGTGATTTAAAGAGGAGAAATCTTTCTTTCGGAAATGTATTCAGTTTATTAAAAAAATGTGAGGGAAGGGCATTGGTTCTTCATGGAAGTATGATTGGTGCAAACGGAAATGGGATTTGGATCTCTGATGCCTTGGAGTCTTGTGTGTTTTTCTGTGTAGATATTTGGAATCTGCTTGGCTCAAAACCTGGTCAGTGACGTCAGAGCGGTAAAAGCTAATTGGTGACGTTGAGCTAACAAGGAGAGCCACCTGCACACCCAGCCGGGCCCCTGTCAGGTGACACAAACCTGGACTGAAGCATGGAACGGCACCAGCAAGGGGTCTTGGACAATGGGAGCGTCTATTGATGGACTGATGTTAGCTGATTGTAGAGGTTGTTGGCTTCTGCTTTGGTTAGCCCTCCTCTGTTTCGGTGCTTCGTCAAATGATTTAGTCACGGCATCGCAGAACCCTCACCCTGGGAGAAGCTCATACCATTGTAATATGATGTTCTGCTGAGGTGGGGAGTGGACGTTGTGGTTTTTTGGTGTCTTGTGATATCCTTTAATATTTTATAAAGAGTTGAGCAACAGCACACAGCAGCTTTAGAGGTGAAGCCACCGTCTTGCATTCCGCGGACTTTTGCATCCAGCCACGGACTGAACCATCTTCGCGATGTCGTCAGATCCAACCTTCTGAGATCACCCCCCATCAATATCTGTTCAGTTTTTTTGTTTTTTTTTTTATTTGGACCGAACCCCATGTCTGTCAGCTCTCCGGAAGATTAAAAAGCTCAGAAAGGCTGCATTCTTCTGAATGGACCTGAGGCTGAATAACCCTTAAAGATATGAACCATGGACCAGTCAGCAAGTGATGTGCTGCTCAGAATTTCAGGCATCTCTCCTATAACCGTGAATAGCAGCGGTTCTTAGTGCTGCTGGGAAATAGTTTGAAACAAAATGAACCGTCACAGAATGAAGGTGGACTTCAAGATATATATAAATTAGTATTTTTATTCCTTTTTTGGTCGAAGACTAGAACTAGTAATTACTGTTTATCCCTTTTTAAGGAGTTGCAGCACTTTGCAAGGGTCTCACTCTCAGTGACACCCTTTGAATGGGAACTGCCGTGACAACCTGTAATTTCGGGCAGATTTGGTAAGAGCTCTGCCGTAATGGCTGCCCGAACGTGGCCTATTTTCTGCAAGCACAAGTGCCCTGTTCTGGTCCAGCTTCGGGGGCCGACTGACAAGCCAGGCACCATTCGACGTGCCATCGCTGCTTAGAAAGATTACATTCTGGCCACCTTTTTTAATTTTTAATGGAATCTTTGATCTCGTTTAAGGTTTCAACGACCGAAAGTTAACCGAGTCACTAGAGCCACTGGCCTTTTTTAAAGAATGTAACAGGATGTCTATGCTTGTGCTTCCCGTTAAACGCCTTGGTCCTCCTTTCACACTACATGGAGGATGGGTAATGAGGCCTCATCCTCCTAACCTCCTAGAGTTTTATCCAATGCTTCATAATATGAGGCCATCCATAGGACCAGTAACCATGGCAACATTTCGCCTGTCACAGTCAGCAGTCTATGTTCAGTCCTCGTGTTACTTCATATGCAGTATACCAGCTTGCTGGGACCCCGCAATCTCTTTGAGTGGCCTCCCCATTTAAGAGGATAGCCCAGTACCTTTAGGCCAATAACTCCTCCCCCTTTGGTAAAGTGGTTTATATTAAATTTGTAAATGAGAATTGGGGGGGGGGGTAGGAAGGATCCTGATGATAACTTTCCAACTGTGGATGGAATTTGGGCTTAAATGTTGTAGCATTAACACTTATGCAAAGCCACTGACTGTCTGGAGCCCATTCCTGTCTGGATTTCATTTTTATTTTTATGAGTACACCCCATGGCAGTAGATTGTGTATATAATTGTGACAGAGCTCCTATTAGACATGAGAGATAGTAATTTAAAATACTTTTTATTCTGTAATTTTGTGTTTTGTTTACATGACTCGCAGAGGTGTCCTTGAATCAGCCCACGGATGGTTTCCTCTTTGAGAAGGCCCATTGACCCCGTCTGTCTTTTGATTTCCTCACAAGATGTTGCGCATTCTGCAGGGAGGAAGCTCAAAGCAGGAGAATGGCTTTTCCGTTCTCGTCTGTTATGAATGTATAATTATGTACCATAACTATGCTTCCCTGTTTTCATACACATTCCACAAAATAAAAATTCCCTTTCAGCACAGTACCCCTTGACCTAGGGAATAGAAATCTGGTTGTTTGCCTGCTTTCCTTAGAATTCGTCTCATGTGACCATAGAATTGGTACCAGTGCCGTTTTGTCTAACTTAACAAATTTATTTTTGTATAGCACATTATCACAACATTACATCGTCCCAAAGCGCTTTACAGCATCCCCACCCGAAGCCCCCAGTGAATAAGCCATAGCCGACATAAGCAAGCATTGTCACCCCCCTCTTCGCTGATTGCCGTCTTTGAAACCTACAAAAATGTAGGGATGTAGTTAAAAACCACTGAATGCTTTACAGTGATGCTGATGGATACAGTCTCCCACCCCCCATTGGTGGATTATTTTGTCAGTGTTTTTTTTTCTTTTTCATTTTACTGTTCAATATCTTTAGCTGGGGGTACAATCACAAGCTAATTTGGGAGGTATCCCCTGTTTTAATCATTACCCCCCCCCCTTAGGATATTGATGACAATACAACTCTTTCCTCTTGAGTTATATGTCAGGTCCTCTAATTGTCAGTAAATATACACCTTTAAATACCCACAGAAAGCTTAAAATGGAATTGGTTAGGCCCATATGCTTTTTTTTATTCCATATAGCAAAAAATTAAGAGGAAAACAGATGGAAAAATGTATATCGCTGAAGATGCATTTTTTTCTACCTCATTTTCAAAAATGTTGAGGCAGGTCTACATTGTTTCTGTTGCCTTTCATGCTTCATTGCTTGTTATTAATATTCCAGAGTGGCACCAATTTTAGTCCCTCTGGTGGAATCGCCGTCCCAACATATGAACACATTGCCTGTGTCTTGTCAGGGTCTTCATTTTGCTATGCAAATTGAAGTTTCAGACACATAAGAAAATGGGAATTAAATATTTATCTCACCAAACAACAAATAGTGGGGACATTTCTTTTTCTTATTTCTGGGTCTATTACTGCAGCAGAAAACCAATCCTTTGCTCACAGTTGAAGTTAAGGTCATTTCCTGGTAAGGACCGTCATAAAGCACGTGCCCTGCTCTCCTGGTGACTTGAGAATCGCATTGCAAATTCATAAGGCTTCACAGACGTGGATCATATATGAATATTTTATGTCACAGTTTTAAATTGTACTGTAACAATTCCTAATATGAAACTTATTAACAGTGCACCTCATTGACCATTATGGTTTATAGTAACTATAACAATTTTTGTTGTATTTATAACTTAAAGTATATGGTGGAGGCCATGTACTCTAAGGCTGCTATAGCCTTCTGACATTCCACTAATTCTACAGAGATCCTAAGACTATAAGCTCTTGGTATCTTACAAAACACTACAGATTGATTGTTGTGTATTTCACTCCCCCTCATTTGTGTCGGCAAGGACGGCACTTTTAGTGGTATGTGGGCATTGTGTGGTTAATCTGCGCTGGCATTTACATTTTCAAGTAATTTGTAAATCATTGTTTCTTTTAAAGCTGAATTGGTCTTTCACTTCAGCTTGATGGTTTAGTACCCTGTTCTTTTCTAAACCTCAGACACAAATAATGACATGTTAACACTGCAAATTTACTTCTCTGAGTCGTTATATAATTACATACGTGTGTTTTAGTATGGGATAGTTATCACCAAAAATAGCAGCTCTTACACCTCTTGTACTTTCTTACTAATCCACATTTAAAATTCTTTAATTTTTAAGTTTTCAAAAAACATTTCTACCCCATTCATGGTGGGTGGTGGTACCCCAGCAAATTCTGTACATTTTTGTCTTTTAGGTGATTTGTATATATATTTTTTAATCGGGACAACAGAATACACAGAAATATTAGTTTTAGAAATGAACTACCATTCTATTAGTCTGCATTGTTTCCTTTATTTTAAACGGCTTCTTTGAAAGGTTAGAATTGTGTAGAAACGATGAAATTGGTTTGATTGTTGCATATGGTCTGTTACACTGTATATTGTCTTACAAATATGCTTTTTCATAAATAAAATGATTTATGACAAGAATGTGACTTCAGCTTTTCCCATTGGTCATCGTAAGTTTTAAGATGGGAGGGTGGTTTACGTCTGTTAAACGGGCTGTTTTTTCTCTGTTATCCGTTTTAGCCGCCAGGGGGCACCATTTACAATCACATGGCTTTTATTGACACTGCCGCTTGACCTGAGAACTGACTAGTGGCTGCTGTTTAATAGACCAAAGGAGATCTTTTCTCCTGTTTCTCAGGGTTGATGGGGCATGTCCATTGCTATTCATAGGCACATGCTTGATTGACAGCTGACATTCTTCTTTAGCATGTATGCCAGACTATGGCAAGGCAGCCTAGTTGGAGACAAGGGGGTTGGAGTGGACAAGACATTTTTCTTATTAATATTATGTTTTTTTAGTAAATTACGTGTATACTGCCAAGGGTATACACCAGCCTCATGCCTTTTGTCGCTTGAAATAGGCTCCTGTTCTACCCTCCGATCCTGAACAGCATGTTACATGTGCTTTGAAGATGGAGAAATTCATTAGAAATGGCCCATGAATGTACGCAGAGTAATTCTGGTGACTAACCCAAGAGCTGTTTCCCACAAAATAATGAAAATGTAAAGAAGTTTGCAGGTTTTTTTTTTTTAGCAGAAATCCTTTCACGAAATGTTAAGATGAGAGCTGCTGCTGTCCGAGTTGTTTTTCTAATATTTGTGAAAGACCCTACATCCAGTTTTATTAAGATTTTGAAAAATAAAACCAGCCGCCTAGAAGGTGGTGAACTGCCAAAAATAAGTGATGCGATTTGTGTGGCAGTGAGTATGAGTGACAGGTACATTTAGTAGGTGTTAAATGAGCTAATTTCCTCATTTACATTCTCCCTGCACAGTAGGCCTAATTCAGATTCTGCGTACATTAATTTTGTTTTACTTGTTTTTGATAGTACTTTTTTGATATTGTAAAATCATCTGGTAACTGAGGTTTTGAATAATTTCATAATGCTATTTTTTTACAATTCTTAGGTGGGGATATATAAGGTTTTCAGGATCTGATATTTGTGCAAATGTACAAAAAATGGTGCTAGTGAAAAATGTAAGTACAAATGATTTAAGTACAAGATTGTGAGGGCTGTTGTCCATAGTGATTGAGGACCATGTTGCTTAAAGGTCTGTACTGCAGTTTGAGAGATTTTGACCTTGCAGAATGGATGTGAAAGATAGCCTGGTTATACTGGACAAATAACATCTTTCAGTTAGTGCCAATTAAGTATATCCATAGGATATGCAACTGCATAAGACAGTCATGGCTTTTCGCTAATGGTTCTCTAAAATTATTCACTCAGTGAACTTGGTGACACATCACTGTGCACTGAACAAATGGAACAAATTATGAGAAATTAACAAAAACATAGTGGGAATATATTGTGGAATTGAAGCAATGCATTGGAAGGGAATTAAGGAACATCTGGGAACCGGTTATGGAACTGAGCAGCAGAAAAGCAAGAGGGTAAGACACATTAGCCGATAAGGGGGGGCTGTTTGTGTTAATAAGGCTACATCACCAAGACACAGACTAGACCAAGGTGGACAAGGTGTTTTGTGTAGAAAGGACACATCATACAAATCTGCGAATGTTGGCAGAAGGAGGAGGAAAAGTCTTGATTGACCCTTTTGATCTTTGGTGGAAGGCGGGAGTGGGGAGAGTGGCTGGGCTCAGATATTGAGGTCAAAAGAGGGCGACGAAGGAGCAGAAACCAATATCTGAGAATCGCGATGTGGAAAGCAGAGAAATAACTGTGAAAGGTCAGTATTAGCATTAGAAGATAAGTAACATGAAAGTAAGGCAGAGACAAGGGCCTAAAAGTGGAACTTCTGAGGCGGTCCAGTTGGGAGAGAGTCAGGAAGAGCTGCATTTCTCAGGAGACCTGACATGTGTCAGGAACACAAAGCCTGAGAAGCACCAGAGACTCTGCTCAAGAGTTGAGTGACCTTCTATATCAAACTCAGCAGATCAATAAGAATCATGACAGGGGATGTGGCTGAGTGAAGCTCAGCCTTCTGTGTCGTCTCTCAGTCTGCGTGACTGGAGACTTGAGTGAAAAGTGCAGGAGAGCTAGATGAACGATGGCGCTGAACTGGGCAGGGCAGGCAAGAAAAGCTATAAAACTTTTTTTTTTTTTTTTTCCTGAATATCATGGTAGTATTTCTGAAGCAGAGAAGCTGCAGTTAAGGAAATGTACAGAAGCAGTTAATATGAGAGATGAGATGCTCAGAATTCTGTGAAGTTGCTCTCTAGTTGTTAAGGTGGCTGCTGAGGGCCTCATTTCACTGTTTTTTTGTGTGAATGACTTCACTAGACCTATAGATGTGCTTCACTAATTCCAGCTATTATTTGTTAAAATTTAGGAATCGGCTTCCCAGGCCTAAATCCGAGTTATCAGCCACTGTCAAGGAGGCAGGTAGCATTGAGATTGACTTGTCCCCCGAAGGGACACTGCGGTAAGCGGTGGGAAACGTGGCTCTGCTGCTCCAGTATAATAAAGTGGGGGGGGGGGGGAGAAAACGTGGTACGCAGCTGAAATGTAATAATCTGAAATAGTCAAATAGTGATGTTTAATGAGAAGTGATGATGTTTTTGTGCGTGATTGCTGCAGTTTTTCAAAACATGATATACAGATCTGACCTTGAGAGGTTGATTAGAGACCATAAAATTAAAAATTTGAAATAACAAGGACAAGGGTGGCAACCAATAAGCAGGTATTGTACGAGACAGTGAGGAACCTCTGTTTTTCCGCTTAGCACATTTACATATTCAGCATCTGCTGCTGTACATTAACCTGACTTGAAACCTAGCAACCAGCCAACAGCAATTGCTAAGGGTCTGAATGATACAAATGAGAGTCCGGCTGCTACCACATGTAGAATTGCAATGTGTGTCGCGATAAATATTTTAACAGCATGCCGTCAACCATCTGCTAAACCTGCAACTTAACAATTGGTGATTATCCAGTTAATACAATGTTATGAGAGCAAGTGGATTTGGAGGTCTGCAGGAATTTCGTATGATTAATTTTAAGGTTATTAACAGGTATCGGTGCATTGTGATTGTAGATGGTGTCTAGATCGCTGCATTTGTTATACTGCAGACCAAGTCACAGCACTTTGGGACTTATGGCCAGAAGTGTAAGCAGGTGGTGAAGAAGAAAACGGTCCACAGCGGAAGGATGAAAATGCTGTTTATGTGCATGGAAAATTCTGAGCTGCTACCCTGTGGTAGATAAGCATTTATGAATAATGCAGTGAACAAGATTAGTGTGTTCTGTTTCAGGTTTATGCACCAAGCAAGTTTATGTGCACAAAAATTAGTACAGTCCCACTTTGCCAGTAGACCAGTAATAAATACTGAGAAGTACTGTCTAAATATTGTAGTAAATACTGAAGCAGAAAAGTGTTTTGCATTAGATTGTTTGATATGCTCCCTGTCCTTCAAGAATAATCTTCAGCAGCGTTATTTGTCTCCAAGACTCAGACATTTCCTTGTACTTCGGTTAGAGTTTATATTACCATCATAATCAATCTGGCATCAAAGTACTTTCTTTAAAATTAAATGCACATGTTTGCATATGAAAGCCAAAACGGACGTATCTCATCCCCTACTGCTGAAATGTAAATGACGATACTAGGTACCCGTCCGATTGCTGCTGCGTTTTAGCTTTGTGCTGTAATGTTGGAATATAAATTACTTAGGTCAATAATAGCTGAACCAAAGGACAGCTTTTGATCGGTATGCTAGATGTGTCCCTTATCTTTTGTGTATTTACATCATTGCTATATTCTCATAACTCGCTTTGACGTTTTGGTTCATGTGAACCTTAAACAATGTGACACTCGTGTGCCTTACTTTGAAGATTAAAAGAAGCAGCCTGTATGGCTGTACTTGATGTAATTGACAGTAACATGTTTTTTAAAGGCCATGTCTTAATACATTAAATAGAAATGTGTCACTATGTAATTTATTTACCATCCATCCATCTCCCATAACCACGTATCGAGCAGAGTAACAGTTAGTTGAACCTTATTCCTGGAACAAGGTCATCTATCTGTCTACATTACTCACAGAAAGTCTTGGGACGCTTGCTTAATTCTATAAACATGTTGCAAATTTATTCGTTTCACGACACAAGTCCATTGACAAGCAATGTTTAACATATCTGCAAATATCATCCACACAGACATTTTCTTTTTAAGTGTCAGAATTTTTTTTGACTCATTTGGTTCTGTTCTTGCCATTTTGCTGTCGATTGCAGTTGTAGTGATTGGCTGCCAAAGGAATACTAAATGCACATTTGGCATTTTATGTCATTGCAAAGGTTTTTTTGTAAACAAATAAATAAAGTAATGATTTTTGTTATAAAGCCATTAAATCTGCAATATTTTTACTCAAGCAGCGGTACCAAAGCTTCCTATGAGCATTCTGGTTGTCTGGCAGTCATGATTTTACCCTGCTGTCCTACAAAAACAGCACTGAAATATTAGCACCTACTGGTTATCTGTCTGTCTGTCTGTCTGTCTGTTCCTTCATTTGTTTGTTTTTTGCCAGCTGGGTATGGTGTTCTCTGCAACTAGTAAGAACTCTGCTACTATTATGGACTATTAAGGAATACTGGGACAAAAAAAACATCCTGTACTAACAGACGTGGATGGATTGTATGAATGATGCAGGCATTCATATGTCATAGTTTTGTTTCTCAGTTCTGGATGGAGTGCAAGATGCCATGAAGAAATATTTCACATTTTTGTTATGCAGATTTCCGGATTACTGACTCGCTACTCAGACCACATTCGGCATATGTGGATATCTCGGTAATTCCTCAGCCAAATGTTTATTTTATGTACAATTCCTTCTCAGTAGAGCGAGAGAGAGAGGTTGTGTCCGTTGAGCTTGGTATGATGTCACATTTTTGCGTCACCTAACTGGAGGGGGGCACCCTTCACATGACAAATTTCAGTCATTTTCATTTTCACGTGGTTGAAAAAAAATCAAATAGCCTAAAATGCTCAGTCAAGAAGCGGTGGTACAGTGAGAGTGGATGTTGGTGTTTGTGGCTGGCTGTCTTTCTGGGGGTGTTAAATTTTAGACCACACCCAATGAATTTAGATTTTTTTTTCTTCTATGAAGCAGAATAATGTGTAAATTGCATCCTTACCTTATCTCATATTGATAATTTCTCTTTCATATAACATATTTCATATAAAAGTATTATTATTATTATTAAGTATAGTTATGGTTGTTCCTCTTGTTATATTATTACACCTAATGATACATACATCTACTATTTCTCCAGTATGAGGTCATGGGGGATCCCCTTCCCAGGCAGCAATGGGCACAGAGCTTCGGAACACCCTGGACAGGATGCCAGTCTTTCGCAGCGCACACTCACACTCACACTCATACTCATACTCACACTCATACTCATACTCATACTCATACTCACACTCACACTCACACTCACACTCATACTCATACTCACACTCACACTCACACTCACACTGTGGGCAGTGCCTGTGGCGTGCAGGAGCAGACGAGGAGAACAGACCGTCACCCACCAGCCCCATGGCCCTCAGGCCGCATCCTGGCTCCGCGTTCCTGTCCTCTAGGGCTTGTTTACTGCAATTGAAAAATATTCCTTATATTTTATGAAAGCAAACAAGAAAAATATGTTGCAATGGTTGTGGTCGTTTTTTCTACAAAGCTCAATATTATAAAAAAATACTCCAGCTGGTAATTTGAATATATAAATTAGTCTCTCTAGGGCATTTTTAGGGTTATTTAACAATTTTGAGTTTGATTGATAAGCTCTGAACCGCATTTACATATATATTAGCCCTACAAGCTATAGAACATCAGCCGCAACGTGAGCAGATGTAGATGAGTCAATCTCTGTGAAATAGAGATTTCCTCACCTAAAGAGGATTACTTAAGCCTAACCCACTGAGAGTAGGATAAGTGAGTGGGAGATTTCCGATTTCATGACCTCTGAAGAGTGATCACAGTTTAGATTGCACATAAGACAAACTAAACTGGCCATTTCCATCAGCGAGTGTCCACTTCTCACATTTTTCAAAGGGATTGTGATTGGATTTTTTTCGCATTATTGGTGCAATCCATGAAGCAGCGCCGCTGAAGGACATTGCATGTGCGATCTGTGTAAAACGTTTCAGTTCAGCCCTGTTAACACATCGTATTTACGACTCTCATCCACGCTACACTGACACCTGTAATGGGACAGCAGTGCATGGAAGTTTGGTTTTCCTGCAAAAAGTCAACAACGAAGAACAACACTGGATTTGTGGAGTCCAGATAAGCAACTTAGAGTGGTGAGAGGTTTGGAAAACAATAAAAACATAAACCTGTGACTGAATGACCAACAGGCCACCTATCCAGGATGGTGCCAGGACAAAATTAAATGGAAGGATTGACATGTAATTCCAGAATATCCTGCACTTGAGGAAGTAAGTAACATGAGCTATATTTCTAACAAAGAATTTGTCAGTGCAAAAAAGTTTAGGATGTTAAATGTTCAATATTTAAGCCCATTGTCATGCTACTCCTGATAGCTGGCAGAGTTAGCAATTATTCAGCAAATTAGTGTTTTGTTTTTAAATTGGCTAAAACCTTGAGTCATATTAGTGAAATATTGACTGCAAAAAGCACAAGTTTTATTTAATGAATTTCATTTAATCACTGAAATTTTACAAAGTAGTGTCATCAAAAAGCGTCATAAAAGGTGAGCTGGACCTGGGTACCAGGTGATTGTCCAACAGTACAGGAACCGCAAAAGTGATCAGTTACATCCTGTTGCTTTTAGTTTTGATGATGATGATGAATTCTGGCCTGATGTTACTGGCTTGACTTGGCACTGTCTGTAGTTCCCACTGCTGATTTTATAGCCCATCTCACAAGTCTGTTTAGTATAGGCCTACATGTTCTAGGGTTAAATCAACATGGAATAACTACATTCAATAATTAACTGAAATGAATAACATTATTCATTTTATTAAGGAAATAAAAAACACCCTCACTGTTATGCACCTTTTACATTAAAATTTAACTTTAACTGCCAAACATTTCAGGAAAACTGTAAAATGAAAACATAAAAAGCACCTGACCTTTTTATTATACATTGTGTTTTCAGCTCAGAGGCCAGACCTTTGCTGTAAATGATACTTTGGCTACAACTGGGCTCACAGTGTATCCATGACGACTACATTCTAAGCTTTTCATCATTATTATTGTATCCAGTGGTTTTATTATTTCGCCTTCCCAAAGAGGCATCAATCACTTTCTGCTGGCTATGGTAAAGCTTTCACAGCCAGGAAGTGATATTTTTGCAGAATCCAAAACATCACCTTTTTTTTTAAGAATTTCAACGTTAGTTTAAGAACACAAACACAATTTTTGTATACTTAGAAATATTCCTTGCATATTACAAAACTCTTGGAAGGGTTTGGTATTAAAATAGTTTGACGTATAATTCCAACTTTTTCTTCCTAATTGGCAGACCTAAATAGTTGTACCTGCCAGATTTAATGCGGGTAATATCAATACTACTTTCCAAAAATACCAGCATTTGTTCTCACCACTAGAGGGTGCTGACATCAACGTCAGATTCCTTCAATTGTTGTCAAACGGATATTTATGCAGGAATACACAAAGACCATGTTGTGGCAGTCATGCCCAGGGTTAACCATCAATAATCTAAAGAGTAACATATGCAGATGCGGCGGGCCTTGATGGCCTGGGTCCCTTAACCCTAACTCTACTCGTCGTTAACATCTGCTGTTCGTGTCGAAGTAGCCATTCGGTTGGATCATACCAGACAGGAGACCCTTCATACACATCCCTTATTGACCAGTTCTGACCGCCCAACACCCTGTTGGTGGTTTGTGGATCCCCCCCCCCAACGACCACTCTCGTAAGGTGCTCACCATGGCTGGCCGTCAGCACCACACAAGCCTTGCCGTTTCGGAGATCCCCCCGACTCAGTCATCGGGCCGTAATCATTTGTTGATTTTGAATACTGAATGTTAGCTTACCGTCTAATATATGCCAGACTTTGATGCGCACTGTTTTTCTGAGAATGTCGACATTATTTACATCACGTGGCGGTGGCCATACTGTGCTGGTTCATCAGTGCATGTGTTGCTTCACATCCTCAAGTATCTTCCCATGAAATTTGAACTTCAAATGTGATCCGAATACTCTGACGCTATGGAAAATAGTTACAATGGAACATATAATTGAACAGACAGAATGAGAATATTTATTGGTATATAACCCCATCCTGGGTTGTTCCCTGTATTGCACCCGTGGCCTCTGGGATAGGCTCCGGCCCCCCTGCGACCCTGAATAGGATAGGTGGTTACAGAAAATAAATGGATGGATGGATGGATGTAAATCAGCATGATACAAACTGATTTTTAGAATTGCTGTTTGATCTGTACCTTTAACTGAGTTATGTTTTTATTTCATTCAAGTACACCAGTCTATTTTTTCTGATGTTATCTAACCGTCAAACTTGATTTACGCCTGGTGCTTAGCATTTGTGAGCCATAACAGCAGCGAGGTCATGGCTTTTCCTCACGGCCAGTATATACTTGACCAACCGGTCACACTTTACGTACTGAAATGCAATGTGGCATTTAAAATGCAGCATCACGGACGTTCTGGAGAGCTGATGCAGTGTGCCACCTGCTAAGAGACTGCAGTCGTCATAGAACCGGGTTCTGTGTTCCTTCACTTAAATCTAAGGCCTGGATTAACACTTTAATCTTTAAATGCCACGATCACCATTTGTTGTCAGGGCCTTAAAGAAGAACCTTAAAAAGACACTCACTCATATTCCATTTAACATTTTTGATTACTTCCTGTGGGCAAGGGGGTGTAGGAGACAGCCTGAGATTGGAGGGTGGGGGCACGTCATAAATATTTAAAAGGGCAATTTTTTAGTGGGCGACGAATGGAGCCAAATTAAATATCGGGGGGTACGCATCCCGCCGGGCTGGTGGTTCCAGCATTTATGGCGCCCTTGGCTGAAGAGCCCTTCAGCTTCCCCCCCTTGCCAACAAAAATCGTGTGTTTATCCCCCCGCCAACAAAAAAATTGCACCATTTGGCAGTATTTGTCATTTTTATTCAGATATCTGATCAATTTAAAACTGAAATTGCTAGTTGCATTAGTGATGTAAAAAGTTGGTGATTCACTATTTGATAAATTCCCCCATTTCCCGCTCTAGTGGGGCGACTTGAGGTCAGCCCGCCCCCGCCCCCCAGCCCGTGTCATACTTCTGAGTGGTAGCCAGCATAGCTCAGAAACTACAATCAGGGCTCCCATTCCGATAAGGTTCATTGACTTACACTGTGACATGATATCATTTACGCGATGTGCAAATGAACGATAGAAAACCAATTGCGCAAACGTCACCATTCTGAATTTTTTGTCTGTGCCCCCCACCCATGTCGGCCATCCCTATATCCATCAGTGCCCCTGATAGCTATGCCCCTGCCTGTTGGCACCAGAACCAAATATTTAAAATGCATGAATGCCGAAAAAGTAATGCATATCTTTGTCCACCGTCTCAAAGGGGTGAATGGTACATTGATTCACAAAATGACCCTGGATGTGTCACATATGCACATCTTGTGTAAGTACAACTTTAATGCTCTTAGATATATTTTTTGCCATCTGCAAGAGTGTGAGTCTGCACAGGATGCAGTCACCAGCTTGTAGGAGCAGAATGTTCATATTTCTTTCATGTGACTATTGTTGCCAGTCTCTGATACACAGGATGAGTTTCATGCAAGGTTCTTGTACTTTATTTATGCAAAAAGCCCTTTAATATTCTTTTGATCCCAATTAACTGCAATAGCAATGCAATAATGTAGCAATTGGATAATGTTATGTTGCTCTGTTCTAAAATGTCTCTGAAATAGACTTTTGTTTTTTCATGTTCTCACTCAGCACAGGCGGGTTGATGAATTCCTTGAAGGCATTAAAATATAGAGAGGACTTTATTTTTCCATGTTTTTTTGATGAGTCAGAGAGCAGCCTGTTAGTTGCTTTGTTTATAGTTTTGCAATTTTTATGTCAAAGCCTCTGGGGAGGGTTTTAGGACAAAGTTATTCTTTGTCTGTACTGATGTTTTGCCTCTTTAATGGCTAAATTCTACCATCAAAGAGCAACAGACACATTTTTTTTCTTACATTTTGTCATTGGTGTTATGAATACTTTATTATTCCTAAATGTTATTAAATTACTCAAACAAATTTAGGCTTGTTGAAGTTAGTTGTGTCTTTTTGTATCACAAATTTTATTTTTATTCACTTGAAATTGGTGTCTTTTCTTCTAATCATTAAATATTCAGTCCAAGTCCTGATATTTGATTTAGAAGCTATTTAGCCAACTTTCTCAATGTAGGCTTGTGCATAAGTTGTAACACCTGGCAACTAGTAGGAGGCATAACAAAGAATGTTGGCCTTTCCAGTTTTTTTGTGATTCCATGATAATTTATCACTAACAATGAAAACAAGTGTGGCCATTTGTCTTGCGTTGTCAGTTGAGTTAATTTGCTACAAGAGGAGAAAGCTGAGACAGATCATTTTTTCATTACATCTATTTGGCAGATATTCATG
Source organism: Paramormyrops kingsleyae (assembly GCF_048594095.1). NCBI lineage: Eukaryota > Metazoa > Chordata > Actinopteri > Osteoglossiformes > Mormyridae > Paramormyrops > Paramormyrops kingsleyae. The sequence goes on along the minus strand of NC_132806.1, from coordinate 31,746,424 downwards.
CCCAAAGTGACAATCAGCCAGTCACTAGAGCTACTGGGGTTCAGGGCTTTGCTCATGAGTGTAATGGTGAAGCCATGGAATTTGAACCAGCAACCTTCAGATAATGAAAATCGAGTCTTAATCCACAGAACTACACCCCACACCATGGGTTATATGGGTAATTGCTTATACACACGTGTGTGTGTGTGTGTGTGTGTATATATATATATATACTGTATATACAGTATATATATATATACTGCAATGGGCTGGCCCCCTGTCCTGGGTTGTTCCGGACCCCCCGCGACCCGGAAGGATAAACGGGTTGGTTGATGGATCAAAATACAGTTTATTTCTCTTTGTTTTGGCTTGAAATTGCCATTATACATGGAATATCACAATGTGGGATGAGCTTAGTTCATTCGGGTTCATTTTGCCCCCTGTAATTAGAGCCACAAGGTCAGACATGTGATCTAGTTTAAGAGAGCTGATTTAATTAGCAATTATCCCAAAATGTAGCTGGCTGCACATTGAGGAAAACACTGGATAAGCAATGGAAGTCTTTCATTCAAAAAACTATGTAGGTGTGTTTTTTATGTGGTGTCATTGCCTGGTTTGAAATTTTTAGCACTTCAAAGGGAGACACCACTCTTTAGAATATTGTGAATAATGACAACAAAGGCAGAAAAAAAACATACAAAACAGACACAAAACGCTAAGGTACATAGACTCCTTTCTCTTCTTCCTGAGTTGATGTTGGATTTGTGTCTCTGTGTTGTGTAGATACTCCATTTTCATCTCTGAAGATATACTTCAGGGGCTTCAGCGGTTTTGCTGCACTCTTTTGTGATGTTTTGGTTCGAGCTCTGATCTATCTGTGGTTTATCTTGGTTTAGTATGTGATGGCTCCTTGTGTTGGGTAATCGGGTAACCATCTTTAATACTGATACATTTAAATAACTTTTGTTGTTTCATCCCAAGGGTTAGCGCCCCCTCCTGGGTATTCCTTGCCTTGCACCTGTTGTTTCCAGGATAGGCTCTGCAGACTTCAGAAATAGGATAAGTGGCCAATGAAAATGGTAGTAATGGCCGAATTAAGCTTCATGAACCACTTGCTGCATTTACTGTCCCCACTAGATGGTGCTCTCTGTTCAAAAAAGGGCTCAAAGTATTCCCCAAAGTAAGCCAAGAGCACCATCTAGTGGGGTCAGAAAATACAGCAAATGGAACAGACTTCATTTGGCCATTACTGGAAGGATGGATGGAAGGATGGATGGATGGGTGGATGGATGTATCAGCCCACCTCAGGCATCCCCTGATTAATGCCTTCTTCAGGCCCCAGGCTAACTGCAGCCCAGTCCCGGATATGTAACAGCGGAAGACGGGGGAGTGGATATTATTTCTGCAGTGTTGTGGTGCTGATATAGAACTAACATCTTTAATAGGATGAAAACTCCTTACCAGTAGCGTCTAATAACGATTTTGATACTGCCGGTCGATATCCCACTGCAGGCTCTGTATCGCAGGCTCTGTTTTGTTGGTATTGATGTATTGTAGTAGATGTCTAGGGAAATCTGGGCCACTGCAATAAAATGGAGCAAATAGTAGTTTGACATGAAGACCTTATTGTGACATCATTCCATCATGTTCTGTTATAATATGATTTAAGGAAGTTTTATAGTGTTTGTGTTTATGTTTAATTATTTGTTTCCTACAAATTCCTTTACGGGTTTTCAATATTTTGTTTATGTATTCATACAAATATTTAAATGTATATATTTGTTTTGCAGTAGGAGACGAGGGAATAAAGTAGTTTCATGCCTTTTGATATATGTTATAATTGTTTATCTGCAGTATATGACAGTGGATGTTTGCTTGAATATACTTTCTAACCTACAAAGTCTGTTAAACAGTTAGTACAGGGTTTTTTATTATGTTGCTCTTTAGATATGGACATGATTTGTGTCATGGGGGTAGTTTTGGACAATTTAAGAATATAACAAAAGAATATTTATAGCTAGTTTGTGGTTCAATTGTGTTATGCAAATTTAGTTAATGCAGAAACAAGTTTATTACATGCAAAATATTTAATGAAAGTAATATTTTGCTGCAACACAATGGAAAATTGCAAAATAAAAGAATATACAGACCGATAAAGCACATAACAGAAAATGCCATATTCTAAAGATATCAATTCTGCTAAAATGCCATATTATTCATTATACATCAATACATTGTATATTCAGTTTTATATTGACAACATAACATACATTACAACATAGAGGTGCATTTTTCCTTTTTCTTTTGGCAGAAATGCAATATATTTCTCTATTAAAGATAACATTATAAATGATTTAAAACAAGTAAATTCTACTTGACATCTGCCATTACTGTCTCAACAAATTATTAATGAAAGCTCAATTAACAATTATAGACATTTTATAAACCAACATACATAAACAATGCATCTGTTCAGAGTTTTTTTCCAAATGTTACATAAAATATCAAGACATAATCCTCATGTATCTGTTCCACACAAGCAGTCTTGGTTCCTGCTCACATTTCCAATGCAATCAGTAAAATATTCAGATCATTTTGCCTTATGCAGAAACTAGCATGTTTAAATCAAGTCAGAACAGAAGGAACCCTGTTATTCATTTCAAGGTGGAGGTACTTCAGTGCCCTAAATGACTGTGCTGGAGTTGCCTGCATCTGTAGCGACAGTGTTGCCTCCGTCAGTCTTGACGATGGTTGTCTTGGGGGAGCCGTGATGGACGCCGCCTGCTTCCTTCCTTCGGCAGAGCCGTTCCCGATAGTTCTGCGCGAAGATGAGCAGCATCAGCGGGTTGATGCAGCTGTGCATGTAGCTGAGGCAGATGGTGATGTTGTAGGCGTAGATGAACAGGGCGGTGGGCTGGACGATGCTCAGGTTCACCATCTGGATGATGTGGAAGGGCGACCAGCACAGGAGGAAGATGCCGATGACCATCATCACCGTCTTAGTGGCCCTCCTGGCTGAGACGGACTGCTTGCGCTTCACGCGGCGCACGGAGCGGAAGACGTGGTAGAGGGTAAGTGAGTAAAAGGTGGTGATGATGATGAGGGGGATGATGAAGCCAATGGCCGACTGGTAGAGTGTGTACCAGTACAGATCCTGGGGACCCTTGGGAAAGTCCATAATGCACACCTCTATGTGCTTCCGACGGGCCGTTCTTGTGTACATCATGACTGGGATAGTGGATAGAAGGCTGCCCATCCACACCAAGGCATTAATGACGATCGTCCACCGGATGGTTCTCCTCTCAGATGTGGGGTGGACGATCGCAACATACCTGCAAACACCCAAGAGACAAAAAAGGACAAAAATCACATATTTGCAGGAGTATTCATTTTTTCAGTTATAAATGACCTCAGTCCCTGGGACTGAATAGACCCATTTCAGCACACCCCCTCCTGGTTTAGCTTCTACAAAGGGGGGCACCTGAAAGTCAACTGATAAACAGACCGGCTATATAATTTACCCTTGATCTAAAAATGATTTTTTTAGCTCTCTGAAGACCATTGCTCTTCACATCCCTGTTTAAACATGCTTATAAATATTCAGCATAAAATGTAACAGAATTAAAATGCATCATATGGGAAAATGAAGCATTCAAAAGGGACAAAACGATGAATAATACCATTCCAAAGGCATCACTACTAGTCCTACATACAAAACAAATATTAAATCCTACTGGAAATATGAGTTTAATTGCTAAAGAAAAGCTAAAAAATATTGAAGAAAAAAAAAAAGAAATATTTGAGCAATATTGGTACTTTTTTAAACTATCAGAATTGTCTCAATGATAAAAAAAAACAATTAGTTTAACAATTAGGTGTCCGTTTCAGAGTAAGGAGGCCTCAGAGCGCCAACAGAACAAATGAAGTGAGCAGCTGTACAAGCTGAATTCTGAAATGGGGTCTCCAATATCCAAAGGGTGCACGTTTAAGTGGAAATCCTGCAAAGTTGTCAGCTCATTTAGATATTCTTCTACGCCCTAAGACTTAAATTTCAATTTTAATGAAAAGGTAGCACTTACCTAAAGATAAATGATAAATTACACTTTTATATTAGTCATAATTAATCATTTTTTGTGCCTCGTGGCTGTTTGCCTCATGATATTCACTTTATGATGACGTATTTCTGGAACGATGCTTATTCACAGATAGAGAATTTCCCCACGGAGATTAATAAAGTACCACTATTATACTCTGTTCTATATATATATTAATTAATTTCCATATAAATGGCCATCACAAAAGTGAAATCACAATAGCTGGCTGTTAAAACTGGAATTTCCAGACATTATTAGTCTTTAATTATATTAGGGGGGATGAGGCACCAGCCAGTTGGCATTCTGGGACGACGCCTGAGGTTTCCTTTAGCTTTTCCCATATCATCTCATTGCTATGCATGTGAAACAGGCCTTATTAATCACAGCTTCCTGAACTACTATAAGGTTATGCTTTGTGATTGGGGTTAAAGGGACTGTTACGATACCCAGCTATGCAGACCTAGTGTGCTGTTCTGGTGTTTACCTTTCCTTTAGTGTGTTATATAGCTTAATGTGCATGTAGACGGTCTGCAAAGTCTAGGAATGTGTAGGGCAAGCTGACCTTCAAGATGGGTATGCTATCCAATCAGAGCACAGTGAGCTCACGGAGGTGGGGCTTAAAGCTCTAACAGAGCATTTCAGACAGAGATTAAATAGAGATGTACAGTATGAGAAAATAATGTGTTTTTTGGAACACTGAAACATGTAAATCTATAGTAGACCCCAAAAATTCAGTTATGAACGGTGAAAACTAGCATGATAGGTCCCTTTGAAGACTATTCCTTCCTCCATGTGTATGTATGCTTTCAAAGCAGCTTCTCGAAATCCTTGTCCACTTCCTAAAAGTATTCTGGGCTCTGTTCAAACCATCTATTTTCAAATTTTATTTAATTCCTTGTTCGTTAAAGATTCACATTAAAATGATTGCTTAGACTAACCCTTTCTTATTTCAATTTGTATAGTATATCTGTAACAAGGTATTAGAACTATAAAACTTATTATGGCCCTTTGCCTATTCTGTGTAGCCCCATCGTTCCCATGGACAGAGAAGACGGTCTTTCCTGCGTGACAGTGGACAGCACTGTCGCCTCACGCCCCATGTGTGAAGTTTACAGGGCAATGTGTGCTGCAGGCCTCCTCAGGCTTGCCCCAGGGCAATGTGTGCTGCAGGCCTCCTCAGGCTTGCCCCAGGGCAATGTGTGCTGCAGGCCTCCTCAGGCTAGCCCCTGGGCAATGTGTGCTGCAGGCCTCCTCAGGCTAGCCCCAGGGCAATGTGTGCTGCAGGCCTCCTCAGGCTAGCCTCAGGGCAATGTGTGCTGCAGGCCTCCTCAGGCTAGCCCCAGGGCAATGTGTGCTGCAGGTCTCCTCAGGCTAGCCCCAGGGCAATGTGTGCTGCAGGCCTCCTCAGGCTAGCCCCAGGGCAATGTGTGCTGCAGGCCTCCTCAGGCTAGCCTCAGGGCAATGTGTGCTGCAGGCCTCCTCAGGCTAGCCCCAGGGCAATGTGTGCTGCAGGTCTCCTCAGGCTAGCCCCAGGGCAATGTGTGCTGCAGGCCTCCTCAGGCTAGCCCCAGGGCAATGTGTGCTGCAGGCCTCCTCAGGCTAGCCCCGTTTCTCACATAGCCCATAGACATGCAGCTAAGTGGGCCGCTGTCCCTAAATGATGCCAGGTGAATGGCTGTTTGTGAGCCCTGACATCCCTCCCAGTGCGTGCCTCTGCCCTGTGCCCTCTGCTGCCTGCGATGGGCCTCAGCTCCTCCTGTAGAGCTCCTAGAGCATCGTTCCACCACGTTTATAATTCGTTATGAAATTTAAAGTCATTAAAGTCATTCTGCTATTTTGGCTGCTAACCCCCCTTCCCCCCCCCCCCCCCAGGGCAATGTGTGCTGCAGGCCTCCTCAGGCTAGCCCCAGGGCAATGTGTGCTGCAGGCCTCCTCAGGCTAGCCCCGTTTCTCACATAGCCCATAGACATGCAGCTAAGTGGGCCGCTGTCCCTAAATGATGCCAGGTGAATGGCTGTTTGTGAGCCCTGACATCCCTCCCAGTGCGTGCCTCTGCCCTGTGCCCTCTGCTGCCTGCGATGGGCCTCAGCTCCTCCTGTAGAGCTCCTAGAGCATCGTTCCACCACGTTTATAATTCGTTATGAAATTTAAAGTCATTAAAGTCATTCTGCTATTTTGGCTGCTAACCCCCCTTCCCCCCCCCCCCCCCCGGTCAAAGATTTCCACATCAGCCACTAGCTGTCCTAGATGAAAGTGGGCAATCAGGTAGCGCTTCCTTTATGTGGGTGGAGTGTTTTGTACAGTTCAGTCGTTGGCCTTGTTAACAGTTTACACTGACTTGTTCTTCTTGCTTAATAATAACAATAAAAATTAACTTCCTGAGGTTCTACTCTTTGTATTCCATTAACAGTGTGTTATTAGATTCCCGTTGTCATATTTTAAATTTTTTTTTCAGTGAGGTTAAAAAAGGTTTGAATTTAGGTTATCGAAAGAATCGGACAATCTGAATTCTGGTAGAAATGAAAGATTTCTGGGGCATCAAATCATTCCCAAAATAATCATATTTAGACCCCTAATAAACAGCTATTATAAATGTAAGTATTATATGTAGGTGTGTATATAGCTGTTACATATGCTGTGATGCCAGTAAGGGTTTTAATTAGCTTTTAGGTCATCCCTGTCACCCATTGAAATAACTGGAGAAATCTGTAGAGTTCCATCAAAACACGAGGGCAGGAAAAAAAATCAAACTGTTCCTCATGTAAAATGAGTCTTTCTGAAAATTTGGTGCTACAATATCCTCAAGCAAATTAGGGGGGTGTGTTTAACTGCCCATTTCCTTCTTATTCAAACATGAATAACTATTGACTCTAGCAGGACCATATAAAGGGATTCTTCCTTTCTGCTCTCCTTCGGGGGTAGAGTGACACAAAGCAGTGCTTCAGTAATGGTTAAACTCGGGGCTCCTGCCTTATGATCCTAAGGGATCCCTTGCTGGCCTTCATTTTATATCACTGGGTTATTTTTCTTCTGTTAGCTATTTCACCCTTTGACATGTGGCTTAAAATTTTGGACAAAACATTTCTTCGGTTTCATGCAATTACAAGTCAATAAACATATAAATATGCGACCGGGGAGCAGCCAGACATTCTGGGGCCCCTGTCAGATAGTCACCTTGGGGCCCCCCGCTCCAATTACATTATATAATTTTGTAATTTTGCATCTCTAAAGGCCCCCTGAATCTGTCAGGGTTTCCCTGCCCCCCCAACACCCCAGTATTCAACACAGCATACATGCCATATCCTTTATACTGTATATTATCTGTAAGCTGGAATTTATCTCAGGCAACATAGGGCACAATGCAGGCCTACGTCCTGGACGGGGTGCCAGCCCACTGGCGGACACGTGCACGATGGGCAACTGGCGGACACGTGCACGATGGGCAACTGGCGGACACGTGCACTATGGGCAACTGGCGGACACGTGCACTATGGGCAACTGGCGGACACGTGCACGATGGGCAACTGGCGGACACGTGCACTATGGGCAACTGGCGGACACGTGCACTATGGGCAACTGGCGGACACGTGCACTATGGGCAACCGCGTGTCTCTGAACTGAGAACAGGCAAACTCTACAAACACAGGGACAATAAATCGATACTATCCGCTGAGCAACAATGTCATCCTCAATTAGTTTATAATTTAACCATATAACTGATTAGTTCCTTCATGTTTCCCAGACCCTACAGTACCCCCTCTCAAGGCTTGAAGCAGGTTTTGTTTTCCTATCTGTTTGCTTTATTATGAAGCTGAAACGGTTGTCTTTTGTGTGCAGTTTCCCCTACAGTTTTATAATTCTGTCTCCATTCCTTCATCCTAACAACATGTCAAATGGCTCTTGTCACCATTCTGCCTGCAGCCAGTCTCACAACACATTTTCGATAAACAAGTACTTCTGGTGTACCCAGGCTTCCTCCTTGATGTTTTGATGTATTGGAACAGCATAGTGTGAAGGTTCTGGCCATGCTCTGCAGGTTTTAGCCACAGGGCACCTTCAACTAGACCACTTTAACTCCGTATTAGTTACAACAAATGCTCTGTCACCCTATGTGATCCTTACACAGCGATGCACAATGCAATTCCCCTTTAGAACAGCAGCTTCTGCTAGATATTATAAAAGTAAAATATCAGTGTGCAGATGCCATCATTTATCTGTTTAAATGAGGGTGCAGGTGCATGAATGAAAAGCCAATAGTCCTTAATATTCTACACCATCATGGCTGGCTATACTGCCCTCAAAGGCAAAACTGACCATCCATATGTGTAGTGCGTAGGTAAATGATAGTGAAGATATTGGTTGAGAGACAAAATAGAATCTAAGAGACCGGATTTTGGCCATGGCAGTAGGTTGTGATGCCGAACGCCCAGACCCAGAAACATACTGGCTGTTAAACCCGTTACTCTCCGATGGCTATGGGCCACTTCTATTCTTACTTTTCGTTCTGGCTGAAACTGCTTTTTGTTTTTCATGTCTTCGCTCCATCTTGTGTTGACCCCGTCGCTGTCTACCTCTGTAACCCAGATAACAGAGACCTGATACCCTGCTTCCACACCTCATTCTGTGCCTGATCCATATGTCATTCTTATATTGTCTTGTGATTTTCTTTATTCTTCATCTTATTGCAGGGCAGGTTTTGAGGGACAATAATATAAAGGCTAAATTTTACTCACTATTGTTACTTTGCCGGAAACCTTTTTTCATTTTTATGGTACCCAGTTAATCTCGATCTAATCTGCGTAATCCATGCTCTGTGTCTGAAGATTTGCACAGATATGGTTAGCACCGCTGCCTCACGCCTCTGGGACCAGGGTTCGAGTCTCCCCGTATTGTTGAGGGGTTTCCACCACAGTCAAAAAAGATGCTGAGGTTAGCTGGAGTTAGCAAATTGCCCGTAGGTGTGCATGTGTGAGTATATGGTGTGTAAGTGTGCCCTGTGATGGGTTGGTGCCCCATCCTGGGTTGCCCCTGTAGCCTCCTGGATAGTCTCCGGACTCCCCGTGACCCTGAATAGGACAAACGGTTACAGAAAATGGATGGAGTTACCCATTGCTCCTACATAAGTGGTGACACATGTGAAGAGTTACTCCTACATAATTGACCTGTTGTACCCATGGTTTTAGCATTAGCTGAAACTGAAGTCAGATGTACTTGGGAAAGGACAAGCTACAAACAAGCCCACGACAAACATATTGCTACAACAGAAATAAATATGGTAACTGGAATACTGAAGGACTGTGTACAAATATATAAGTGATAAAGTGATACATCGACTAGATAAGTGGCTTATAAAAAATGGTTTAAATGGGAAAATAATCTTTGCACATGCTACATGTACCAATGAAATAATCATTTTAAAGTACTGATTTAAATTATTTGCTTGATAAAGCGAGAAGTTCTTGTAGTTCTGTTCTGAAATGCGTTATGACATTGGAAAAATAAATAGCATTTTTCCCACAAAATCAAAAGCCTAGAATTCTGTTACACTGCTGCCCTATTCTACATTATAAAAGTAGTACTTTACAATATATTAGAAACCAATTTCACTCCTGACCATTGATCAAATTATATTTGATTTAGGAATCTTGTGCCCAATACATGTGCAGGATATTAAACGAAATCATTTATCAAATAAAAATGACCAGACCAAAAGATTTTTGAGCCTGAATGTGTAAAGGATGTCAGAGTGTTTTCAATACTGTGGGAGATTAGGATATTTAAAAAGCCATTTCCTGTTCTATGAGCGCTGCAGTATGACTAGGTACCTGCAATTAAAGAAGGTAAACCTAGAACAGCTATTAAATCCATCCATCTTGAAACTGCTTATTTTAAGCCAGGGTTCCCCAGTTCCAGCCATGGAGGAAAAGAATCCGACAGTTTGCATATTTTCCTGCTTTGACACACCTACTATGAGTACTGTATAAATGTAACTTCAATGGTGTGAAACTTTTTTCTCCATCCCACTGTGATGTAGTAACTTTGATGGACTTTTTGATCCATATAAGTGGTTGATCACTATAGCCGTGATCACTATAAGCGGTTTCCACTGAATGAATTTATTTACCTTACTTGAAACCTGAGTCATTTGTATCAGGATTCTCAATTCTCAATTGGAAAGGTCTTTACAGAGGAACAAAACCATGACTGTATACACTAACCTATATTTCTGTGTCGAATCGACACCGTAAGTATGATGTAGCCATGGACCCTACGCCGTAGCTTGACGTGCGCATCCCCATAAATTTGACTATACGTCGTGGCAACGCAGACCACGAGAACTCTGACTGGTCCTCTTGGTAGTGTTCATATTTTTTATAGGAGTGAAGAAAGTACGGTTGTACCTCAGAACTCAAATTTAATCCGTTCAGAACTCCGGATCGAATCCTAAAAAGTTTGAGTTGTGATCAAATGTTCCCCATAAGAAATAATGGAAAACCAATTAATTGGTTCCCGGCCCCAAAAAATTACACCTAAATATATTTTTTTTAGCATTTAAACACAAAATGAACAGGATAAAACAAGAAGAGCATATGCTGTACTAAACACATCTAAGTACGTTTATCAAAACAGTAATTTGTAAAGTAAGAAAATAAATGTATCCAAACAATGTGTCCTGCCCCGATCGTCCGCTCCTTCCGTGTGCCACGCCCCCTCGTTAACCCCGTGTGATCAGCTGTTTCTGGTTGTTGTCATTAGTCCTCTGTATTTCGTCCGCGTTTCAGTTTGTTTCCTCAGTCCGGTCATTGTATTGTCCGTCTGCGTTTTGCCTGCCTTACCTGTAATTAAACCCCGTATTCCCCGATACACTGACGTCTGCGCCTTTGTCTCCGTTCCGTCCCGCTCGGCACAACAATATCATTATAATTAAACATATTAATGGTTTATTATTAATATTAAAATAATTAATAAGAAATCTTTATTTTAAAATGTATTTTATTATATAATAATAATTACTGTTATTATCTATCATTGTCTAAATGTATTTTTACTGTCTAAATACATGTATTCAGCTAGTGTAAACATGCACGATGCTATCACAGCGAATGAGATTCAGATCGAGCTCTAGGTAATTTTTTTTCTCGACTTTTAAGAAATTCGAGTTCTAATGAGTTCGAGAACTGAGGTACCACTGTTTGAATCTCAAATGTTAGTTATATCTAACATTAAAGAACTAAACTTATTTAATGTTAGATATAAATAAAGCTTCCGTTTAATTTCCTCTCACTTCTCCATAATTTGCACCAAAGTTTGTTGTTGCGGTCTTTCTCTGCTAGCGTTAGGAAACTCCATGTACTCTGGACTATGGTGCGTTGTTTGATCTAATTGCTTGTGTTAAGTGGCTTGCGGTCCTTTCCTCTTCTTGACACTTTAGCAGAACAAACCTTACAGTCTAATAAAATGCCGGGGCTTTGAGTTTTAACGAAAAGTTGCAACTAAGTAGGTTAGGTCCTTGGTATCGGACAATTTTTACGAGTACGAGTATATGAGCCCAGTTTGAACCCGATACCCGATGCCTGTATCAGTACCAGTACATCCCTAATAGAGAGAGAGGGAAACGGGCTCCTCTTATTATGTCAGTAAGATGGGTTCATGTTTGGATGGGTTTTCTGAGAGGACAGAGCTCTGTGTATATCTGTTATCTAATCTATGTCATAGTTATCTAATCGTCATCAAAATAACCTGCTCCAAGCAGGTTTGAGCTTACGGATCGGTTGCTGTGATATCCGGGATCTAGTCAAATCATCAACAATTAAATCTGGATAACTCGTTAATCCACGTATGAAGAACATTCCGCTGGTAATTAGCTGATTAAGATGTGTTTGAGCAGGGGAATCTGTGATCTGTGTTGGATTATGTCCCTCAAGATCCGCACCTGGGGAACCTAGTTCTAATCAGAAGGCCTGGAACCGCAGAGGGCAAAAGGTTGGGATGCAGCCTGAATGGAACGCCAGCCCACTGCGGGCAAGATAAAAACCATGGGCTCTTCAGTGACACTAAATAGACGAAAGCAGAATGCCCAGAGGAATTCCACATGACAAGGGGAATGCAAACCCTACAAACAGAGAACAGAGGAGGATTTCAAAATCCCACCCTGGAGGAATAAGGCAACAGTCCTATCTATAGATCCACATGTTGGCTGTTAAAACTGAGGAAATTATTCATTAAACATGAAAATTGTGAACAATATTTTATCTTTGACAGCTTTAATTTATAAGCTGGTCCATGTTGTGTGGACCTAATTGCTTCTGTAGTTAACTGCTGAATATAAACAACGCATTCTTTAATTACATGACATATCAATACTGTGTGTTCAGCATATATGTCAGTGTATGGCTTGGACCAGTTACTTCAGCAAGCTGCCACTTTCTAATGATCTGGCTGATTAATCAGGTCACAAGGCTTCATCCAAGGTGAAAATTCCTCCACTAGGAAGTTAAAAGCAGCTGGTAGCATCTGAACATTGTTATTTTAATCTAGAGGGTCCCGAAGAGCTTCTTCATTTATACCTCGTCATTCCATAAAGTTCTTATTTTTCAACACCAGCACACCAGCTCAAGGCTAATATCCAATTGGGACTGGTCGTGGAAGGTCTGGGAACCACTGTTCTACTCTAAATTCCCACACATTGGTCTTTTTTAAGAGAACTACCTAAGTACTATATTGTCCGTTATGCAGCATTGATGATTTTTTTCTTTATGTCGAAAACAGGCTTATTTTTTCCTTGTTTTATTCACTTGACTGTTCCAAATATATGCCTTTTCATGTTTTTTGTTTTTGCTTCAGGAAAAATGTTAGCTGACTTGACCTAGTTTGAATGCACTGCAATTATGTTTTTTTTTTCTCCTGGCCTTTACTGATTTTAATTATTTGAGCCACAGTTTTCACAATTCTCTGTGATTTCTAGTCTAACACTAACTTCTCTTTCTTACAAACATAATCACCAAATCCCAAAATGCACTACACAGCTCTCTCCACAGATGTCAACAAACAGAGGCAGCACATCCATCACTGCAAACATGTTCCTTGAAGTTATTTAAATTATAAGAACTACATGATCCTACTAGCATTTGTATGCAAGCCAAGGCTTAGGTGAGAAAATGCTGAACACTAACACAAAATCCTCCACAAAATCAATCCATTTTGCTCTTCTGACCCGTTGCCAGAAAGCAATGTCGTTCCTCTCATGTATAGTGATTTTATTTGTCATACATCCTATATCAATTCTGGAGAAAAAACGTTTTCTTGTAAATATTCTTAAATTCCCCATTAGTAGCAATGGCACATAGGTCAAAGTTTAACAGATCCCTGTCACTGAAAACCTTTTTTCATTAGTTGCATCATTAAGTTGTTCTACTATGTAATGCATATTCAGGCTGTCACTCCAAGCTGGATGTAATAAACACAAGCCACAATAAAGACCTAATCTAGACAGAATGACTGTGCAATGATGAAGTGCAAGTTACACAATACTGTAATAATGTAAGATAATATACGTTCCTGAAGGATAATATGGAGGCAAGCAAGACTGAAGTTACATAAGTTTATACATCCCACAGCTCCGTAAATTATTCCACAAATCAAACTTTATGTATAAGCAAACATAAAACAGATGAATCTCAAAATGTGTTAACCGAAAATAACTTTATATTCATTTAATTATTTTAGCAGTTCTATAAATTTCTGACATACCCTTACCTTCATTATTCCTAATTCGCTTTTATCCAAAAATTCAAAAAAGAACTGTTAATTTTTATATTTCACCAGTGCAATTTGTATATTCAGTACAATTCGTATAGTCAGTGCAATTTGTATATTTTTAATATATTATTTTATTACTCTTATGCCTCACATTGAGTCGATTGCATTATCAATTTCGTTGTTCAAATGACAATGAAAATAAAGATTTATCTTATCTGATCTTATCTTAATACCTTAACATTTTGAATTTAAATACCTTTCCTTTACGGCAGATTTGTTCTAATGCTATTTCTCCTAAAATTTGATTTAAGTATTTTCACTCATATTATCTGCAAAATTATAATTAAATATATTCCTTAAAACACACTCATATGACGCTCACTTTTTATAATGCTCTATGTACAGTGCTCACAGAAAGTCTTCGGATGCTTGGTTAATTCTGTAAAAATGTTGCAAATGTATTGATTTCATAACAATAGTCATTTGACAAATAATGTGTAACATACCTCCATATATCTTCCATAAGGACATTTTCTTAAGTGTCATCATTTCTTGACTGACCCATTCAGTTCTGTTCTTGCCATTTTGCTATTAATTGCAATTGTAGCCATTGGCTCCTAAAGGGATACTAAACACAAATCTCAACATGTTACTAATGAAAACGCGCCCAATGAGACTGCTTTTCAATGAACTTTTTTTTTTTAACTCAGAAAAGCTCTTTTAGAACTATAATTTGGTTTTCAATTTATTACTACTTGAAATAAATGTTTCAATTAAAACTACTGGTTGTTTATATAAGTATGATATATATTTCTGTAAACAAATGAATAAAATAATAATTTTTATTATAAGACTGATACATTTGCAGTATTTTACTGAATTAAGCAAGCGTCCCAAGACTCAGTGAGCGCTGTGTAATGTTCTTTTTCAGTCACGTCGTTTTCAGTAACATCACCAGCACTATAAATGCAGTCACTTAGTTACTGGTTCAGCCTTATTAATTTTCATTTGATGACTATAAATTATTTACAAGAAATCTTCATTGAAAGTAATTTAAAGTGCATCAAACATATTTAAGATGTATTATTTAAGAAACGCCTTAGGTTGTGAAGTGACATCGCTATCAGTCTCTAAATCTAACGGTTTTTCGCGCTGCATATAGTTTTTAACGCAAATCTCCCTCCTTAAGGATACTCACAGAACACGGATGATACGTTTTACTTTAAATGTACGCGCAAAATATGTGTAATATTATATATTAATATTGTAGCCCACTTACCTGTCAATACAAAGGACAGTCACAATTCCGACTGTAGTGAACTGATTACTGACATCCAACACCATGACCGCGCTGCACATGAAACTCCCGAAGGCCCACTGTCTCTCTCTGACAAGCTGGTGGATGGTAAACGGCATCACTACCAAGTACAGCATGTCGGCTATGGCCAAGTTCAGCACGTATATGTCGGAGACCATTTTTTTCTTACAGCTAGTCACCGCATAAATGACCAGAGTATTGGCGATAACCCCGATCGTACAAATGATCCCGTATATAGTTGGGAAAACGTGCATGAAGGATGCGACTTCGATGGCGTTGTAGGACCAGGAGCTTCCATTCGTGCCTGCTGTCAGGTTGGCGAGTTCGTCCTCCTTGAAGTGCGTCTCCGTGCTGTTCATTTTCCGCCTGACACTCGCAAGTTCAAAAAAGTTGTGCGGAGTGTGAGTTAGCAGACGCGTCCGTATAACAGCGCTCTATGGCAAATGAAGGGCGCTTCCATTCTGTACTGAGAACATGCTGACAAACGAACAGCCTGATAATGGTGTGAACTTTAGAAACCCTCGAAGGTGACTGCTGGGAAAAGTTTCATCTGCCCTCCAATTTATGGAGAACACCACCAGAAACACGCCAGCCCTCAGACTGAATGGGTACATATGTACATATGGAGTCTCCTCCCTGCAGATCCAGATGTTTAATCTGGCAGTTAGAAAAAAATGGTAAATGAGTATCGGGTCAACGATATGTAAATCTAAACGATCTAATGGCAATACCTTTGCAAAACCCGTTTCTTTGCGCGTTTTGTTGCATGAATAATGGTTTTAAAATGGACAGGATATGCATTTACAACTTTATTCTGGCAAGGAATCACAACCATCATTCTGTCAACAGCGTCATTTACCGATGATATTACTTATCGATTATCTGTAGATGTATATAAATATGAGATGGTTTCAGAATATAATATAAATTCCTAAAAACGGTGTCATGAACGCAAGTTATTAATATGTTTATAGGGACCTGAAGAATGCATATTAATATACTACGCGACAGTCGCGCATTCCTTAATATATAGATTAGATTACATTACATTAGATAGACTCAGTTTTATTGTCATTGTGCTGAGTAAGGGTGAGGAGCCAATGAAATGCATTATATATTAAGTTCATTAACTGTAAATGAATGTGTATACATAAGTAAGATCACATTCTCGAAGATTTTACCCAGTATTTTATATAATAAATGCATGCACCTAAATCAAAAGAAAACATTGTTTTTTACTTATTATTCTTTACTTGCTTCATTTTTAAGTCATTTTCTTGAGATATAGGAATATGTATCTTATATCAAAATATGTAGTGAATTCAGATATATTTACAATTACCCAGAAATCCATTTGAGACAGAAGAATCCCAAATTTTGACCAGTCGCACATCCTGTCTTTGGAAGGTTACGGATGGCTGTTACTGATTTGCGGAAAGGGACGTGACTTCCTTGCACATTAGTTTACAAGATTAACAAAATTCTCTATCACAGGACTTGAGAAATAGAATCAGTTAAAAAATGAAAGTTCCACTGGCTGACCAAGTAAATGAGATAAAAACACATTTTTGAAAAATTCTTCAATCATACCTCAATACAAATTTCTCTCTTTAATGCTTTTGTAATCTATAATTTTGTTTAAAAGAAACATATTTATTTTATCTTTACTTATGAACTCATCTCTTTTTAGTGTAACAACTTCTGCATTCCAAAGTGCTTTATCTGAAATGGTTTTATTTTTAAAGTCAATGTCAGAGTTCTTTATTTGTCCCATGCAGTGGTACTCATACAACATACACTGAAATGCTTGTTTTGGCAGATACACCAACTGACCTATATAAATGGGGAATATATTATTATAATATACTAAATATAATATATCTAAATGTATACAGAATGTAATAAAGTAAAACATAACATAAAAACACCAAAATATCCATGCATTTTCTGAAACTGCTTATCCTGGTCAGGATCATAGGGGGTCCAGAGCCCATAGACACAAGGCAGGGAACCCAGGATGGGGTGCTGACCCATCACGGGGTGTCGACCCATTGCAGGGCACACTTGCACACCAGTCACTCACACACACATATATATATGTGGGCAATTTGGTAACTCCAAATAGCCTCAGCAAGTTTGTGGACTGTGGTCAGAAACCAGAGTTACCCAGAGGAAACCCCACGATGACATGGGGAGAACATGCCAAATCCACACACATGGAACCCTGGAAGAAACTCAAACCCGGGTCCCAGAGGTGTGAGGTGACAGTGCCAACCACTGCACCACCGTGCCCCCCGATATACATATATGAAATGACAAAAAAATGACAGAATTCTCAGGTGCCTGAGTGTGCAAGAATGTCAAAAAGGTGAAAAGGGGATGGGAGACACTCAAAAAAATCAATGTAAGTATGAAATATAGTTTAGGAAGCATAATATTTAAAAAAAATTCTAGTTGTGATTTTGCTGTCATTTGTCATTTGTGATCATTGCATCCTGGGGGTATTCATTATTCCTGTCAAATACAGACGCTGCTCTACTTACGAGCGAGATACGTTCCGAATGGCCATTTGTAACTTTGTTATTCAATATCATTTTAAGGGTATACGCAAGTACAAAGAACTAGGACACTGGGAGTTCGCACGCTACGCTGCTGTGTGGCGGGAGTAGCGGCCAGAAGGCGTACTAGGCAGAACTGACGTGCAGAGAAAAAAAAAAATATGTTGTGGACAGGAAACAGGAGCCCAATGAACACAATTTGCACTTACAGTCCTCTTCGTTCATATGTCTGAAAGTTCGTAAGTTGAAAGTCCGTAAGTAGAGGAGCCTCTGTATACTGGAAATACGGTGCCAGTGTGGTATCTTACCGATGAATGTTTTGAACGACTTAATTAATAGCTGGACTCAAACTTTGTTTTTTTTTTTTTATAGCTGTTAAATGTTGAATATTTACGGAAGAGGATTAGGGCCACCATGAAAATATTATTTGAATTCTGACTTTAATCTCAGAATTCTGACTTTAATCTCAGAATTCTGACTTTTTTCTCAGAATTCTGACTTTAATCTCAGAATTCTGACTTTAATCTCAGAATTCTGACTTTTTTTCTCAGAATTCTGACTTTAATCTCAGAATTCTGAGTTTAGAAAAAAAAGTCAGAATTCTGAGATTAAAGTCAGAATTCTGAGATTAAAGTCAGAATTCTGACATTAAAGTCAGAATTCTGAGAAAAAAGTCAGAATTCTGAGATTAAAGTCAGAATTCTGACATTAAAGTCAGAATTCTGAGAAAAAAGTCAGAATTCTGAAATTAAAGTCAGAATTCTGAGATTAAAGTCAGAATTCAAATAATATTTTCATGGTGGCCCTAATCCTCTTCCGTAAATATTTGCATCAGTTATACACAAAATAATATTTTGTACATTTATGCATGGTCTTTAAATACTTTATAAGTTGATCTACATACTGTACAATAGTGATCTCTTATTTATTAAGGAGGATGTAGCAATATTGGAAGAAATTTGTGAAATTTTAAGGCAGAAAGTTGGGAGCATGAGAGTGAGATGGCTCCACATCTACCAGAACCTCTCTGAACATAGATGAAAGGATTCCATCTGTGGGCTCTACCTCAATAAAGAGTAATGTGTGGGGATACCGAGTCTTACAAAATGTAATAATACTGAAAGGCTCTGACATTCACATGGCTTACAGGAAGACCTTTATGTCATATCAGAAGCACACATAATTGATAGAAGAAACTGAGGCACTCTGTTGTCCTTCATACGTATCTGCCAGTTGTGCGAAATCCCTGAAATGCATCTTTAAGTTTCCATCTGTAGAAATGGGGTGTTTATAATTTTATTCATTAAGAAGTCAGAATGAGGTGAACAAGGCCGAGTCTATTGTAAAAAAAAAAGTACATACAATTTAATTTTATTAAACTGAATTGAGTTTAATTAGAAAAGTTTTCCAGGGTAACTGGTAGTGCAGTAGTTAAGGACATGGTGTTGCTTCCCTTATTTAATATTGTTGTGCAACGTTTATAACTTCCTAACAACAAATAAAAATCACTCTAATAAACAATATAGAAGATATTGTATATTGGGTAATGCTTTACATGATCTGCACCCTTATAATGTATTCATTATGCATTCATAGAACATTCATAAGCAGAGCATAAGTATACCTTACCACCCTAACATACCTTAATAGCTTTAATATACATTAATAACAAACATTATATGATTATACGATTATGTTTGTAATTATCATGTAATGTTTATTATTAATGTTTGTTAAAGCTGTTGAGGGATATTAGGATGTTATGGTGTACTTACATGCTGCTTATGAATGTTTTATGAATGCATTATGAAGGCATTATGAAAGTGCACTGAAAGTTTTATGAATGCAATATAACTGAAGGTACAGTTATTGTAAAGCACTACCATATATCGTGTAGAAAAGTATGCTTTAATGTAATACTATATATTACATACAATTGTATAATAGCAGACAACATAGAGAACTCGCCACCCTTAATACATGGTAGGGCAGCATTTTGCCACGTAATCTTATAAAAAAAAACTCACTTTATTCCTCACTTTGCACCACAGTAGGAAATGCATTCATTTTTATATCTAGCATTAATTTTTCATTTTTATATCTGATCATTAACCAAATAAGATGAGAATAAAGGATCTTGTTAATATAATTTAAGACAGTATTATCATTAGTAACAGAGAGTTAGGGTGCACTTGCTCACTGGGTGGTTTGTGCTTGTACAAGGAGAATTGCGTAGAAGCAAAGGTCAACCGAACTGTCTTGTTTGGGGTGAAATCAACCGACACAGCTGCACAAAAAAAATCTAATTAATTTCTATGGTATGAAATGTTGCCACTTTCCTAATTTAGAGGTAATAAACAAACAACATTAAAAGTATTCTGTGCACATTTTGCATCCAAAAATGACAGACATGACATCTATTAAAATTATAGGAAGGATAAAACTGCGAATGGGATCTGAATTTATTTTAAATTGATAAATTACTTTTTTTGTATCATTTACTTGCTGTCGTTTTTTTCTGCAACCAGGATTTGTTTGGTGATGCAATAGGAGTACACACGGTTCTCTAACTAACTGCTGGTGATACACTAGGAGTCCATATGATTCCCTAACTAACTGCTGGTGATACACTAGGAGTCCATATGATTCCCTAACTACCTGTTGGTGATACACTAGGAGTCCATATGGTTCCCTAACTACCTGTTGGTGATACACTAGGAGTCCATACAGTTCCTTAACTGCCGGTCCCATGGTGTAATGGTTAGCACTCTGGACTTTGAATCCAGCAATCTGAGTTCAAATCTCAGTGGGACCTCATACCTTTCAAGCCACATAAATAAGTTTATTGATGATACCACTGTGGTGGGTTTCCATAACTAGGAAAGCCCAGCAGTGTCTCTACTGAAGAGAACCCATCTCCCACAGAGGAACTGGTAAGAGCATCCTGAGCAGCTGCATCACTGTTTGGTATGGAAACTGTCCTGTATCAGAATGCAAGACCCTACAGCAGATAGTGAGAATGACCAAGAAGATCATTGGAGCTTCTCTTCCCTCTATCACAGATATGTATCAAAGCCACCAGCATTGTGGAGGACTCCTCACCCTTCTAGCAAGAGGTACCAGAGCATTTGGCCCTGCAACAGTTTCTTGCCCCAAACCATCAGAGCGTGGACCGAGACATACACACCCCACTACCTCAAGAACTTTTGCACAACCCATTGCACTGTTGCACTTTACACTTTAAATTTATCCTATCCACATTATCATCTCTTCTATTTCCTGTCTCGTGTTGCACTGCTTGTGCAATGTTTGCACTTTTTGCACACTTGCACTTTATGTAGTCCTGTGTCGATGTAGTGTTATATGTAGCACCATGGTCCTGGAGGAACGTTGTCTCATTTCACTATATACTGTATCACTGTATATCGCTGAAATGACAATAAAAACCACTTGACTTGACACTACCTGTTGGTGATGCACTAGAAGTCCATACAGTTCCCTAACTACCCATTGGTGATACACCACGAGTCCATAAAAATGGCTGTAAGACAATTGTTACATTGTCTGACTTAAACCAGAAGTTTTAATGGATGAAGAAATATGGGGTAAAAGGCCCACAAGTACTGGGCCTGTTATTCAAGGCTTAATTTTGCTTTGTTTCCTCTTTCCTTAACTTAACTGCATTGTTCTCCTTAAAGGTATCTCTTTTGCGTGTGCGGGAAGTAGATGTTTTCTGTGGTCTCCTAGAGCCTCATCTCACATGCATTGCATGAGAACTGTCAACCCTGCAAATGTAATAAATGTTTTTCTGGACCATGACAGGGTTTTATTGAGTTAATTAGAAAAGCAATACCATAATATACACCAATATTATATGTGTATGTTGATGATAACAGGGACAGTAACGATGTATCATGTTATTCTCTTTAACTTCATTGCCTTCATCCAAACATTTATATATATATATCTCAGCTTTTACAAAATCTGTGTTGTACAATAAAAGGAACATATGATGTTTTTTGCAGTATCACACCTAAATGTTCCATTCATAATTAAAAACAAACTTATAGTTACATACTTAAGCTTACTTGGTCTATTTTCAGTAGTTATTATAAAAGCTAAATAATAGAGTATTAAATACACAAAACCAAATTACTTTCTCTGTTTTATCAGCGATGTCTCCAGAAAAGCTTGTTTTAGTCAGTCCAAAGCGATGGAAGCTTGTAGCTAATATTACAGACCTCTGCATCTAGATGCTTTGTATAATTAGTAAAAATTCTTTGTGGTTGTGATAATTTTGTTTAGATTATTTATGTTCAAAGATATTTATTGTACTTTATGTTTTATATGACATATCAGTTGTATGTATCATCTCGCTCCTTCTGTTGATAATATCGTCCGTACCACTACTATTCAACTCCTGTGAATAATCCTGCTTGTCGTAGCATTATAACTATGAAAGCTAATTGTGATAAAACTGTAAATGTAACAACTACATTAACCGTCACTGACACAGCAGTTACCACGTTTTAAGCAATATTCCCACATCGAGGCCCCAGCATCACGAGGGATTTTGTGTTAATTCTTTCAATGATTATTAAGTCTCGTATGTTGTTGATTAGTATAACAGTTTTTGAGTTTTATAGTACAAGCGTGTGAGCTTCAGGACGTGCAGCATTAGCCCCAATCCTACAGCACAACAAAGCTAAATATTGTCCACTTATGGCTTGCAGCCAACCTAAGCTTAATGCTGGACATCACTGTCTTCTGATATTCAGAGAGGGAGAACTCCTCTGCTGGCCATTTTAGGTGCAGCCAACTTCGTTGATATATTTACATTTGCATGTATTTAACAGACGTTTGTTAAACGAATCAACATACAAATGAAGCAAATAGCAGATTACAAACATACGTGGTGTTGAGGAGTCAGTCTAAGGCATAAGTCTAGCTAGGCTGAGCTTCCAGTAAATGTCCAGTTACAAGTGTAGTGTACAAGTATTACAAAAACATGATCTAATCAAAACTAAAATGAGTAAAGACTTCTCTTTAGAAAGATTAAAGATGGTTAAAGATGGTGGTGTAATGGTATAAATAGCTATTTCTTAGGAGTCAGCTTTGATCATTGCTTTTCTTAGTCATTTAATGGCTGAGGACGCATGTGGCCATTTTACATGTGCACGCTATATGCCCTCACGACATTGTTTTATTCCAAGATGATTATGCCCACATACCAAATTATTAATTATTTCAAGTTTCATGAACACAAACATGCACACAAATTTATTTCATGACTTCCGCAATCACCATGTAAGCATCATTGAATCCTGAATGGAAGTTTAGAACAGTAGGTGTCCTCCTAGGCTCAGTCCTTGGCCCCCTTCACTTCTCTCTCATAAACTATCGAGGTCAAATCGTCCAGTCGTACGACTCCTCTACCACCACTATGCAGATGATATACAGCTGTACCTGGCCTTCCTTCCCTCCACCTGCCTTGCTGACATCTCAGCTTGGATGATGGATCATTACCTCCAGTTGAATTTCCCTGAGATTGAGCTTCTTGTCTTCCCTGACACCGTGACATCACTATATAGCTGTATAAAATCATCAATATTGACCCCATAAATACCTGCCAGGAAGCTAGAGTAATAATAGATGACTAGCTATCCTTTGCTGATCACACAGGAGTTATCTCCTGGTCTTGTAGGTTCACCCTGTATAACATTAGGAAGATTAGCCCTTATTTGTCACAAGGCCAATTCATACTTCACTTTTCTGGGTGTGCTTTCAGTCGTGCACCGGGGGACGCGATGTAAATTTCATCATCAGGGGTTGGATTCGTACAGCTGCAGTCAGTGCACATGTAACCCAGATTTTTTGTGTGGCGGTATTTGTGCACATTCATGCGACTCGACTGTGCATGTGCAACATAATTAACTATATATTTCCAGCAGGTGGCAGTGCCAAGTATCATGGATCAGCGGTCAATGACGAAACAGTAGAGGCAGAATAGGTGTTGTTATTGTAGTAGTTATGGTGGGCAGTATGAGGAGGGTCCAGTATGTGCTCCGGCTTGGCAATAAAATTCCCAGCAAATTTTGTTGTAAAGATTTCCAAGTACCACAGCACACCATATTACCATAAAACATTCGCATCTGCAGCCAATTGTAGTACGAACACAAGCTGTGATGCGCATGGCCATTGGTTGTCAGGGTTGGGGCCTGTCACTCTCTGTCTTATTTTCTGGCTCTCTGTTTCCACCTCTGTCAGGTAGCCCTTAGTCCTCAGTATGTGTGCCTGCTTCCCCAGGCTGCTATGTGGCTTAACTGGCTAAGTGTCTGACCACTATTCCTCACTGCCCCTTTATGGTTGTGAGTCCAAGGTTAGCCAGATACCAGCCTCACCTGTTTTATCCTTAGTTTGATATTGTTTATCCCTAGCATTACTTTTTGTTTAATTTGTCTTGTTTATGGTTCTCTGCCCCTGTCTTGGGTACGTTCTATTTTACTTTTTTCTCGATTTTCTCCTAGTGTAGTAGTAGTAGTGTAGTTTCAGGTCTTTTAAGTTTCTTAGTTCTGTGTTCAGTCGCAACAGTTTCTTCACCTGTGTCGTGTTGCTCTGTGCCCTCGTTGATTGGTTGTTTTTGATGATTCGCACCTGCCTTTTGTTAGTCCTCGTTATCAGTGTATTTACGTGTCTGGCTTTGTTCGCTTTCCCAGTTGGTCATTGTTTGATGTTACTCTGTGTGTTCAAGTTATGGTGTGTTGTTGCTCCGTTTGGTTTTTCTAGTTCTGCTCCCTGTTGCTCTTTTCCCCTAATTGTTACTTTTTGGTATTTTTCTAGTTGGTTCTTGTTTGTCCAATTTGCTTTTGACCTCACATGGTCCTTTTATTTTGTGGTTTGCCCCTTGGTGTTCTGTTTTGTTTAATACTCCCCTGTTTTCTTGGAGCCATAAGTGGATCGTCACCTTTTTCCCTGCCTGCGCCATGCTGTGCCGTAACTGTCGGCAGCCTGAAAGCGCATGCAGAAGAAGAATATGAAAGTATGAGTTGGCCTTTGGTATCAGCAGCTCGTCTCCCATCACCCTGTGACTTCCCCATCAAAGACACCAGAGGTGTATAGTTCAGGTCCAGAAAGTACAAATCCGGACCAAGGTCTTATTTCAACCAACCAGTTGAGTCCTCTGACTGTGACTCTTTTAAATTGGTTAGTTGAAACAAAACTTGGTCAGGATTTGCTTTCTGCACCTGAAGTTTCCACCTTTGAAAGACACCAAGCTTAGTCACTTCTTCCTGCTCTGTCTGGCCCTGCTGACTAGGTGAGAAATATCCTGGGGAAACTGCACAGGCAGGGGGGTGAGGCTCTGTGGGGCCCACAGAACCTGTTCTCTCTCTCCCTGTGTCTGCAGAATACCAGTAATACCAGGAACCTGTTTTAAACAGTGGGATTTCTTGCTTAGCCAGATACCCCAATTTCAATGGCTTTTATCTTCATTCACTTACATTTAGCCCAGGCTACCTTAAATCTGACGTATCTGGTTAAGTAAGAAAGTTCTAGCCAGGTTCATTGCTAGCCATTGTTAGTGAGAGCAGTTAACACATTATTATTAATATTGTGCAGAAACATCATACCAGCATGTCCACGTATAGGAATTGGACCATACTATGTGTACAACCAATTTTATGAGCCTCAAATAAGCAGCAAGTGCTAATAAACAATATACTAACTACATCTTTCGCTTCTGTTGATAAAGGGCGCGGCCATCTTGAATTCTCAGGCTGGGACAGCAGAGGTTTCTCTGACATTCCAAGTCGGAACTCCGACTTTAGGGGGGTGTTCAAGTTGAAATATCTGATTAGGAACTAAGAAATTCTGACTTCTGAGTTGAAATGGAATATGCCATTAGTTGATGGCAGTTTGTGAAGTTCTGCAACTGTGTGTTGGAGATGATGGTGAGCGACACTGGAGCACCACTTCCTGTTTGCCCTCTGCACGTCAGACTTCCAGTACAGCACCAGCTCTTGCCAGCTACAGGAGTTCTCTGATGGCTACTCCACTGTAGGATACATCAGCAACAGTGCTGTCCTGTGTTCACTGACCATAGTAGAGGATTTGGTTGTATGGTGCATCAACCTGCAGCTCAACATCAGCAAGACAAAGGGGCTGGTGGCGTGCCCCTAACACCAGCGGCCGTCCCGGGGGAGGAAGTGGAGGTGGTGCAGGGCAGGTGGGGGTCCACCTGAACTGCAGACTGGACTTGGCAGACAACAGAGTAGCGCTGAACAAGAAAGACCAGAGGAGACTCTTTCTGAGGAGGTTCAGGTCTTTTATCCTGTGTGGCAAGCTGCTGTGTATGTTTCATCAGTCTTTGGCGTGGCAAAATGCCTGAAGAAACTCATCAGGATGGCCAGCTCCATCACAGGACTGACTCTGGACTCACTGGAGGCAGTAACAAGGAAGAGAAGAGCACTGCACCACCTGCTGACGTAGCACTGCACCACCTGCTGACGTAGCACTGCACCACCTGCTGATGTAGCACTGCACCACCTGCTGACATAGCACTGCACCACCTGCTGACGTAGCACTGCACCACATGCTGACGTAGCACTGCACCACCTGCTGACGTAGTGCTCTCCGTCCACAGCCATAAAACGTCAGCCAACATCCTAACTTGGCAATGGAAAAATTCTGATGCAGTCTGTTTTTTAAATTGCACATTTTAATTGCCTTCCGCTATTTTATTATTCATTACTAACATTTCTTTCATTAATACTCTATAATAATCTGTTTTTTTTTTCAGGAATCTGTGTACGTTTTAGTTTGTTTTCTCAATGTGTACTTTGTTAGCACCAAATTTACGTGTTTTCATTATATACTATCTGTGCACCTTGTCTGTTCTGCATAACATGTATGTTCATCTGTGCACTATGTTGTTGCTGCTGTATGCACAAGAATTTCCCTCTGGGATCAATAACGTTAATCTGATCTGACCTGATTTATTCTAATCTAATCTATGTTCTTTTCATCTCTCAACTACACTATTGCAGCTCTTTACTCAGAAGGCCACCAGCTTGTGCTAATAAAACACTGCAAGTGATTCAAAATGCAGCAGCATGTTGAGTATTACATCATTCAGATGCTTTAACTGTACACCCCTGCCTGTCTGTCTTCATTGGCTCCTTATAGGTGCTCACATCAAGTCCTTCCAGAGCCATTAATGGAACAGCATCCATCTCCATCAACGTGCTGATCAAGTTCCACATCCCATCTTGCCCTCTTCAGTCAGCTATCAAATTCTTCCACCACATACTGTATTCTTGTGTGTGGTCCAGGAACATCTCTACTAGCCCAACTCTATGGTCCTTAAGCTGGTCTCTTGTGCTCCCTGAGCCCTCTTAATGTTGCACTTTGTTCTTTTGATTCGAGTAGTTGCATAATGTTCTTGATTTGTTTGAGAAATATTGCGTGTTTCGCGCTGATGCTACTTGCATTCGTTGGGAGCTCAGTCAGCTGCACGTGTGCATTGTGTATTTATGTATTTGTCTTGCTTTTTGTCATTTTGACAAAACATTTGCTAAATAAATGTAAACATAAGGTCTGTTGAAGCCTAGGAAAATATTAACTTCAGCTACATAATACGACCTATGCACCTACTAATCTTTACTCCTCTAGACCTAGGAATAGTCTGAGCTGAGAAAGGTCATTATGCTGTATAAGTACATTTAACTATATGAAGGATTTTCTTATATTACTTTGTAATACAGGAACTCTGTAATCAATCACATGATCCCTACAGATCGTAATGCACACAACGCCAAACCTAGAAGTTAAGAGACCATCATTTTCAGGATGCCAGTTGTCATTTAAATGTGAGCACATGGCAAGGTACTATGCTATGCAGCTACAGCGACAAAGGACAAAGGACTGAGTAATCAGAATTCTCAAAAAGGCATTCATCCTCACCTTCTGGTTCTTGATCACATTATCTTGTAGTTCCTGACTGGCTGAGACTAAACATCTACCATTATCTTAGTCTCCAAAACTCGCACAAGTAATATGGAGAAGGCTTTGTGTAAGAATATTTATTGCACCAGAGAACATAATCAGGAAACAAACTCCTTTCTTCCAAAAAGAACACCTCTGGTATAGATCATTACTTAAAGGATGAAACAATGGAATCCGACAACTGACAAGCCAGGCAAGAGAGACTGAGAAGAAAAATAATACAGTAGAACATGGAATATAATAGAAGAGTAATACTTTATTAATCTCCGCAGGTAAATTCATCAGGCGAAGATCTGCAGACTGAAACCAACATCTTTTTCCAAGCTGACTTCATCGTAAGTATATATCTTGTGAATTAAACCTTCCGGGAAAGCAGTTGTCTTAAAGTATGTTAGACTAGACTAAAGCAAATAGTTTAGATAAATATAGAAATTAAAAACACGTAGTTGTATTTAACTAGTGTTTAAAGTGACAGTGGGAGCTTGATTAAGCTTAAGAAGTACTAAGAACAAGCAGGTCTCAGTACAGAGTTGTTAACAACCAAGCTTAATGAAATCTGAGTAGATTTGCATGCAGTTGTCTACTTGAGAATTATCAAACAGCCTCCATGTTTACTCCAAAATTCTAGACAGGAGCTAGATTCCAAAATCCTCTCTTGCCTGTTTGCTGATTGGATGAAAAATTTAACCGCCCACTGTACATGCCAAGTAGCCTACTGTAAAATGCCGGATTGTGCTATCCCACAAAATCGGCATGCATTGCTTTCATGATTAGAAAGACTTAATAACATAAGTAAAGAAACGCTGAACAGAAAATATTGAAGCAGAGCACAGAAAAGACCAGCTATAGAGAAAGTGTTAGAATAAAGAGAGTAGCTGCCTAAAATAAAATCCCCTTTTCACCAGTTATCACAGGGCTGGGAGGTATTGTTTTATTGTTTTTTTTTAAATAATTTTTACAGTATATCGATATTTAAGCTGTTAAAACCAGGGCTGTCAAACTTAAGCTGTTATGTGATTGATTTCATTTTAAAAGCTAACAGATGGTCCAGAAGATTAAAAATATTGTCATTTCCAGTATTTATTTTATTTAAAGGCTAATATCTTAAAATGAATCTCTCTCCAGTTATAAAGTGACAAAGGAGGCACTTTCAAGCACTAGTGTAAAAGGGGCAGGTGCTCAGTCACCTGTCCCACAAATGATGTCACATTTCATTGGTTAATAGCGCACAGCTTACAGATTCACTGCAGAAAAAGTATCACTAACATTAATAGTTGAGCTCCTGTCCTGATGATTTTATTTGCATTGGATGCCTAAATGAAAAAACCTCTCACATCGCAGAGTGGTTCGAAAAATGCATGTTCATTTTGAAGAATAGGAGACAGAAATTCCATGCCATCTGCGCTTTTTGCTGATGTGAACAGAATATAAGCAGCAAAGGGTTCAAATATCACGAGCCGGCATGATAGCATGAGTGTTAATTTATTTGATCTATTTACAAGCATTAAATCGTCCTGAGCTCTGTATTTTGTTTTTGGGTTTTACTGCCTCCCCCCCCCCGTCATCCAAATTTTATCTTGGCTACCCTACAAACGACACAATTTAAAAGTACAATAAGTCGAGATGAAAATAAAAGTCCAATTTTATTTGGATATAGTCAATTAAAATAAAAATTGCTAATAGACATGCTGCACGTTGGCCTATGCTTATCACAAAGGCTGCAGCTCCAAACGGATGATGACATCATAACAGGGGAGGGGCCCCATCTCATGGCTGCCGGGGCGGGGCCTCATAGATCACAGGTACTCCACGGATTGTTAACTGTGAACTGAGCTGTGACATTCCTACCTGTAGAGGTCAGGACTTTATTGTTTTAGTGTGACAAATAAGGAACAAGCTGTTTGAACTGAGATTATTAGGATATTGCAATAGAATGATACTTTTAATTGCGAGAGAATTAAAAGTTGGTGTCTTTTCTTAATTGAGAGAATTAAAATTCCTAGTCTACCAGTATCGTAATTTGTGAACAGAGCTAAGGGTGATGAATGGTATCTTGTTCAGATGGGCTGGTACTCTTTCTTTAGATAAATACTGTGCTGAATTACCCTGCAAATAAGCCTTCTAAAGACTGATTTTTACTTCTACGTTGAGCGCACACCGTGACCTACACCAAGTAGCCTATGCTGTGGCGAGCATTTATAATTCTCTGCTGGTGTGTCTGTGTTGCTCAGTAATTACACTGGCAAACCCTAGGTGATACATAGTTTTGGATGTTGCATTTATTGTCTTCCCAACCTGCAATATATTCAGTTGTTGAATCATGCAATTCAAGCAGAAAAAAAACATTTAACAAGGTATCCATTTATCAAGTCTTGCATATATTTGTGTTGCTCCAAACTTCCCGTAGACAAATTTGGGAAAATGTCGAGCCACTACAAAATTGCTTTTTATGTATCTTCTAAAGTTAGTGTCTATATTACTTTTTGCTTTTTTAGTTTTGTGTAGTATGAATAAACTTATTGGAGGTAAGTGAAATTGGCGCTGTCATTATGAGTGCTTTGTAGACCTGTTGCTATGACGCACAGGATGGGTTATTTGATGCGAGATATAAACAATGCTTCAGTTTCAATCAGCAATATAAGTACACTTGGGATGTACGCTTTCTTCGCTCCCATAAGAAAATGAATGCTATCAAGCGAACCAATAACAGTTCTTGTGGTCTGCATTGCCATGATGTGTAGCTACATTTCTGGGTAGGTGCACATTAGGATACAGCATAGGGTGTAACTGAAGCCGTACTTACAGCGTTGATTAGGCGGTGAAGTATAAATCAGCCTTTAGGCAATGATAGCCTACCTCACAAAAAAGTACTGGAAAAGAAGTAAATGAAATTGTAACTACAACAACTGCATGCTATAAGCCTACTGATTAATCATCAGAAATAGTTAATTTTCCAAATAGGAAATCTTGGTTTTTGTTTATTTTAGAAGAACATACCAGTGCATATTTCACTCACTTGAATGGTCTTCTAACCTCTGTCATACATCTATATTTTGAAGGTAACAAGTAACTGTGAAACCATCAAGGCTGAGCAAGCTGAGAAGATCAATCAGGCTGCTGAAAATGGGCACCACTGGGAATGCAGACTGGGGCCCAGCAAACACAAACATCAGGCAAATGCTGGATACCCTAATACACATATTTAGACAAGAGGTTTGGATTAAGGAAGTGCTATGAGGATATCCAGACAAAATATAGCATTCAAAACACAGAGGATGGATGACAGGCTTTGCCAGACATTAAAAAGGTTTGGGGAAAGTTACAACGCATGTAGCCAAGAAGCAGACATGACGGATGGTCAGTCATTGTTTTAAAACAGATGGCAGAGCATGGTGAAAGTTTTGAAATTGAGAGATTGAGAAAGGAAATTACAGCTGAAAAGGTAAAGGTCAGAGGATTGGCTGAGGAATTAATGAAAGACAAGAGTGAAAAAGACAGATTGCAAATAAAAAATGAAAAGCTGTAAAAACTAATTTCACTGCAGCAACAACTAAAGGACTCTGACAAAACAGCTTCTCCAGCAACAACGTCTCCAACAACAATGAACAAAGGAGACAAGACTGAATCACTTTACTCCTTCAAGCATTTAAAGAGGATTGAGTGGCAACAATGTCACCATCTACTGACATTGCCATATGATGACAATGACAGAGCTTCAGACTCCAACACATCAGCCAACAGCAGACAGGTGAGAAAAGCTGCTTCATCAAAGGTGAGATGTACACCTGTGATTGTCAACCACAAAAAGACTGAAGTGGAAGGAGTAAGAGAGGAGGACTAGGAGGAGAATGTGGAGAGATGGTAAGGTAAAAAAATACCTTCCGTGTAGGGCCTACCAACCAGCCACGCCAGAGCAAATTGACAAGTGGTTGAAAGAATTGCCTGACATTTCCAATCACCCATGTAGCTCTTGCCGAATTCTTGAATGCCTTATAGGATCTACAATATTCCTCCATTGGATGGTGCAGTGATTTTAAATGTGAATTTGAGGGACACTGATCAAAATAATCTCACTGACAGTGATGAGACAATACTGGGAGATCCCTACGAAAGGTCAAAGCAGGATGGGATGCTGTGCAGGAGTTTCCATATGGCTTACCACTCACAGAGGTAAACTGGGCTAAAATTACCTTTTGTAAGCGGAAAGCACAGGAGAGGAATGATTATATGAATATGAGGAATGATTCAGTCAGATTTGGCTGGAACCTTCTGAGTTGAATGATGTCAATGACATCTACATGGACACAGGTGTGCCTTTAAAAACTGCTTTTGTCAATGGACTTAAAGCTGAAGTGCGTAAAGCCCTTAAAATCCAGCACGAAGACTGGCACGGTAATGGGACTGCATTTAATCAGATTGCTGAGTGGGCAGTGAGAATTGAATACAATCAGGATGTACAACTCAATTAAGTGTTGGTTTTGTCATAAGCCAGGACACTGGGCATATAAATGCAAGAAAAAGCTTGGTGATCACGGCAGAAGTGATGACGACCTGGACAAAAGATTTCAACAGCTCATCACAGAAAGAAAACAAACATTCCCTAATGCTGTGGAGCCTCAGGGAAACTAGAGCATCCTTCACTTCAGCTCCTGCTAAACGTGGTCCTTCAAAACCCCAATGAACTCTTTGTATATGCAAAAATAAACAATGATAGAGCCCGTAGAGCTGAATTAAATTGGCGAATTGATATCAACAATGCTTGCCAACAAACTAACAATTCCTTTGAGTTGGGATTTACTGAAAGCAAGTGGAATTGGAGGTATTCTCTAAGAACTTTACAAGCTAAGTGGGATGGTCTGGTTAGTTACTGATTTCGATGTTTAAGTGCAATGGAAGGCTAAATGAATACATGTTAGCCGTTGCAAGTTAGCCAGTTTGCTTCAAGAATAGGGAATGACTGGTACAAGTTTTTATCAGAGTCCGGGAATGGTGAGTCCACTGCTAATAATCAACATGGTCCTGAGGATAACATAATTCAACACTATGAAAAACGATATACAGTATACAAATTAAAATACATAGGACAGCCAGGCATGCAAACGGGATAGGTCGTCATGTTTGTAGAGTGATGGCTCACCATGCAGCCTATGGACTACCAACGATATCCGTTTCTGTAACTGAGTCTAATTGCAAGCTGCCAAACATGGGAGTCATTAACAACGATTAACTGATGACTGGGCTCAAGCATAACCAACAGACTAATTAGGATCATTCTCTTCCTGGCACAATATCCCTTGTGCATTAAACAAAATGGTTCTATTTTTGTGTCAAATGTCAAAATGGTTCAATTCTTGTGTCAAATTGTGCCACAATTATGGAAAATAATGGTTTCCCCTGTGATGGGTTATTCTCTACCTTGCGCCCCCTTGTTTCCAAGACTCAAGCCTCTGGACCCCTGCTACCATGAATAGGACAGGCGGGTATAAAAATTGGATGGATGGATGGATGGATGGATAGATAGATGGATGGATGGAATGGTTGTCCTAATGGTAATTTCACTCACCCACAGATATAGTGGCTTTGACACAATGCCTAAAAAAGCAACGTTGCTAGCTAATAAGACCACACTAGGTCTGCGAAAGATGAAAGGAGAATTAAAGGCTGACAGAATAGTTGTTCTGTAGAACAACAACACTGGAGTAGAAGCTTTCTGCTCACTGGCATTGAATGCTTTCTAACATTGCTGACAGCCTTGTGGATCTGTGGATTGTGGTCTTCAGTCTTTGCGACATCTTCATAGTGGTCCATGAAGTATCAAATGTGCAACCTGCTTCTTTATTTATAATTGGTTATATAATTTCTTAGGGGATATTAGGCTATGTGTGGTTCTGTGGGCTAGAACTAAGATAGGTACCTATGACTAGAAGGTCGCCATTCCAGATCCCAGGGTCGGCGGAGTGATGTCACCTCTGGGCCCTTCACGTCAATTACTCCATGGACTGACTGACCCTGCAGTTGTGCATTGCTTTGGATGAAAGTGTCTCATAATAAAATGCAAATACTGGAAGACAATTTTTGAATGCATTTTTCTATTATTCTATTTCTATTATTTGTACTGATTTTGTTAAAATGTGTAAAAATGATATTTGTGCATCTTTTCTGTAAAACAATGTAAGTAGTTATGTATAACAGGACTGCATCAACATAATTCTTATAGTCTATTCATTCTATAATACATATTTACCATGTTCCTTCCATTTAATTTTTAATCATTTTACCCTGTAATTGTTCATTTTTCTTTAAGTTTTTTTTTTTCTGTATTTTTATTAAGATCATAAAGGATCAAAGGCAGGAATTTTAGGATTTTGTTATATTACTTTGTAACACAGAAGTAACACCTTGTGTGACCTCTTTTAATCAAGCACACGATGGTAACGTTAATTAGTAAACCAGCCAATCATCGCCTATTACCATGTAAGTGTGACCATGTTGCCTATATGTTTATGCTATGGAAATCCACAAGCAGCAAAGGACTGAGGAATCTGGGCTGTGCACAACGGCGTCTGCTGCACCAGGGAGCATCGTCTGCAAACAAAAACCTTCCTCCCAGAATCTGCTCTGGCTTATTACTTCTGTGGGTGAAGCAGGAGAATCTAACATGCACTACAGGGAATATTTATATCGCTGGAACTGGCTCCGATGATCTTGCTTTCCGCAACATCACATCACAGGACATACAGTAGCGGCAGCTGACTTTTCACATGATGTCTGAGGATATTCTGGAATGTGTCTTCTGCAGGCCATCACATGGGCTTGGAGAGCAGAGACCGCAAAGGAAACTCCCTGTAAATCTCAAAAAAAAAACAACCATTCAAGATGTAGCAGACCTGTGTAGGATCACTGGATTCATGTCCAGGTGGTGAATTCAAATACAAGTTTAGGTCTCAGAGGCCATCATCACAGGATACTTTTGTATTCAGCGGTTATTGTTAAAAGACATGTTGTTAAATCTGTCTTTTATTGCCTTTTGGAAGTCATGAGATCCCCTCCAGCTGCCTATAATCCATGCCCAGCTCTGTTATTCTGCTACGTTTGTTATCTGGATTCCTAGTGACCCGAGAAAATGATCACAGCTGAGCCCTGGCATGACTTGGCATCATTAGTTAAAAGTAATTAAGGCGTGGGTGGGGTGGAAGGGCAGTAATGACTTCCACATTTGGTGATGCAAGTCAAACGGTCTTTTTTGGCACATTTTTTCCCCAGTTATGAAGCTGTTTAACTACAGGGACTCATGGTCAAATAATGTTTTATTGTTTTTCAAGATAAAGGGTCTCTTTGGATACACAGAAAAGTTGTTTAATGACTTTTTAGACTTTTCAAGAGGCGAGCGGTGTGTATTTCTCTGTAGGACTCCCGTGCTTGCAGTGCCTAAAGCAACTAGCTGGTGAAATAGAGTCAATTAAGAAGACAGACAGTTTTGCTGCAGTGACATCCATAATGTGGCCCCATTGTGTAATGCATGTTCCTGTGTTGTGCCCTTGAAATCTGTTATCGAACAGTCCATTGAATCCCATTTGAAGTGTATTCATTTATCTCCATACTCCTTAAAGCCAGCATTTTGATTACCGCCCCCAGTAACAATAGCTCCTTTTAAACCATTCATGTCAGAATGAATGTCAGTTTAATTGTGTGTGTGTGTGTTTTTTTTTTTTGAGGTATCCATGTGAATCCACGTGCATATGTGTGTTTTCTGATTTAAGGAGCTGTGTGTATCTGGTCAGGGTGTAGTAGCACTGTTCTTTAACCATTTATTCACTCTTCGTTGGTCTAGCTGTCTATGGTACACGCTTATGGGGTAAGAGATGGTGTTTTCGGAATGAAGGTCAGATGTCATATTGCATTTAAATACTGATTTAAAATGTCATTAAATGCTGATTTAAATGTCAGCACATTAGCATATAACTGGTGGTTTTTATTGGTCTGCCATTTCATTCTAACAGGCGTACCCCAGGTGTACTAGACCTGAATAATTCCACACTCTTATTTGTTTTGCATAAAAATCAACCTGCTTGATAATACTGTGATAATGCAAATTAACCTTTTTTCACCTCAATCTAATTCAGATAAGTGCACACTGCAGTGGACAGTGATAAAACCGCAAAAGGATAATGTTACAGTTTTACACTCATCTGCCCGCCAGTGTCACTGTGACGGTCTTTATCCTCAGTGACTCTGCGTATGGACATTTCTGGTGGTTATGCTTCACTGATTAATTGTGATCTGCTGGAGCAGCCCGAGCCGCTCGTAGCCTCCAGGTGAAGTTATGTAGGCAGTAAAAGTCCGATGACCCATCTGGTGTGATCAGCTGGCTGGTAATTTCACAGGCCACTTAGTTTACAATGACGAACACGGGGAGACTCCTCACCTGTTTTTGTTGTCTAGACCGTAACTGACAAGTAATATGTTACTATCCCCACCTAGTGGATAAAATGTATAACATTAGATATAAAGGGAGATAATGCATTACGCATTGGAGCAGGAAGAATTGCCAGAGTATAAATATTAACAAATAAATTTGTGCTGGAGATTATTTAGTCATTTCACAGTTTCTGTTTTGGAATGTGTTAACCTTCATCGTGTGCAACCCTCAAATGACATTCCTGGCAGGATTTTTAATTTATGCAGAACTAGGCTCTTTGTCCACAAGCCAGTTTTAGTCCTGCGCCCCAATGAGACTCTTCATTTTTAATTCCCATCCCAGTCGTCTGACTGCAGATGTAATCATTCAGGTTCTCCTGTGAAACCCTGACATCCCGCAGGTCCAAACCAGGTTCCAGTTTCTCAGAAGTCTAGCTACTCTCAGAAGAAGCCATATTTGTAATAAAACTCAGACTTTTACTAATTGTGATTTTGATCAGAATGATTTCATTAAACCATTTCTCTGAAGCTGCGCAAGCCACACATTGCAATCCAGAATTTGTATAAGTTCCAAGAATCACGAATGAATCTCTAGCTAAGTTGGGACAAGTGATGCAGATGAAAGTATTTAATAATTAGTGCTCGCTAGCTGTAATCACAATTTGTTGAAAACATGTGACAGAGAAATCAGGCAGAAAAGATTGGCACTCTGGACATTTTTTTTTAAATTTTCTCCTGTGTGCTAAAATTAGCAATGATTAATTAAAAGAAGTATTATAGAATTCAGTCTAATATTTATTAATAGCTCAGTCTTTTAAATTAGCTCAACCAGCCTCCCTGAAATATTCATGTGATACATATGCTGTATACATAATATGAATTATAAATGAATACCAGTGTATAGTACACTGCATTTATGTTACCGTTCATAACCATTCATTTAATTCTTTTAAATTACTGTGAAGCCATATCTCGAGCTACCAAAATGGTTTTCCTGATAATATTTGGTTTTGTGTGTAATATATGGACACAAATATAACAGATTAATATCATCCAAGGAAAAACAAGAAAGTAAGTAAACAAACAAATAAATAAATCGACTTGACCTGTCTCATTTTTTAAGAATTACTATCACAATTAAATATAAATAATTATTTATATATAGATTTATAAAATATTATTAAATTATTTAAATATGGGTTTATAAAGGTCACTGCTGAGGGTAGATTTGATTCTAATCCATAAGCATCAGTTTATGCAATATTATTGCATAGGCTTCCATGTTTAATTAAGTCAACAAATTTCATATCCAAGTCATCCTGTAAATCTCTGATAACAGTAATTAAAATAAGAGGAAGTCATTCCATTCATCTCTCTCGATAAAATCTATCACTGAGTTGAGTTAATCTAAATTTTGTCCCTCCATTATACATTCAAGAAATTGAACCACATCACCACCATTCTATGTGAGTATGTATGTAATTTTGTGTAGTTTTCTCTCTGAGTAGTTTTTCATTTCCATCCTTGAATCAGTATTAACTTTAAAATAGCTGTGAGAGACCTTTTCTATTTCTTGTAGAGTTTAATACTGACTTAATTTTTTTTTCTCTAAGACGTATAGAAGACATACCTCTAAGGCGAGCTATTGCTGGCTCAGATGCAGTAATTTACTTTCTAAAGTCTATTGACCTAAAAAAGTATACACCATATTACAAATCAAAAATGTTTTGAAACATCATTATATATCATATAAAAAAGAGAGAAAATGATCATGTATTAGATATTTGGTACATTGTAGATTCTTATAAACCACTAAATAAGTTCTTCTTGTAATCCACGTGTAGAACCATACAATTTTGAAATCTCTGGAAAAGTGATTTGGCTCCTAAAAAACAAAAAAAAATTGAACCCTTGATTTGCAGAAATTTGCAGAAATTTTCCATTTAGAGTGAGCCAACAGTTACAAATGAATGCCTTTCACTGCATTTGTATTCCATAAATATCTTCCATCTGATTCAGAACACTGCAAAGTATGAAACACTATCTCCAAGTGGAATCAACAATAATATGATCTGACAGGAGACCCTAATGCGTTTTGTCAGCTAGCTTAAATTTTGTGGTTTGTCACTAATGCAGCGATTGCAGTGCAAGGCCGGCAGAGAGGGATGAAGATCATGTTCTCCTTTGGCACTCATTCAATGTCAGTCTAATCAGGTGCATGAAACTAACAAAAGCACCACATATTGAAGCACGATGTCTGTTTTTTTTTTTTTTACAGGAAAGTCTCCCTTTCCACCATCCCTGCTCCTCCCCACATCTCTTCACACGTTGTTGTCATTATTGGCTCGGATACTGTGTTGGTTATACCTAAAGGTGACCTTACACCACGCATTAGATGTCTGTGTCTCTAATAATCAGACTAGAGCTTTAAAAGATCATTATGAAATAAAGAGGCGATACAATCACCTCCTAAAAGGCTATTAACATTGCAAGCTTTAAAAGTGTACTCCACCAATTTTTTTTTTAATAAAAATCCTTGGCGTAAAACTATTCAAGCGCACAAGCAAAGAACAGATGCACCTTACAGCCAAGTAACTGTAGTCACTGTCGACACAGATATTCGCTACAAAATTGCTCTTATTAGGAGACAGAATCTTTGTGCATGTTTGTCATTTTCCAACAGCCAGCATAATTGCCAGATTGAATTGCTTCTCTGTGGGAGTCAATGCATCACTGTAGAGAGGCACTGCGGTGAGAAAAGAATAGAGAGAGAACGACTCTATGTCATTGGCGTTCGAGTGTCAGCTGCCTGCCACTGCTGTACAAGTGGACGTCAGACTGCCAGCCCTGGAAAACAAAACCGAGTTTAACTGGGGGATTCATATCCTGTGGAAAAGGGAGATTATCAGTTGTAGGATCCAAATTGCTGCACTACCACCAAAATAGACTCTCATTGCTTTTTTTGTAGACATCTCTGATCTTGACTCAAACATCTCAGAGCTGATTCAATTTACTGGATTAAGTCCCTCCACAGAGCCTCACTTTCTCCTCTCTAGCAATAAAATCCCCCCTGTGTTTTGTGAGAGAGAGATTACACTAAGGCAAAGCAAGCCACAGAATCCGGGGAGATATCTATCAAGTTATTTAGCCACTGAAGGTACCAATGAAATTTTACAAATGCAAAACAATGTAATCCGTCGAGATGCAATCAAAGTGTGCAGTTAGGGTGATATGTGCACTTTTCTCATTGACTGAGATTAAAGCGGGTAGCGTTTGGTGTTGGGAAATGTGGATGAGTCTTTTCCTGGAAATGCTGAAAGTCATTCTGTGAGTTTTGCTCTCCTCCCAGCTGTCCCTGGAGGGAGCCCCAGGGCATGTCTGCACCTCATGAGGAGCAACTTGAGGTATGGTGTGCTGTGGAGAAGGGAACGGGGGGGGGGATCTCACTCCACTGCAGATTAATAATCACTGAAAGGAGCAGCACTGTGAAGGCTGGAAAGAATCACCAGCATTTTCCCACACCTGCTGAATTACAGTATATTATTCTTATGCTGAAGCATGTTACTCTTTATGTTATTCCTTACACACACACACACACACACACACCAATCAGCCATAACATCAAAACCAACAGCCTACTGTGTATGTCCCCCTCGTGCCCCCTAACCAGCTCTGTCCCGTCGAAGCATAGACTCCACCAGACCTGTGAAGGTGTCCTGTGGTATCTGGCACCAAGATGTTAGGAGTAGATCCGGTAAATCCTCTAAGCTGCGAGGTGGAGCCTCCACGGATCGGACTTGTTTGTCCAGCACATCCCACAGATGCTCGATCGGATTGAGATCTGAGAAAGTTGGAGGCCAAGTCAACACCTTCAACTCTATTTCATGTTCTTTAAACCATTTCTGAACAATATTTTAAAGTGTGGCAGAGTGCATCATCCTGCTGAAGGAGGCCAATGCCATCAAGGAATTCCATGGCCATGAAGGGAGTCTGTGGCCTCTCTATCAGAGCCAGCATTCACTTTTTCAGCAATCTGTGCTACTGTAGCTCTCCTGTGGGATCGGAACAGACCGGCCTTTTCCAGCCTTTTATTTTCACACAGGAATACGCATCAAATCAGTAAAAGTACCAGTTCCTGTGATTGTAGAGGTACAAAGAGGTAATGAGCAGGTGAGGTCTCAGAAACTAAACAGATTTTCCGCATTCAACTCAGTCGCCTGATAATTACTGTTAATGTTAAACTTGGCTTGCAGGCCGCATGTGTCCTTCAGGGAGATAAATGTGTGCTCATAAATACGTATGTGCTGGACACATTCAGACCGAGTGTCTTTTACGCGTGTGTGTGCCCAGTATTCTGACTGGCGTGTCAGGGCGACAGGAGGAAGCCAGATCATGGCGGTGGTTGTGGAGTGATGTGAAGGGTACCTACGTCCCCTGGGCTGTAGCTCCCTGCGAGTGATCATGCACACTGCAGCCACGGCTCTCTGTCCCTCTGGCTTGAAAGGGCTTAAAGTCATTGCGTCACGTTTTCACGTTTTGCTGTCTCACATCGTGGGGTCTTGCCGACATCATGCATTTTGGGGCCGTGAGCTCAGCAATACTTGATATATTATTTGTCTCGGGAGAAGATAAAATGGGATTAATTACCATGTACCCCACTGATAAATTAATACTGTAGAAAATATAGTGTGTACTCCATATTTCTGTTATTGCAAACTGGAGGACAAACAGAGAGACAGAGAGATATATACATACTGTTGCCTTCAGCTGAAATTGCAGGCATTGTGTTTATATTCTAAGCATCCCCCAGACAGCTGTTCATTACTCACATGGCCCTATGGGTGCATATTCAGTATTCATGCATTAGTGAACATTAAAGTCATTGCATTAATTTGCCTTGAAAAACAAGGTTTTACTTGAATAGTGTGTTTCCCTATAAAGACAACAAGGCTTGTAGTCTGAATGCAGTGATAGTTGGACCTTAAAAGAATACTGACTGACCAAACTTACAAAGTATGTAATACTCCTCAGGTAATAATTCCTGATGACACAGCAATCCATACTTTAAATTATCCCTTGAATCATAGACATAAATGTATCATCGCTTGAACATGGGCTGAGACAACGTTCATATATCTGGGTAGGTGCCTCCGGAATGGTGCCCATCAGACTCTGTCTCATGTGTCTTCACCTCATTGGGCCAGTGGTTCTCACAGGCCATCGTGATTGGTGTTACCCTAGTGTGTGGCTTAATGGGCTAAGTGATTGGCCACCATCCCAGCTCTGCCTTGGTTGTGAGTTCAATGCTGGCCTCTACTAGCTGTTTTTTAATGTTCGTTGTTTTGTGTTCTCTTGGTTTAATGCGTATGTATTTCATTTATAATTCCTTGATTTTTGCTCCCTGTTTGTTCAGTCTTCCTATTTTTAGTTTTCCTTGGTGTTTGGAGCTGTCTGTGACTGTATCTAATGTTGATTGACCCCACCTGCTCCTCATTACCCCAAGTCACTTGATTGTAATTATCCTTATCTGTCCATTGTTACCTCATTCCCAGTGTTTGGTTAATTGTCTACGGCCCACACCTGATCTTCATCCAGCCTCATTAGTGCTTATAGTGCATGTGTCATGTTCTTCAGTTGGTTGTTGTGGCTGTTTCCCTGTGCTTCTGTGTGAGTCTTCTGCCTTGTCCACACGTACACGGGTATATTTTAAAGCATACCTTTTTCTATACGTCTTGGGCTTTTGTCCACACGTAAACGGAGTCTCAGGTCACTGAAAATGGAACTTTTGCAAAACTCCATCCAAGGTGAAGATTTTAAGAAACTCCGTTTTCAGCGTTGACATGTAGACAGGGAAAAATTGAATTTTTGGCTCGAAACGTCAGATTGTGCACCGTTGTCCACTTTGTTTAACGTCAGAGCGCGCGCTGTTTGCTGTATACATTAGGCGAGTTTGAGCAATGGCGGACTTAGCCGAAATATTGCTTGTGCTAACCTTGCTGACAGGACTTCTTACATGTGTACAGATAAATGTTGAGTCACTCTCGCATTATATTGATCAACACAGGCGTTGGAATGTGCGCCATGGTTTTCAACTTAACAGGACTGGCAATTAGGCTTCTGATTGGCTAACATGGCAGTACGGTTAGAGTTATAATGCCGGCTGTTGTTTTGGCATGCTCTTGACGGCGCATTTTAGCGGTTTCATGTGGATGGGAAATTTTTTTAGAAGACAATGTTTGTGTGGATGGATATACATTTTTTTTTTTTAAAACGGAGGAGGAAAAACACCGTTTTAAAATATACCCGTGTACGTGTGGACAAGGCATTAGTTGTAGTTACCCTGTGTGATTGTAGCTTCCTGTGTGATTGTAGCTTCCTGCATTCCTCCTTTGCTTTTGTATTGTTGTTCCCAGTGTTGCTTCCTGCCTTAGTTTAGTTTTGACCCGTTGTAGTTCCTTTGTTTTCTGTTCCTCCCCTTCTGTTTCGTTAAATGAACCCTGGTTTGTTGGACCCGATTTGTGGATCATCTCTCCTTTGCCCTGCCATAACAGGTGACATGGAATCATGTGTTTGCACAGCTCTTTGAATTTTTTTTACAAATACAAATTTTCTATTTCTTCATGATTTCTTCAATTTTAGCACCGAATGCCATAAAATGGCATACATTACATTGTGAGTGACACTGTATGAAAAATATATTTCCTACTCTAGCTTTTGTGGTAAGATGCTCATTTTGCCTGTCCGTTCTGTATACTGTAGCTCTAACAAATGCTTGATGTAGAATGTATATTTTGTATGTGTATATTAAAAGAAGCTTCACAGCAATGTGTAATGATCATGAGGCTAACGGGAAGCGGCAGTGTTTCAATGACCTGACATTAGATCAGCTTAAATCAACCCTCCTTGAAATGTGCTTCCAGTCTGATGGGATGCAAACAGAAACATCTGGCTGCATCAATTTTTCATTTCAAATGCAATCTTCAAGTGCGGCCGTACATCAAACAATGTATGAAACATTCAGCACCACCAGGAAGGTAGCAGACACAGCAAGGCACAGACGTATGTTTCTGGAGCACTGGGACCTTATGAGACCTTATAGGTTTGATGACACTTTCTTGGTGGATAACAATAATTCTTACTGCCTATTTTCTTTTCTTTCATGTACTGCAACACGAAATCCGTGTGTTTAAAATAAGAAAAAAAAAACTGCTCAGGCTGATGCTGTTTTGCTTTGCTGCCACTAGGTGGCAAATATGAATCCAGTGCTTTGAACTCACTATCACTAAACACTCTTTTATGTCAACTTACACAGTTAAACATAGCCTTACAAACTGCTGTCAATAACCTTTTTTATACAGCGGTTTAAAATGAATCTCTTTTGATATTTAATATTAAGCATTCCATTATGAACACAGCAAAACTCAGTATAGCATCATTAATATTAATAATACATAAGAATGCAGTAATACATATACGTGTAATATATGTAATATTTAATTCATTATGTTAGTTTACCTTGTGCCTGATTTTGTTTTCCTGTTACCCTGAAGCATTAGTTAATGAAATAAGACCTTTTAAATAATGTTTATGTAACACACCTATCAAGAATAGCGCATTATAAAAGCATCCATCAAGAACTGGCACAATACAGGAGATACTTAAGCATCAGTGATTTTTTTAAAGCGCTCAGCCACAGCTGTAGGAAGACATTTATTGTCATCTGGCCGGGTTATATCACTGTATCTCAGTCCTCTGACCTGTGCGCCAGCCAGCCACTCAGGCGTTGTCTAGCTTGCAAGCTTTATTTATCCTCACTGTAGCCTGGGGTTAGATTTAAGAGAGATGAAATAGGAATAATTTTCCTGAACCTGTAAGTGTCCACCTAAAATATATGCCTCTCCTTCTCCAACTTTCCAAGCCACCGCATGTCCAAATGAATATACATTTCTGCAAATCAATCATAAATTCAACACAGGCCATGCGTGCACACTGTGCTCTGCAGAATGCATATGCATTTATGGCAGAAGTGTGACATTAATGCCCCAGATGTGAAAGTGGCTATAATGAAACATGAATTTTTAACATAAATGAAAATAATCAAAATGACTAAAATACTTTATACAATTGTATGGATATTATGTGTCATTGGGTAGAAAGTAAGGCTGGGCAATATCATATCGATATTATATCGCCCAACCCTACTAGAAAGATCTAAAGTTTTTTTCATTGTGTTTTCATTGGATTTTTGTAATTGTGCGAGGAGTAATGCTTTCATCCTTATTACTTGTGAGATATGCTTAATTAAGATGAACTGCATCCACGTTTCCCATGTCAATGACCCATTAGCCATGTAATTATTTGTTTCACAATAAACCAGTCCAGACATTATTGACCATGAAAAACATTTCCTTCGACTTTCTTCAAGTGTTCTTTGGTTGTTTTGAAGATTTCAGTGTGAATCTTTGAAATTCATGCCATCTGGGACTTATGTTCTGAAAATGCAGTTCCTCCATGCTTGTACAGCTCTCTCTGCATTTAGGGAAATCTTCACGGAAGACTGACCCCAGAAAAGTTAAAACTGAAAGCCTAGTTATTCCTGTACCTTGTTTATTTATCTATTCATTCATCCATCCATCCATTCATTCATACATACATTTACAGGCAAAGGCATATTGTTCAGGAATCACTTTTAACATCAAAACAGACTCTGGGTCATTTAACATTAAAATGCTCCCTCTCCTTCACAAATCTGGCGGGGGGAGGG
Source organism: Paramormyrops kingsleyae (assembly GCF_048594095.1). Taxonomy (NCBI): domain Eukaryota; kingdom Metazoa; phylum Chordata; class Actinopteri; order Osteoglossiformes; family Mormyridae; genus Paramormyrops; species Paramormyrops kingsleyae. The sequence goes on along the minus strand of NC_132806.1, from coordinate 31,701,532 downwards.
GGGGGGCAGTGGGATTGCCTGACTATTCTGACCTTAATCCTTGAAATTACATAAACACACTCAATCACTGTTTCCTAACAGCTCCAGGGCTGGGGGTTTAAATACGGCCCCCATGCTGTGTGTGTGGAGTTTGCATCTCCTCTCTCTGTCACACAGGTTTCCTCTGGGTACTGGGTACTGTGCTTTCCTTCCACAGTCCAAAGACATGATCTTAAGATAACTGGTGTCTCTATATTGATCAGTGTACTACATACAATTGCAAGTATGTAGATGTGCTATGACATGCACCCCTGCATCCTGGAATATTTTATATGTATATATCTAGTCTTCATTCTGTAATATACACTGACAAACCAAAACATTACGACCAACCAAATAATGTTGACTATCTCATAAAAGCAGGTCTGGGATATATTTGATGGTAAGTTAACTTTCAGTCCCCACGGTCATCATTTTGAATCCAGAAGCAATGGATAAATGCCTGAGTGACTTTGATAAAACTGGATGGTCATGGCAGTAATGCGTCACGCACTGTGCATCAGGCCCTGCAGGCCATGGGGCTCTGCAGCCACGGGCCAGTCAGAGTACCCATGCTGACCTCTGTCCACCATCGAATGTGCCTACAGTTGGTACAGAAGCATCAGAACTGGACTGAAGGTCATCTGGTCCGACGAATCCCGTTTTCTGTTGCATCATGTGGACGGTCGGACGTGTGTCAAGCATCAATAGGATGCAGTAGACTGAGAGTCAGCTATGTAGCCCCATGCACAGCAGGGTTGATGCCCTGTGTGAGGTTACATATTACTCCAGTGACCATTAGTAAAGTTACCTGTGATTTTTGCCGCCGTAGCCCTTCTGCTGGTTTGAACCAGGCAGGATAACCGTCATTGACATCTCACGCCCAGCACAATGTCAGTGGATCTTGGCTTTTCTCTCAGTAGGTTCTGACTGCGGCTGACCATGAGCACCCCACAAACCTTGCAGTTTCAAAGATGCTCTGATCCAGTGAAGATTTGCCCCGTATCAAAGTCACGCAGGTCTACCCCCCATGCCCAACTAAAAGTACGGAATGTTAACTTACTGTGCATTATATCCGGGCCCCTTGTCATGTGCTGTTTTTATGAGATAGCCAATGTTATTTCTGTCATGTGGGGGTGGACATAATGTTTTGACTCACTGGGGTATACGTCTGGGGTATCTTTGTCATTGTAAACAGCATTTCACTGAGTGAAGAAAGAAATAAATATGTTTCTTTGGTGTGGAAAAGAAAATTTAATGACCAAATGAATGATTGGATAATAAATGTCTTCCAATTTCCAATGTGTAATTAGTCAGAGTGTCATTTTTGGAGAAAAAGACACAATCTCTGGTTAACAAGTGCACCTTAGATTTAATTAAATCTAAGGTACACGTATAGAAAAAGGTACGTTTTAAATTAAAAATGTTCCTATGAGACACAATTAGTAGCAAATGCCCATAAAATAAGATATGGCATGATTCTCCACTATTACAAGTAGCCTTTTTGGCTAGATGGTATTGCAGTGGTTTTATTACCCTGACTGGTAAACCCACCTAGAATATTGATTATTATGCAATTTTTTGCACTTCGGCTATGAACACAGATGAGACCAGACTTATGATCTCGAATTTGTACTCCAATCACAGAGGCTGCCTTTAGGGGCTCCTTCATGTAAAATGTTACTTGAGCTGAGCCCCCCAGCTTTAAGTGCCTGGTGGATGTACCTGATGTGCTGCATTTGACTGAAGAGATTAGCACTCTCTCGTAATGAGATCCCGAGATCCCGGGGGGGGGGGCAGTGTGAGTCAGCCGGGTGTGGCTGCCGGGTTTCACACCACATGGGAAAACAAACACGTCATACTAAATTGTTTCTGTTTCACAGCGCTAAACGCATTTACTGAATAATTATATAACTTAATTATTTATAACATGTTCTCACTCCATGTGTCAAACACATACACCAGAAATGCGTCGACTAAAAAATATCGCTGCTACCATTCAACAAGAACCGTCACTTTTTATTTTTTTAACTTTACTTTATTGTTCATTATTTTTCATACTGTTTCTTTTTTTTTGTTTTTAATTAAGCACACAAAATTCATTTTATTTATCCCTACGTACAGTAGTTGCCCCACAACACCTTGCAAATATGTAACAGATACCGTACGAGACATGGATGTAACATATCCTGTTTTGGGGGGAGCAGCGTGTGGCTCACTGGGTCAGGCCTGTGTGCCTGTGATCACGAGGTCGCATAATTGCTTGAGGGGCTCCAGATAAATGGCCTGGGCCTGCGCTTGTACCACAAGCTTCGCCCTCGACTGCACCTGCGTGTGTGTCCCTCATAGGGGAGGAAACGGGATATGTACTGTAAAAAGAAGCACTGCGGTCTCACCGTACTTGTGCAAATTGCATCAGTTAAAGCATCAGCTCATTTCATGTTGAGCAGTAATCTGACTGGAAAATAATCTCAAGACAGCAAAGGAGAGGATACACAATTTCCTGTGATAATTAAAGTAGGTGCTGTTAAAAGAATAGAAAAGATGGAAAAGCCTCTTGGGGTTGAGGGCAGACTGACCCGATACCCTCCTGGCGCCGTATACAGGTATGCAGTAGGTGTGTTGTTGGAGCTTAAGTTCCGACTGAAAAGGCTTTCTTCGGTAACACTACAAATACTTAGTAATAACTGAGTTACTACTGAAACACAAATAATGACCAAATGTAGTTACTACTAGAGATAAAAGATGCATCATTTTTCATTAATTATGAACAAACGTGAGGTCAGTATTTCACTTGTGTCATTCATGACTTGTTCATTCAGTAGTTAGTTCAGTGGTTCCCAAAGGTTTACGGAAGTAAAAGTAACACATAACTGCTTGGCTTCAAAGCTGCATCATGATTCATTAATGATGAACAAATATGAGATCAGTATTCAACTTGCGTTATTCGTGACTTTTTCCTTCTGTAGTTCATAAAGGTTTACATAATTAACAGATATAGTAACAAATATAGTAACTTCATGAGATAAAACATGCGTCATGATTCATTAATGAATTAACATCAGATCACAATGTAACTTCGATTTTCGGTTAATTAATACATAATTGATAGCATAATACTGAATTATTTATGCCCCATAAAGTAAAGTGTTACCTTTTCTTCCCCCTGGTCATCTGTTAGGACAGTCAGAGATGATCATCAGGTCAGCTTCTCATTGCATTTGTGGTAAGGCAAAGCCACAGGCCTTGTAGCTATGGTGACCACCTAATCTGTGTCGGGGGGGGGGCTATGAGCTAGAACTGGGTATGTAAACTTACATTCCAATTGAAAGGACCTGGATTTCACTTAAGCACTGAGTTTGTGCTGTGTGCTGATTGGTCAGTCTCCTATAATCATGTATGTGTCACTGATGTTATTGTGAAACAGCGGGATGAGTCGTTCAGTCAAAGAAACGCACCAGTCAAAGCACAAGGAGAGATGAACTATTTAGCCGAGCACAGCAACCTTTCAATTTTAGTTTGTAAAACCTGAAGTAGCTCAGAGTGTCCCTCCTGACATGGATTAGGTGGTCATCCTTCTCAGAGCTCACGCTCTGTTGATGTTTGCTGCAGGGTGCAGACAGTACTCAGCCATGAAGGAGAGGGATGAAACAATGGCAGACAGACAGAGCTACACAAAGACGTGGCTGAGCCTCTGAAAAACTCTACTAAATGCCTCCCACTAAACCAAAGCCATCATTATCCATGCTGACACACTCATACCCTCCGTCAAATGTCTGGCCTCCTGAAAATCTCCCCTTTCTCCTCCATTATGGCCAGTCCTGATGACAGACAGCCATAAAGATAGATATAAAGACATAAAGCAGAACGAGAACAAGTCTAGGTAAGCTAGACAAAAAGAGTACAGCCTTAGTCTGGAATTAAATACTGAGACTTGAAGGGGCGTCTCTCAGCTGGTAGACTGTTCTATAAACCAGGAGATCTCAGCTGAAAGTTTTATGTCTGAGAGTTTTTAAAAATATTTCGAAAATTACAAGTAGGCCTGCATGTCGAGATCTGGGAGAGTGGATTGTACATATTAATCAGCTCCATTAGAGGGACGGGGGCCTGACCTTTCAACGCCTTATAAGTGAACAGAATAATTTTGAAGACTGTCCTGAATTTTAACTGCAAGTCAGAGAACAGACATCAGAACAGATGTAATATGGTTGAATTTTCTGCTTTTTCCTGAAGATGTGATTCATGCTCTCTGAAAATGAGACATTGCAGTAGTCTAATCTTCAGTAGACAAATGCATAGTTTTTCTGTATTTTGACCAGTCAAAAATCATCTTAGCCTTGCAATTTTTGAGCTGTAGGAAGCACGTCTTGGATAAGGAGTTAAAATGATTATTATAAGACAGGTCATCGTCTTATTGTCTAGGTTTTGAGCTGACTTGGCAAAACAGAAGTTTAAGCCCTCAGCAATAAGTGCTGACAGCAAGATATTATTATTAATGTTGTTACATGCAAGTAGAAGCACTCTAGCTTTTTCTGAGTTCAGAGGCAGTTGTCTCTTTTTGCCTCAATTGAATGAAACAGTTTACTAAGGAGCCTACAGGCATAATATCCTCAAATCTTCTAGCAGCATATAAATAAAAATTAAGTACGTGAGAATCTGAGTTTAGTTTCTTAAGCAGAGGTGTGACCAGGCATGTTGTTACAGATTTTGGGCCTCAACCCCAACCAATCATATTATGTTCCAAATTTCCCCCCATGGGTCTGGTTATAGCCATTTTGAAAAATTCTGTAACAAAACCAACTTATAGTGGTATATTATTTTTTGCGTAGGCTACAGACGTGGACTGGCCATCGAGAAGTTTGAAAATTTTTTCTGTTTTTCTTCCCCAACACGATCACGATCGGCAAAATAAACCAAGGGGTACTCCCCAGGTCAGCAACGAAATAAACCTAGGGGTACTCCACAGGTCAGCAACGGAATAAACCGAGGGGTACTCCACAGGTCAGCAACGAAATAAACCGAGGGGTACTCCACAGGTCAGCAACGGAATAAACCGAGGGGTACTCCACAGGTCAGCAACGGAATAAACCGAGGGGTACTCCACAGGTCAGCAACGGAATAAACCGAGGGGTACTCCACAGGTCAGCAACGAAATAAACCGAGGGGTACTCCACAGGTCAGCAACGAAATAAAGCAAGTGGGGCCGCTTCAACAGTAAATTCCTGGGCTGCTTTTTGTCGCCAGTCCACTCCTGGTATAGATGCTTTAAGTAGTTTCATAAGGAAGGATTGTATTTTCACAAGTAGTGGGTTCAACCAAAACAAAGTTGTTGAGATGGAGCTTGCATTGTTTATTGTATCAGAATTTAGAGATGGCAAATGAATTTGAATTAGTGTTATTGACACTATAATCACTAATATGGGTGTTATGCTGGCTCAGAATGTAGCACTGAAGCCTCATATCTTCCAGATGTGACATGCAGACATGCAATTAAGCAAGCTGGTGTCCCCAGAGTACCCACAGAGTGCGTGCCCTGCAATGGACTGGCTTTTTATTAGAGTAAAGCATAGAGTGGGAAGAGCACAGTTGTTTTCTGTTTAAGATAATACTGATCAGTCTGTGCAGACAGGAATAACTGCAGTTCAATTGCTTTCTATTTGGCTTTTGTTTTTGTAGGAGGTATTTCATCCAGGGTTTGCTAGAGAAATAATTACATTTTTGGATAACACTTTACATTAAGTGCACCTTCATAATGCATTCATTATGCATTCATAGAACATTCAAAAGCAGCATGCAAGTGCACCTTAACATCCTAACATCCCTTAACAGCTTTAATATTTATTAATAACAAACATTACATGATTATACAATTATAATGTTTGTTATTATTATATAATGTTGTTATTAATGTATATTACAGCTGTTAAGGGGTTTACTTTTAAGTTTACTATTAAGGGATGTACTTTAAGGTATACATACATGATGTTTATGAATGTTTTACTTAATGAATACATTAGGAAGGTGTACTGAACATTTTATTAATGCAATATAAAAGCATTATGAAGGTGCAGTTAATGTAAAGCTTTACCCATTTTTGATATCAACTCCATGAATTGCCAGAAACATACAGAATCAAGAAGGGTAGAAGCTGTCTGACTCAGTTTAATACAATGACTCAAATTGCAATTTTGTAACAATTCAGAACAGAAGTCATTCAATTTAGCTAAGAATTATGAATCTGGGTTTGTCTGCATGTTGGCTAACCATGCACTGTGACGCCTAAGCTACGGAGAGCAAGATGGGGTCAGCGAGGAGAAGCATTCCAATCTACCTGTACCTGTACCTGTACTTGTGCAAATGGCAAATAAAGCATGTTTGTTTGTTTCGGTTGGACAAATATTACATCAAATATTACATCAAACATATGTGTAGAAATCAGAAACGTAAAACTTAAAATACTACAATACTACATTTTGCAATAAAGAGTATATATTCTAGGACCATGGTTTTCATTTATTGATCTTAAAAATAATAATGCGATCGTTTAGAAATTAACATTTTATGGGGGGGGTTGCTACTCAATCTGTCCTTTAAGTGTTACTGTGCTAGGATGCATGTTATATTCTCATATTTTTTTTACTGGTCTTGTTGTATGGAATATTATTTAGCACTTTATGACCTAGCGAATGTAATTATTGAGACACTATTAAGAAGATGTTAATGTAACCCATAGGAAGTGTGACCTTGTAACCTTTAGAAAAGGTACATCAATTACTGCTGCACAATGTAGTCAAGATAATTGTGTATCTGCACCTTATGTTAGCCCCGACATATCTGTATCTGTATCTGGTTGTATGAATATACACCTTAGTTAGCACTGCGGCTTATCACTATAATGAAGGCCAAGAAATACAATTACCTGTGTAGCTCAGCAGCACATGGCCAGGTGAAAACACCAAGACTTGCTACTTTTTAACAGTGAAACCTGGGAATGGTTTTGCTTTCCCACCATAGCGTCATTGGCCAGATCTGGGCTTGTCGCCATAATTGTACAAAGAACATTATAAGAGGACCATCTTGCTTCAGTTGTGCTTTCCAGAAGGTTCGGCCAATAACAAATGATTGGCAGGCCTATCAGTGAGAGGCAGGAAAGTAATTGGACCCCAAAAGACAGGAAATAACGATGGAGACACGTAGGGGTGTGGAAAACCTGAAGCCTGGAAGGAGAAACACAATGGTGGGAACTGGACCAAGAAAGATAATGCTTGGGGCCCCTGTGACAAATATCCTGATACGAGATATGAAATGTGCATAAAAATCAGTGTAATTCAGCATGGGACACACTTCTGCAGAGTGTCCAGTCTTGGATGTAACCCACATGGATACAATAAAAGACTTTGGAATTATACACAAACAGCTCCTGACTCCTGATTTGGCTCAAAGGGATTGACCAGAACAGCTGCTGGAATCCTTACTGGAATTAATCCTTACTGGAATCCTTACCTTACTTTATCAGAACCATATTGACTAGACGTTGTTACTCAAGCAATTTATGCAACAAGCAAATAAATAATAAAAAAAAGTGCAGGTTCACACAATTTATACAATGCAATGTAAAAAGTGCCTAAAGAGAATATTTGGTCATATTGTGGCCATAACAGGTGTGCCTGACACAGCCAGACTATATACAGCTTCATACATCGTTTCTCATAACACTTGGAAACGTTTGTTAGAGGTTCTCTAGCTAAATAAAACATGACCGGTAGCATTGTGCTTAAGGAAGTACATGTGGTTTAGTAGGTTACTCCTCATGCCCATTTGAAACAAACATGTGGCATTTTCTGATCATACTCATGTATTCACAGTAGATACTTTCCGCTAACTATTTGTTTTATTTATAATTAGCTAGCTTTCATGCATTCTTTTAGGAAGGACATCTATAAATAATAGAAATTAGCTAAATTTATCTGGTGATGTGTAAATGAGCTCAAAACATAATGAAGTGAAAATGGATTTGTCATCAAAGATGCAGCATATCACCTGAGATGATCCTGTTTTACATTTCACTGCTGAAATTACTATGGTAACTAGAACACAGGTCCAGAATTCTTTTAAACAGTAAAAAAAAAAAGAATTGTAATCACACAATTCTCTTACTATTAATGGTATAACACACCATTTAATGGATTTGCTTTTACACTCAACATTTGTTCATTGAATTCACTTCTCCTGCTGCTTTGGTTGACTCCCTTAAAAGAAATGGTCCATTATACAAGTCAAGAGTTGTGTGGGAAACATGGCCAGGTCTATGGCACCCCCCCCCCCCCCCCAACCTCCTCTGTCCTGTTTTCCTTGTTCGGTTAATGACCTTTACAGTTCTGATTTGGCACTTTCTCTTTTATGAGTTTCACTCTCATAAAAGAGGAATACAGCAGTATAACTGAAATGGAGGCATGAACAAACTCTCTGGCTGCCTCCTCCCACAACCCCAGCAGTGCGCTGGGCCTGGATATTAGCGGGATCCTGGTGCAGGGAGAATGATGGTGGATTGGTGGGGTGGCATGAGGGGCGTAAAAGGGGGCATGAATACCCTGACAGATCCAGGGGGCTCATCACTATTCACCGGCCCAAAAACCTACTGACAGGGGCTCGCGATGCAAAATTTATTGGTTTTTGCTGGTTCTATCACACTGGATGATTTATTTTCTAATATGACTCATACATCAACTCATTCTATTAAAAGTAAGTTAAAGACATTAATGCAACATTCCTTAACACCTCCAACAACCGAACCCATCCCATGATACAACATTTTCAGGAGATCTATTTATCTGAGGAATATGATCTGAAAGCTACCAGTCTCCCTGTCTTCCTTTCCAATCACCAAATCTTAGTCCCATTCACCATGTTGTCAGGGCAGGTGCTCAGGACAGTGGTTTATGTCTACATAAAACTCATATGATTGTGATATTTATATTTTAGCAATTGTTTTCTTCATACCAGACCATCTTATAGCATTCTTCATGCCGTCTGGGCTGTGTCAGCAAACTCTTGAATTAACCTTCTTTGTTTCGTTTTTTTTTTGCCTTAGAGTTGCACGCGAATAATTAACTAACCACCCAAAACACACTTCAGTAATGTTGACATGGTATTGGATGTTCTGGTTCAAATATTATTTGTTTAAACTTGACTTAAAACTTCATGCAATCCTGTAATAAAAATTAATGAGCTTCTAAATTTCACAAGGACAGATATCAGACCATGAGTTTACATTATTATAAAAAAGTCACACACTACAAAAAGGAACAAGAAGCTAAATCACCTGCATTGAACGATAAAGAATATATGATACAAAATGTATCAGTATGGTGTTTTTGTACTTGTCATGTTCCTAAATAAGCACTGTTTTTGAGAGTGTTATTCAAATATATCAATGCAAGCTTCTTGCTTACCTGACATAAACATTCATTTCATGTCTTAAGTATTTTGAATTGTCTGTGTTTAAGTATTACTTGTTCTCACTTTGTATTACAGCATTGATTCTGTATAGACATCATAAGGCAATGAGTCTTACTTGTATACCTCGAATTTGACCTTTTTAGGCCCTAGCAGTTCCTCTCCCACCACTCATTGCAACATGTATACTGGCCAGGCGGAATATGTAGACAGTGTAGTGGTCATAACAACCTCCCTAGAACTTCTGGGATATAGAATTTATAGGTATTTGATAGGTATAGATATAGGTATAGATCATGGATGGGAAGGTAGCCTGGACTATACTCAGTGAAGATGTCTTGCTTTTGTATTTTTATTTTTCATACTTTCATTACTTATAGCACAAGGCAGGGGAGATGAGGATGAGGATGAGGATGAGGTACCAGTCGAACAGCGAACACACACTTACACATCAGGGTTGTCAGCTGGCTGGAGTGAGATTTTCAATTCGAGACAAGTTTACACGCATGTATGTAACACTTTTGTTACATTGTGAATCGTCTGCAAGGTTTGCAAACTCCCCCAGCACCTTTGATGTAACTAATTTTTGGTTAATAATGGAATAATATAGAATTGCTGTAAGATTTTTTGCACAAGTGTGAGAGTCTGAAACCGTGAGTATCACGCAAGATGTTGTGTGAGAGCTGGCAACCCTGGCATATTATGTGAAATTTACATTCACTAATTTACCTCACTGTATGCTTCTGGATTGTGGCAGGAAGCATGCACAACCACAGGGAGAATATATAAACTCTTCAAAGACAACTTGGAGCTTTGCCATGATACAGTGCTAACCGCTAAGCCATTGTAAGTCATCGCCCTCTAGACGTTTATTTTCCTGTGCCCTTGATTAATGCTACAATAACTGTACAATTATTATATGGTCATAAATATGATGATAAATGTGGTTAAAGTATTATTAATCAGAATTTCTATCACACAAGATGGGATTCCATTGCAGAAATTACCGAAGACAGGAATTCCACTGAGAATCCAAAACCAAAAATGGGATTAACATGCTACATCTGACACACAGACATAAATAGGAATGAACAGCAATGCCAACCAGCTCAAAGACTAGATATGTGACTTCAGGGAGACAGTTGGGGATCTTAAAGACTGAATGGTGAAGAGCCAATGGCTAACAGCCTAGTGGCACCATGCAACGCCAAAGCAGTAGAGAGGCGACATGGATCAGTGGTGACAGTTACCCAGGAAACAACATCAGGTTGTAATTTTTTTTTTTTAACTTTCAGGCATTATCACATTATCACATTCACCAAAAAGCTACATCTTAAAAAATAACACATAATGAAATCACAGAGCTTAATAACAAGGATCTTTAGCACATTTTCATAGTACTATACACTATTTTTAACTCTATCCTCCTGAGACCCCACCCATTCATTTATGTCCATTGTAGTGGACATTTTGTTTTTGCATCTATCTTTTCACTGATGTAAGGAAACATATTTATTCCTGTTGTACACTAAAGAGGACATGCTGTGAAATTAAAAATAAAAATAAATTTGAAAAAGTCTAAATTGTAAAATGCCTTATTTCCTCCAAAGACAAATAACCTAAAATTGAAGGACACTTTTTTCCTTGGGTCTCAGGAGGATATTCCTATTATGTTAATTTAATTATTTATAAGTAATGCCACAACTGATTGGTTAGTCCTAAATAACACCCACTATTGGTAAATAATTGTGTATTGTTTTGCTGGTTGCCTTTGAGCAAGAAGTCATTACTGTTAATGTAATTTTCCTGTAGAGTTTTATTCATTTAGATCATTGTCTATGTTATCCTCATTAAGTAATTTCCTCCATCTGTTTAACTGCCATTAAAACTATGCAACTCGTGCCATTTTACACAGTAAAAAATATATATTACTTTCCATAAAGGTAGTTAGTAGTTTGAATAATCAGATTTTCTCAAATACCTCAAATGTTATTTTAAAACCTCCGAGATGTACAGTAATACATTTACTGTTTTGTGCAGCCACTCCTTGGGGAATCATCATGCTTGTTGAGGTGTGTGGTTTCATTTTTATTGGATATGCTCTTTGCACCAACCCATGTTTATGACCTATCCGTCCATTAAACTTAGACATTATACTAAAGCAGCATATTAGGTTCATAGTCAGGCAGACATGATAATCCTCAATCTCCTTGAATGTAGTAATATTAATGTAATATTATTCTCTCATAATAGAAAAGGAAAGATTATGATCATGTACAGTTCATCAAAGGTAGTAATTACCCATGTACAACAATAATATAATATTATTTCTCCAGAAAATACTATTTTCATAAAATTATGGGCCATTATAGCAGAAAAATAGTCTGTACACATTTCTCCATACTGAATAAAATCTCACAATGTATGTAACCTATAACCACAGCTTTAACACAAACTATCAGCTTGAACTATTGGAGTGAAATATTAATTCCTACTGTACAGTCTATATGTATTATCACATTTCCTACTGCTTACTAAGCAATCTGTTCATTATACCTGGTGTTTGTGTAAAAGTCATGATCCAGAAGAACAGATGCGGAGTGAACCCAAGGGATTTGCTAAGATACCTGCACAGTGCAATGGTAGGTGCTTCTACTATATGTGAGTCCTTCATTAAATACATATTTGTCTAAAAGTGACAAAAAACGTCTTCCCTTGGTATAATTATTGTGAAGAGTTACAGATGGTTAATGGGGGTGAACAGCATCACTGTCACTTTTATTCATCAGGATGAAAAGATAACCAGAAAATCACTCCTTCATCTTGTACTAAAAAAGGATGCAGCTGATCATGACTTGACTTTGATGTATGCTGTCTTCATTATGCAGTACAGTGCCTTCAGTTCAGAACCTGGATTATGAATCCTACATTGAAATTTTGTTCTCCTGGATATCTTTAATTCAGAACACTGTAACTCAAAATTTATTTATTTTGATGTCATGTTAGAAAATAATTATTAAAAATAATGTCTGCTTTCATTAAATCTCGATATTATGGAAGTTTAAAGTGAAAAAGTATTGCCATAGGACGCATGTATACATACAGTTAAGTAGGGTGGCAGTAACATTATTTTTTGAGGCTGCTTTTCATAAGCAGAGACTGGGGACATTTTTTAAATCGAAGGAATAATGGATGGAAATACAACAGCTTGCTGAAAAACTGAAGCTTGGGTGAAATTTCATCTTTCAGCAAGACTATTATCCCAAACATAAGGCCAAAGCAACATTGGAGAAGTTTAAAAGCAAACATGAAAATGTCCTACAATAGCCCAGTCAAAGCTCTGATCTCATTCTAGTAGAGAATTTGTGGCACTACATGAAAATTGTCGTGCAGAAGCATCATCCGACTAACCTAAATGACCTGGAGCAATTCTGCCTGGAAAAATGGGCCAAAACTACTCCAGAAGAGTGTGCAAAACTTACCCAAAAATACCCAGGGTTATAGCTGCAAAAGGTGGCTCTACAAAATATTGAAATGCAGAGACTGAATACAAAAAATAATGTTCATGTTTTTTTTCCCCAAGAATATTTTCTAACATAAAATGACACATTAATAACTTCAAAGCATTTGCTCTCTATTTCTGGATCTTATGTGTCCCCAGTTCACAAGCAGGTGATTATTGGCCAAAGGCGTGACAATATAAAGGAATTCATGCTGTCACACTGATAAAAGCTTGCGAAAAGAGATTCTGGCATGTGCCATAATTGCATCTCATTATAGTGGTTCATGCCTCCCAGTAGTCAGACATTATATATGCGTTTAGTTATTTGTCAGATGATTTTGTTTAAGGTGACTTTCATAGTTAGCATGCACATACAAATGTTTGTGTGTAACAAACTACAGACGAAGGTCATTGGTAGAAGCACAGGGTCAGTAACTGGGCTCTATCTTGTGCATTCTTCAGATACGAGGGGCTAAAAATACAAAACACTATAATACAATCATCATGACAATGAACATGCCATCAGCAAGCCTGAAGACCCATAATTATTAATTACACAGTAATATAGACTATTTGACAAGCACAGTGTGCATTTTAAGGGAGGATAAGAAAACAACACATTAACAAAACATTTAAAGATTCAATTTTCATTTCAATATAATGATATAATATATAATTACATTTAATTTCCCTCTTCAAATACACAGATGGAGAATGCTTGTTAACTGCACTGAAAAGCAGATACATTACAAGTCTCAAAATTTGATCTAGCAAAAAATGCTTATTTCAAACAAATTCAGGATACACTGGAAAATAAATCATATTCTAAAGTGGTTTCTAAAGTTCTTGTCTTTGAAGATAATCCTGAGAATCTGCAGATCCTTTCGTATATTTTACTATTACAAAAGCCTTAAGCAATATCGAAGAAATGTCATAATCTGAAACTTACACGAGATGCACTGGCCATTTACAGTGCTACTTAAGGTCAAAAATAGTCCGTACGCAAAGTATTATACTTCCTTTGTAATGTACTTCCTTTACATTAGTTCTGTATCATAGTTACATAACCCGAATTGCCTTGGAAAAAATAAAAACATATATATAACTGGACAAAATAGGATATTGAATGTTATGTAAGTTGCTTTGTATAAAAGCATGTACAAAAATAATGCATGCCTCTTCAAAGCAGCATACAACGATTACCTTATCTTTCTAACTACTTGACCTACCTCCTTGCATAACCATAATGACATTCATGCCACACCTTCTGTTTCCTGCACACCAAGCCAAGGTTGTGCTTCTTGTAACAAGGCGTATACTTTCGTAGGACATCAGCCTAGAATATCTGTAGGCAAAACAAGTGAAGTCCACATACATACCGAGGGTAGGACTCCAACACTGAATGTGATAAACTTACATAAAATTAAGTAAAGATAAATTTAACACATTCATCTCTCTTGGAGTCCCTTTCATAAAGGAATATTTAACAGACCAGAATGTATTACATTTTAGTGTAATTCTTTTTCTCATCAACTTACCGAATCTAAGGGCATTTACATTAATTTAGTTGCATTTGTTGTGGATTTTCTTTAGTCTAAACTCAATATAAAGAGACTAATTCATTTTCAGTGTAAATGTGTCAGCCATTTTAAAGAATTTTTTTGCAAGCGATCGAGCAGGTATGTAGTTCAGTGTGACGTAATTAGTATGAAACTTGCTTTTTCTCACATTTGAGGAATCTCAACTCGCAATAAAATGCAAATGGGGAAGGCATGAGCGCGCAGGAGTGTCACCTTGGCGACTAGCCCGCACAGGTCTGGTGTTACCGGGAAGCCACGCCTCGACACACCTGATGCGTGTGCGCGCGCCGGACGGCCCCGTATTGTTCTGTTCCGCTCGGTTCCTGTTTGCTGGCCGTTCCGGGAAGCGGCTGCGCCTCCCTCCGCTACACGCAGAAAATACTTACGTTAACTAATGCGCATAACCGCCGAAAGTTCTTTTTTTTTTACTCCAGACACTTTTTAACACTCTGTTACCGTCGAGGATTTAGTTTTGGACCTGTTTGTGAGTCTGTGGTATTTGTGTGTTCTCGGCTGTTGATATCTGAACTGGGATAAAAGGGGGGGATAAAGGGAAAGGAAAACTTTGACGGAATTTGTCATTCCACCATTTTGAGGCGTCCGCCCTTTCCAAGTTTCTCACCCGTTTTGTGTTCGGTAAGTTTGTCCATTCCGTATGTTTTTAATCATGTTACTGAAATGAATTATAACTAAGTAATTAGGCATTTTTTGGTTAATAGATAGGTAGTGGTTGGAAAACACTCGATAGTTTTGGTGCACTATTTGTGAGGTACAGAGGGACTAAGGAGTTTTCTAACCCGACTTAAATTGTATTGTTTTTTATCTGTTGTTTGGCGTTATTGGCAATAATGTGGTTTTCTGCGTTATGCCTAAGTAGACACAGTGAGTGAAAACAGTTTGTCTTATTAATTAAGCTGGGATAGCTGTACTGTGCAGTTGTTTGTGGCGTTTTCTCGGGCGTATCGAATTTTTGCTGGACTTTTGTCTAAGTTGGATAGTTTTCTTTTCTTAATTATATAAGTAGAACTAAAAGCGAATTTGATTGTTCATTTGGTGGACCTTAAATTTTAGTTTGGTTATTAAATGGCCGTGTAGCTGGAGTTTAAAACGTGTTTCATGCATAATTTGTGCGTTTGTTTGTAGTGGGGAGATCAGGTTTCCCTACTTTCTAGAAAGCTGGTTAATCCTAATAATTGGGCAACTGTGGATTTCGCAATTTGTGTTGTGGGTGTGGGGTTAAATCCTGGCTAACGTATCTCAAAATCTTTCGTTATGAAAGCGAGCAGTTGAGTGCGACTGCGGAAATAGTATTAAAACGTTTTAGAGAGAAACTGTCCTACACAGTAAACGGAACGTCCACGTGCCTTACACGGCTATATGTAAATGTGTGTAAAGTGTACAAACTGGAGGTGTGGGTTATAATAGTTTTTGTAAGTTTTAAATATGAAAAACTGGTTAAGATTCGTTCTTCTGCGTAAAGTGTTCATTTACATGCGGGTGTGGCCCGCAGGCGTGGGATCGGCCTTCGCTGCTTCGACACGTATGAGTGTAGAAGCGAGATTTGTTTTTTTGTATTAAGATATTCAGAAACTTGGATCTTTTAAATTACTTATCACCTATTAATGGTGACGTAGGTGTCTGCCCTTCCTCTTATGTTGATAGAGCTAATCCTGTTAAGGGGTCGAGCATGTGTCATAGTTGGAAAGGCTGACCTCACTCTGGTTTTCCTGCTTGCATTTATTCATTAGGGGAGGAGTAAACAGCATTGATTCCTGTTCCGTCTGACCGTACTTTTATGGGCGTTTTTGGATTTGTATTATAGTTGTGTATAGCTCAGTTTAAATCGAGAATGCTTATCGGCCTGTTACGGCCGCCTTTTAAAGTTATTTTGTGACACGTGATGCCTGTTATCACTGCAGTGTTTAATATGTAAATTCGGAATAACTAATCTTGAAATGACTAAATGGGTATTTTGGCATTTTATGGATGTCCTTTTGACATCCATATGACTCTTAAACCTGCTTAGAGTAATTGGCCATGCTTTTTCTTAAGGCAGTTTAAATCATAGTGGTATTTTATTTGGGCCTGAATACATTATGGAAAATGAGTTGTCTCACAGCTGATGTCCAGCAGTTTAGGAATATTTAGTGTGACTATAAATGATTCAATAATAGTTGCATCTTGGTCGTCAGACATTTCTCTGAATAACACCCCCCACCCCCAGTAACCCATTAACATGTTAAAAGTTAGCTTTACAGGCAGTTTTGAAATGTAGCATTCATTTTGGCTAGACTCTAGCAAAATAGATGTCCTGTCATACCACAGATGAGTTATCTCAGTCGGGAATAGCGACAGCTGTACAACCTTCCAGGGTTTGCTGATTTCTTTGGGGTAGTCAGTGCCTGACTGAAAATGGGTAGTAAACCAGTAGTCAGGTTTAACACACAAAAGAGCAAAAACACTGCCTTACGTACAACCCAATTTCCAAAAAAAACTTGGGACGCTGGGTAAATATTTGTTATATGACAAATATGCTCATATTGCTGGCATCGAATTCAAATTGACCATATATCGTGATTCAAAATTTCTCAGTTTTAACATTTAATCTCAGTTTTGAGATTCTCACATTTTTGTTCTCAATTTTGTATTCAATTAAACATGGGTTTATATGATTTGCAAATCATTACTGTTTCTATTTTGTAGAGTGACCCAACTTTTTTGGAACCAGTTGTAGTTAATTTCTGAAAATGTTAGTTACCATTTTTAATTTTAATGCATTTTCCCCTCTGACAATTACATTCTCAGAGCTTACGTCAGGTTATGCAAGTCATGTACAACTATTTATTCAGCATTCTGCTGGTTTCGGTTTTTGACGTGTCTTAACTTGAATTCCCCTCCCATGCAGCCTTTCAGCTGTAGCTGTTTTCTGAGTATGTTGGATTCCTCTGGGATTTTTATTCTCTATAATATCAGTCTGACCATACATGCATTAACACAAGGCTAAACTGGTTGTTTTCTTTATTATATTAATAAGCTATAATAAACTCGATTTAATGTTCATATCCAGCAGAAATATGAAGTCAAGTGTTATCTTCAGTGAAAGGTAATAAACAATTTTCATTTTCCTTAGAATCGGCGTGAAAGAATGACAAGCATTAACACACCCAATATTAATTTCAAATGGGATCCAAAAAGCTTGGAGATCCGCACATTGGCTGTGGAGAGACTCCTTGAGCCCTTGGTTACTCAGGTAAGAGTTGTCTTTAATATTTGCCCAGTTCTCTGTGCATCACTTTTATAAACAAATTATAGCAAAGAACTGAAATTCTTTTATAGTCTTTTTAATTGAATTTCAGTTCCATTCTCCTTATTTTATTAGTGGTATGCTTCAGTACCAAGTTCTTGGGTTTGTGTTTTATTTTTAAAATTTAATTGTTCACTAGGTCACCACACTGGTGAACACCAGCAACAAAGGACCATCCAATAAGAAGAAGGGTCGCTCCAAGAAGGCGCACGTCCTTGCTGCTTCAGTAGAAACAGCCACGCTGAATTTCCTTGAAAAAGGAGACAAGATTGCAAAGGAGAGCCAGTTTCTCAAGGATGAGCTTACTGAAGCAGTGGAAGATGTGCGCAAACAAGGTAACTGCAGGTCATTGTGGCAATAGTTTTAACTATCATCAGTGTGTGTGGTACACAGATCAATTAAATAGGCCATCACTCTTAATTATGCTTATTGGCAGTAGAAGTGCCTAGATTTGAAGGTTTATTCAGATTGTTTGGAAATAATGCTTTTGTTTAAGGAATATTTGGGTATTTTGGTGACCTTACTAAGCCGTTCTCTCCTTCCGCTGTACCTAGTGTCTGTGTAAGGGTCGGCTTATGGGTGCATTACTCTTTCTTTCCTATTAAATGGTGCAGCTAATGCCTGATGCATTATTCTTCCTGTAAATGTAAAGAATTTCTGCATGTTCTGCCTGGCACATTTGTGGCGCATGTGTTAAGACTACTGAGGAAGCTGTCTGCCACATTGAAAAGTGTCATATCTCAGCCTATTGCATAGCTGCCTCCCTGGAAGGTCTTGTTTTCTTAACCACTGTCTTATCTGTATGATGTGCTATGCGACCTGTGCTGCCTGTGGTTCCCCCCCCCCTCCCCCTACACCTTTCTTGAAATCCCTCTTATGAGTGGTTGCAAGTAGCTGACAGGCTGTACTGGAATGTCTGATTGATTCTGGCACACTTTTGTCTGGCTGGAATTCAAAGACTGGTGTATGAGAGTGGGCTGTGCAGTGGCTGTGCAGCCATGTGTGGTTGGACTGATAATGCTGCCATTGAGTTTTGCTAAACCTCTTCCAGAATGAATGAGTCTCTCCGCACCCAGCTGTGGTTTAACAGCTGTGTATAATCAGCATACTAAATATAGTTGTAGTGTAATATGTGAGGTTGTTTCTAATATACTTTAAATTCTGGTTTTTAAATGATCAATGTAAATGCTTGCATTTCAGCATAAATTGTAGGTTTTATATTTCCTATAACTCAAATGTTTGCATTCAATTGCTTTGATTTTTTTTTTTCCTGTGCTTTACTGGATTTGACAGGTTTTCTCCTTTTCTCACACGTAGTGACAGTTTTAAAATGACCTGTTAATTTGCTGGCGTTTGTTTATTAGGCTGCTTTTATTCTTTCACTAAATGAACTCACTGCTTATATCTTAGAAAGCAGTGAAAACTTGTCATTTGCCTGGAGGTATTACACAGCAGGAGATGAATTCCTGTTTGAGGGACTTGGGGACATTGTGGAATGTCCATCCCTTCCTGAGTTTCCTTTGTGTTATCGTGCGCACTAAGGTCTTGAGTAGGCTTTAGTGAAACGTGCAGGCTGCAATCTTCTCCAGCCAGGCATTCTAATGTGTTCCGGCTGTTACTCATTCCAGGCCTGTTCACGTCTATAATTGTCTTTTGCAGTTAACTTGCTGCCTGTCCTCACTGTACTTTTGTGCCTTTGGACAGCTGCTATCAGAGGAACATTCTTGTGTACTGAATTTCCTTTGCTTAAGTCCAGCCTGAGAATGGGCTCTTTTGGAGGGGAAAAAAAATGAAATGAACTTTCAGCATAACGTTGGTTCAGTGAGGGCAAATAAAGCGTCAAATCTAGTGTCTGAGTAATGTTTTTCCCTGCATGTCTCTGACAATAAGCTTATAATACAAAGGCCATAAGATGCTTTTTCCATCGCTGCCTGCTTGCAATGAAATTTTCCTACCAGCTCCACTCAGATTGATGGAACTGATGTATATTTAGGCCCTTGTGGTGGGTAATTTGATTTCGTACTCTTAGTTGGTGTTGCATTTGTTAGCTTTTTAATTTAAAATGTGACAACCGTTGTAAGTGTTTGGTAGTGCACCGCTGCATTCGTCACCCATAGTTAGCACACTCTCCAGGGAGGTGTAGCACTAATTGGCAGAGCAAAGCACATGTTATGCTGTCTAAAATGACATGGTTCTGTGACACGATTTTTCAGCTTTTACGGCTTAGATTTTGATAGTGTGCCCTTCATTAGAATTATAACTTTGCATGTCAGTCTCCTAAATTGGTATATTGAGTCATAGTGCTCCCGTTTGTCTGCAGGGGAGTCGATGAAGACTGCCTCTGGAGAGTTTGCTGAAGACCCTTGCTCCTCTGTGAAGCGGGGGAACATGGTGCGGGCCGCTCGGGCCCTGCTCTCCGCCGTCACTCACCTGCTGGTTTTGGCCGACATGGCTGATGTCTACAAGCTACTGGTGCAACTCAAACTGGTAGGAGAACAGCAAACTTTGCCCTAACAAGCTTTCCTGTATGTCAGTGTTTGTCATCTTTAGCCATCTCTTCATTGCTGGTACTGTCTCAAGGCTTTTTTTTTTTCCCCTTTTTTTTTGGGAGGACCTCTGATGTGAAATCGGATACAGCTTTGGCAATTTTTTGCTCCCAGCTCACAGAAAAGGGCAAAACTGTCAGTCTGTCATTCCTCAGGAAACTTTGCTTTATTTAGGGTGTTCACTAGCCAGTTGTCTACTTGTGATAGGTTGTGTGTGTACATACACACATTCATGCCTTTTTTCCCCTCTGGATTTTGACTAATTAGAATAGTATCACCTGATGTTAAGTTAGGCATCTTGTTGATGGTTTGGTTTTTATTCCACTCTTGCATTTCTTGCAGCATTCTTTGCACTAGCACACTTATTGTACAGTTGTCAACCAAGCAAGCATACCAGCTAAACTGCATAACATTCTCTCTTCCTAGCTGTATTTTTATCTACTGCCTGTGTGTTGAGCTGTCATGTAAGTTTACTGGAAAGTCATTGACTACTGGAGTGTGTGTGTATTGGGGGTTATACTTGGCCGATCAAACAGATTTTGATTTCTGTGAGTATGACAGTGTTGGTTCTTCAATTCTCACTTTGGCTCACTGATATGTTTCTCTAATTTTGATTTTTTTTTTTTTTTTTTTTGCTTTTGTCCAAGCCACTGGGTGTATTGAGGTGCAGTTTTAGGACAAATTCTGATTTTCATGAAAGGTCGATGAATTGAGCAATTGTGTGTCAGCTGCAGTTAGTCATGTCAGGACAAATGGGGAACTGTGCAATTTACTGCTAATATCCGCATAGTATGTTGCATGAAAAATGCTTTCAGAGGGATTTTGGAGTATTGGGCAGGAGTCCAGTTATGTTAAAGAAGCTCTTCCTTTTTTTGTAGGTGGAGGAGAACCTGGCAAAGGTCCGCAATGCAGGCACTGAGCAGGATCTTGGCATTTACTATAAAGCTCTGAAGCCTGAAGTGGATAAACTGAATGCAATGGCAGGCAAGAGACAGCAGGTATGGTCTTACTGAGGTGGATGGGTAGCTTCAAACATGGGGAGCCTGCCACATGAAAAGCTACCTGTGGGCACTACTGCACTGTCTTCCCAGGACTCCTGGGATTTGTCTCACACCCCCCGGTTCTCAGATCTGGATTGCTCATGCTTGTATGCCATTACACTCTCCTGGTCCCTCTTCAGAAATAAGCCTCTTACTGTAACAGGTCTAACCAGATCCTGTAACGGAAAATGAGATTTGGGCATCGGGGTTTGCTGCAGTTGACAGCGATGTTACATTTCATAAAACGGCTTTGTGACAACACATCACTGAGCGTCACACCAGTAACCTGTGGCAGGTCAAAGGAGATCCCCCCCCCCCCCCCTCCCCAACGTAGAGCTGCTTCAAACACATGCATCAGGTTGCTTATTGGGGGAGGGGTAGTGTTTCTCTGTCCTAGGTACTTGTTTACAAGTGGCATACAGGCAAATCTTTTAATTACATCTCCAGTCAATACAGTACTACTTTACCGTTTAAACTTCTGTGATTTCCCTTCCTGATTGATTTCCAATGCATTTCCAATAATGCGATTTATGAATATTAAGGTATTTACACTTGCTTTCTGTAGAGTATTTGGCTGCTGGGGAAGTGGACGATATCAGGTTCCTGCTTGTATGTCAAACATCTGACAAATCTCAGCTGATGTTTTCATCCCTTTGATTGTCTTCGATACACATTCAGCCAGGCTGAGTGAATTGGAGGCCTGCTTTGTAGACCCCTGTTGGGAGATGTCTGTGTTGCTAATATCGTGCGGATATTATGAATTATTGGGCAAAGCTTTTGGCAGAAAGTAATATGCATAACTGACAGCTGCTTTGCTCCCTTAGTCAAATGATTAAAAAGAGCAGCTAGGAACAGGGCCACTCACACAAAGAAATAGGCCAAATAACCTTTGAGTAAATGGCTCCTATTTTGCTTATCTTGTTTCTGCAGTGAAATGAATGTTTTATGGTTTGTTTTGAATCAGGCTGCAGAGGATAATTTGTATCCTTTGATTTATTATTGTAATTGTTTCCGAATATGAACTTTGAATCATTCCTTATCTGGTACATCTTACCTAATGTAGGCAGGTTGGTTGGATGCTGTTAGGCATGAATGACATAAAATAGGATTTTTTTTTTCTTTTTTCTGGAACAGGAGCTGAAGGACGTCCACCACAAGGACCAGATGGCGGCAGCGCGCGGAGTGCTACAGCGCAACATCCCCATGCTGTACACGGCTTCACGTGCCTGTTTGCAGCATCCCGACGTGGCTGCCTACAAGGCCAACCGTGACCTCATCTATAGGCAGCTCCAGAGTGCCGTCTCTGGCATCTCCAACGCCGCCCAGGCCGCCGAATACTCCGCGAATCAGCAGGCAGGGGGAGGAGAGCTGGCCCACGCCCTCAACAACTTTGATGTAAGTAATCCTGGTTTGGGTGTCTTGAATTTCGTCGTTTTCAATCAAGCCTAACATTCAGATGTGTTGAGTTTTTGAGCTTTTCTTTTTTGAAATGCCTGACACTTCGTAGTCTGTGCAAAATGGTTTTTACAGAAAGGTGGGAAGAACGCACTGCTCGCGTGCCAGCAAATGAGGCAATGTGTTTGTGCTATTGGTAATGGGTGATGTTCAGTCAATACATTTCATAAACGTTACTGCTCATCTTTAACAGCTGAATACAGTGAGGTTTCCCTGTATAAATACAGGTGTGCTTTTTAAGTGTAAGCAGCCTTAGTTTTACAGAGTAGTCTGAATTCTTTTCCTTGAAGCTCTCCTAAACTCTGTGCAACATTCTTCAGTGTCACTGGGGTTATAATTATGCAGTGGAGGGATTCCTCTTCAAAGCTCCTCTGATGTTTAAGGAATGGAACAGATGAGCAGTCTAGGCCCTTAGAGCCCCTAGTGGCTTGTCGTTATGCTTAGCCCCTTTTTGCAGTCTTCATAATTCCGTTTTGAGTATATTTGGATGCTTTTGAATTAATGCAGAGTTTAATTGCAAGCACGAAGCATGTGTGCTAGCGGTTTCATTGTGAATCACTGTTTGCTTTTCTCCTTCCAGTCTTACTCTACAATTATTCTGATGATTCCTGAATGAGGAATCTTTATGAATCTTTCAAGTGTGTCTTGTATGCCTCCTGTGTAATGTTTGAAGCGGAAAGCTGTGAAATTATCCATCAAGCTGAGCTTCTTTCATTCCTCAGTCCTTGCCGCAAACCGGGCCTTAACATCTCAAGATCATTTGAGTTCTTTTTTTTTTTTTTTTTACGATTGCAATTTTTATTATTAGCCATGATATCTGGTGTTAAATTAGTAATGGTAATTGTTAATGCAATTTTAGACATGATATTTAAGTCTGCACTGTGTTTTTACAGAGATTAAGGAGAAGCCTTCTAAGTTTTCAAAATTACTTTTGGCCGTTGTATTAAAATTAGGGTTTGATTCAGGCTTAGCATGTTCTAGTGAACCCGGCCTTTTTAACTGAATGTTCTCTCCCTCCTCGTTACTGCTACTTGCTGAGGGAAATGGAACATGGCTGATCATTGTGGCATTTTTCCTTTTGAAAAGTGGTAGTGCTAGCAGGGTATAGATCAGTGTTTCCCAATCCAGTCCTCGGGAACCCCCAGACACCCACTGCCGGGGGCTCGGAGGGAGCAAAAACGTGAGAAACCCTGGTATAGATGATGGATGGATGGCATCTGGTACTATTAGTGTATGGGGATTTGTAGTTAAACTTTTTCATCCAGGCTTAGTGAATTTCCATCTGATTCTCTGAATCTAGCTTTAATTTGATGACTTGATGGATTTGGAGTAGGTGTGTGGGACTTCTGTGTCAAATTTACTTGAGTATGTAAGTATAAAGTTTCACAGTACAGAGAGGATGTGAAAAATGACACGTTGCTGGGAGGTCTGTCAAAAAACAGACAAAAATGTGGAAAGGGTGAAAATGCTGGTCATATCTGCCCAGTGTTGGACAGTCGTGCTGGTAGCAGGCTAGTTGAATGTAATGCTTTTATGGAAAGGGGAAGCAGACACATGGCTATGCTTGATGTGCTGTAGACTGACACTGGGTCCCAATGAGAGAGTGCCCTCCAGCTCAGTCTTACTTCAAATGTCAGCTGCTAAGTGGGGAAATCATTCAGTCAAGAAGCAAGAAAAATTAGTGCTCTTGAACTAAGCTTGATGAAGCAGAAATGGTCCATATTTAATCCATTTCGGATAATTCAACAAGATGCCTAAGCATAAAGATGATTCAGATGCTCTGTGTTTTACTGGTGGTGGTATTTGAACACAACTTTAAAAATGCTTTAATATATAAAATTTCATTCATTTCTGCTTGAGAGTGCTTAACACCTTAGTCATAGCAGTCTGCGTGTCTTGCTTTCCGGTGACTGTGCAGACGTGAGATTTTTTTCTGGATCGTTTCCTGGTTCCCAATTTCAAGCCGATAGAACTTTGAATGAGTCATCGTTCAGTTTCCCTGGAAACATGACGTACAAGCAAAGAATGCCAGACGAGATAAAGCTAATGAAGTGTGAGCGGGGTGGCTTTTTATTTTTTATTTTAAATATAAAACTGTTGAATTGGTTAGCCTTTTACCTGGTGTGTGGAAACATCAGAGGATTTTCAAGTTTGAATTTGGTTGCTTGTAGCGAGAGAACACTTCATGTCTGCACGCCCCCATTGCATGTTACAATTGTATATAAGTGCTTGTGGGGGCTATGAAAAGAAGAACCTGGGTCTGTTTTTGATGGTATGAAAGTTGATGAATCTCGACCGATTTGGGCTTGACACTTGTCTGAAAGTGCATTTTGGAATAGGTGTTAATCTTTTTAACCCTTTTTTTTCTGTTCTAACTCACCCATAATAAACATTAGTTAAAAGCCTCATTGTATTCAGCATGTTAGTTGCGTGTTTTGGCTTTTGTGTGTGGTATATCCTTTACTGACATGCTGTTAGGTGTATTTAGCATAATTGCTCAAGTAAATTGCTAACAATGAAGTGAACCCTCCAACCTAAAAAATATTGGAACCCTTTTTAAATAGTTTGGACAGTAAAGGGTCAAAGAGTTGTTAGTGTCCTCTGAACTGGGTGGAGCTGGAGACATGGCTTCATGCATCTCAGATGAGACCGTGGTTGAAGGTGTCTCCTATGTGTGCCGGCCCTTTAAGAGCACAGCCTTCATTATTCACCATGGAGTACTGTATAGATTCCCCCACCGCCCCCCACTACCGCTTCCAAGGTCTCTGTCCTATGTCCTTTTAAGGTTTATTCAATCTACCAGCCTGTTCCACCTTTATTACACTCTCCACCCTCCCCACCAAACTGCAGAGAGGAACAGCACAACAGTGTGGGAAGTCATCTTTGGGAAGTCATCAACCTTTTTTTGTGAACAAAATGCAAAGTGGCTTTGTGCGGTGGCAGGTGGTGTTTTTGCAGTAGCGTAATTTTAAATGGCTGATCTTTTGAATAAGTGGAAAATATGAGGACGGCACTAGCTGCTGCTGTTTCGGCCTGTTTAATGGCCTTCTGAGTTAGTGTCAATGCACTGGCAGAGTAATTTGCTGTCCGCTATCTTCCATTTGCTATTTTGTAGTGAATTCTCTTAGGATTGGGAGACTTCATAGATTGAATGATGAATTTAATGAAAACTGTCATCCAGATAATTATATGTGGGCTATTAAAAGCAATTGTCTCCTGTTAATGTCAAGTTGGGATTATTTTGGTCAAATAGTCTTCTAGTACCATTCTGCTCGCTGTCCCAAGGCCAACCAAGCAATCAGTCTGGATATCTGTTGTAAGAGTCTCTTATCAAACTGCAGTTTAGAGGTTAATTCCCCATTGCTGTAACGCCGTTCACTTTATCTGACCACTTCTCATGTCGCTGGATTTGCTGTATTTTTCATTTTTTGAGTCTTAAACCTTTTTTTTTTTTTATTTAAAAAAAAATGTTTTATTGATGAAAAGAATATACTTTTCAGTATTCTTAGTCCCATAGCTTCCTAAAGTGGCATGAGTTTTGTACAAATTTAAGCTAAGAATGTCACCACCCGAAATTCATGAGCTGAATTTAATGCATTAATTCCTCCCCCCCCCCCCCCCCCCCCCCCTCTTTATCTTAATAGGCGTTTTATAGCACAGGAACTTTTTTCTGGAAACGGAACCTTTTTCCAGAACCAGGGACTTTTGTGTTCAAACCGTAGGGACTTGGCCTGATTTTGTAGTTCCTCAGAGGCAATTCCAGAACCTCTTTTAGTACCTAGTTTAGTCTAGGTACTTTTCGTTTGAACAGGAACTACTAGAGAGGCTATCAGTGATCCCCTGCCTATCGCGGAAGTTAAGTTCCAGACCCATCAGCGATAGGTGAAAATCCGCCATATAGAAAGATCATATAAATATTTTTAAGTAGTTTAAGCCTTAACTCGCAGGGCTTAAAACAAAACAAAAAGTTTGCTCACAACAATTGGACCACAAGCAAGGTACGCCATAGGCAAAGAACTGACCCGTTGGGAAAATCTGCGATATAGCGGGGGTGCCATAGCTGAACCGCGATATAGCGGGGGATCACTTTACAGCAATAGCTTGCTGACTGGTTGGTCTTGGAAGTTGCATGGAAGTACAGAAAAAGAGATGCAGCGGAGCAAAAATTGAAATTGTGTTCGTGCCCCAGTTACATTTAATACTTTGTATTTGCACCTGAGTATAATAATGAACCTCTGGGACATTATACATCTCGGAAGCCTGTACATACTAGTTTCTTGTAATCAGAATTTCCTGTTCTAGTGTTTGATTTTTTTTTTCTAGCAGTGTTGTTGGTGTTTAGGAGCTCCTTATGGATGTAAGTCCACCCAACAAAGTATAATTTCCTACATTTGCGGAGTTTGTCATAGCCTGGCCTTGGAATTCATTTTCAGTACTTGGGCAGCTGCTATAGAAAAGTAAGGGATCAGGAGTTATTAAACTCTTTTCATAAAGTCACTGTCTGTTCTGGATGGCTGCTTGACTGATAAGCTTTTCATAACCTCGTGCACACTCATGTTTTTAAATTGCTTGCTCCCTGTAATGTTGGCTGCTGCCCCCCCCCCCCCCCCCAATGCTAAGGTCTATGCCTTATTCCATGCTAAGTCTAAAATTAACATACAGCTAATGGGTTTTCTTAAGTAATCCAATGTGCAGAGCAAATCTGAATCTCAAATGGGTCAAGCTGCAGCACTGAACATGGAACTAAGTTTTTTTTTTTTTTTTTTTTATGGTGATTATATCCTAATGTTTCTTAGATTGTCACGTTGCTGGTGTTTGCTGCATCTTTGTTTTAAATATACAGTTACCTTCATGTCGAGTTCAAATGTATCGTTTGCATTTATCGGCTATTTCCTAATCTTTCTTGATAAACCTGAATTGAAACAAAGTAAAATCTAGAATTCAGTTGCTTGCCTGCACACCTGCCAAACAAGTCAGTCTGTAAAGTTACTGCTGGCAGCAGTAAATGCAGTGTTCCTCCAGCTGGCTCGGCACGCTTGCTTTTTGCCATGTGACCAGGAGCGTAAAGAGCAATTGGATTGGTGGAGTGTCATATTTGCGCACACTTGCCAACAAAATAAATATTTATCTACTGCCTCTTCCTTCCTCTTTCATAGAAAGAGGGATAATCCACTGTAAATGTTAAATTATCAATGTCTCTCAGGACTCGCTGGGAACAAATTGCTGTTCAGAATATGTAATGAGTTATTCGTAATGCAAACGGCTTCTCTGAAAGTCTTTACCCCACCTTCTTCCTGGTACAGAAACAAATCATCGTGGACCCTATGAGCTTCAGCGAGGACCGATTCCGCCCTTCCCTGGAGGAGCGATTGGAGAGCATCATCAGTGGGGCCGCCCTCATGGCCGACTCGTCCTGCACACGCGATGACCGCAGGGAGCGCATAGTGGCAGAGTGCAATTCTGTCAGGCAGGCGCTGCAAGACCTGCTCTCAGAATACATGGGCAACGTAAGTCATTCTCAGTCTGTCTTCCTTCTCCATGCAGTCTCACGTGTTTGTCTCCCAGAACTCGCACTACCAGTCTGCAGTTTCAGGTGCAGTCCTCTAGTGAAGCTCAAGCCTGAATGAAACCGCCAGGGGTCTCTCTTTATACCCTCAGTTTAACTTGTGTATATAAATACGACTCCCGGGTTTTGTTCAAGGGCCGTGGTATGTCATTGGTGGAGAATCTCTATTTTAGACCCCTTGTTAAAATGTAGCGCTCCTACCACTTTTCAAGCATTGCTGATTTGTGCTCAGCCCTTTATACTTGTGACTAATCCTGCAAGAATAACTCAAGATGAGTAACCATTTACTTTAGATCAGTTTCATACTTAGTGTTTTGGCTTACCCATGGAGTGATTTTATCAAAAGCCCTCTATGCGTATTGAGAGATCAGCTTGCTCATTAGGGGGAAAAAAAGCTGGATTTGGTATAGAAAGCACAGCTCTTTGCAGTCTCTGGTCAGCCTGCAGGCACCTACGGGGTAACGTTTGTCACCTTGTTTTTGTGCCTAATTGGTTTTAATTAGTTTTTTTAATTTTAATTTTGATTTTGTTCGGTGAAGGACTGGCCTCCCATATTTCAGGTGTTGAGAGAGCTGCCTTATTTAAGGCATATAACATTTTGCAGTTTTATCACTTTGCCAGATTTTACAATCACCGCATGCTCATATTCGGCTCCTTGGTTTGCAGCTGAAATATGAGGTGCAGTTAGGAACCTTCTGTCACATTACTATTGGGCTTTTTTTTAGTGTTACTTGCATATTATGTATTCTATTAGAATGCTACTCAATGCAGTCTGAGTAAAGCAGCTGCAGTGATGACCATAGTCTGCCTGTCATGCCCATCATAAGAACTTCAGCCTGTGAGAGCAATGTGGGCACATTGAAGATGAGATGCTCCGGCATGCTGCTGTATAATACTAAGTAGCTAGTTTATTAGGTACCCTGCCTATTATTATCCTAAGGCCAACTCCAGACAGCAGATCATGTGATTGCTTACTGTAGGTATGCAGCAGCAAACATGGTTTCATTATCGTTTTGGCTAACTTTTAGCATGGCTAAGATGCATGCTGTAAATGATCATTGGACAACCAGCTGTCTTTGGTGAGATTTTCATGCATTACAATGTCTAGAATTTACAGAGTATTGTACTATAAAGTAAAAATATTGGTAACGGTTGTTCCATAAGTAAAAACGCCTTGTTAATGAGAGCTGTCCATGGAGAAAGGTGAACAGGAAGGTCGCAAATGGACAAACTAAGCTTTGTGCTGTCAGGCATTTTGTTTACTCTGGTTCTAGAAGCAAATGTGAGTATGGCACAATATTAACTAGGGGTACCCAATAAACCGGCCATTGAGTGCATGTACTGAAGAATTTTAGACTTTCACGAAGATGCAGCTTGTATTCAGTCCCTCTAAACTTCGCATGCATTTTAAGTGAGATGTAAGATGTTAAGGCCCTTGAATATCCCCCTTCCTGTCCTCTGGAGATGGTGGTTTACTGTGTCTATGGTGCTTAGCACATGGGTATTTAAGGTAACATTTTTGTTTATTCGTGTACATTGGATGGCAGGGATAGAAAGAGAAAAACCCCAAAATGGTTGTACTGGAAGACTGCCCAGATACAGCAGAGTGAGTAACTGCCTCCAAGTTCATAAGTCCTTGATATCTCCATTGGGTTTACTCACTCTTTTGGGCTGTCTTTAACTGACCCTTTAAAAGGTTTTAGATTATAGGTTTTGATTGATTACAAGTAAATGTTTGTACTTAAGCGTGTTAGATGTAAAGTTTTAAGTCGTTCAGTGTCTGGAGTGAAAGATTTAGAAATCCTTGTTTAAATTTCCACTCCACTCATGTTTCATCTAGGGCTGCATAAAATCATTACCTGCTCACTTCGTTAAATCAAGTAATCAACTAATCCATGGGTTGGGCCAAAAGAAACAAAAGTGCAAATACTTTATTTAAACAGGTATTTAAGGCGATTGTAATAAACTTCATACAGTGCAGTCAACCTCTATCTGGCAAAGTGGTATAGAAACAAAGATCTACTGTCTTCACCATAATTAGCTTGCTAACAATTGCGTATACCGCAGTATATGAGATTTTAATGGTATATTCAAAAACAATCCTGTTGACACATTTTGTTAGCTGTTTTTACTATTGATTTACCAACATCCTTGAGTAGTTCTTGCAGCCGTAGTTTGAGCCCTTCAAAGTTAATTTATCCCATTCTGTAAATGTGAAGTTTTGTATACAGCAGTCAGTTGATGCGCCTACCATCTGTACCCTTAAATTGGATTTCAAGTAAAGGCCAATTTTAAGATGATTGATAAAGATGCTATGAAATGTGGAGATAGTGAAATCTAACACTTAAAAAAAAAATATCCATTGGCAAAGAAACACCAGACGAGTACTAATTGATTTAATAGTCTCCATTCATCTTCTAGCCACTTATTTTGATCAGGCAGCACTTCAGACAAGGCTGACAGGCACCATAGACAGGATGCTGGTCTGTTTCAGGGCACATGCATAACATTAATGCATACATCATGGGCACAGAAAGATTCGAACCCGTTCCCTGGAGATGTTAGGTGACTGCTACCCACTGACCCACCCTCTAACAGTCGCACCTTTTCAGTTTCACACGATCTGGTAGTCTCTGGATGGTTTCGAATATAAAGGTATATTGTCTGTTTATTGGTAGTGTTATGAAGCATATTATTCCTTTAGTTTAGAAAATGTATATACCTTCTCAGTCACATGGTTATTGCCACCAAGATCCATATCTATCTGTGTCTTGAGGACTTCTGGAAAGAATTCACTGCCTGAAGTATTTTATCACCACATAGTGTCCTATTTTTGCTTTTGGCTTTTTTCAGTAGTTTTCTGTACTAATTTATGACCAGTGAATTGTTCATCCCAGTCCCTAAAGGCATAGAAGACCCTGCCGATGTCTTACCTAAATGTTGGCATCACCTCTACCTAAATTTATATGAAGAAAACAGTCTAGTAAATCACTGCTAAAGTGTGACGCAGTGCTGTGCTCTTGCTAGGTGAGTTGCATTCATCTTGACTGTAATGAGTTTCATGCACGGTAGGTTTTCAATATGCAGAAAAGCATCAACGGCACCATTTCTTTAATTTCTAACCTTTTAAATTTGAGATGTCAGTTCTGCTCCTCTGTTTTGGGCTCGCTATGATCAAAATGTAAGGGCTTGGACTAGGGCTGCAACTATTAAATATTTTAGTTCACATTTGGCGTTTTTTGTGGACCCAGCATTTATTTTTGTTTGTTCACTCACTAGTGTTTGTGTTTGACTGGGGCCACATTGCCGTCAATGTGAACTGCACGAGTTTCAGGGGGCTACAGTACTTGGGTATCTACCCGTCATTAACCAGGTATTCAAATGTTTGTTTTTTTTTAAAATATATTTGAATATTGAATATTTTCTATAGCACTAGCTTGGGCTTAAGTGCTGTGACTGGTCTCCCACCTTCCTGTAACTGAGCAGAACTTCCAGTACACTTCATGCTGTCATTTCAGTGTGCCTACTAGCCTGGGACCAGAACCGTATTTCCATAATATCTTTCCCATTCTTTTCCCTATGTATTGATGCATAAACTAGTTTTTATTGTGCTGCACAAGTGAGTGATAAAATGCTGAATATTTAGTTTAAGCACTTGTAGTTGTCACTAGGGCTGGGTAATATGATGATATCGGTGGCATCTGATAAGTAACCTGGTGACTAATTGGTAATCGTCAGGAAAATATATTTATTTTTTTTTTTAAATCCACAATTTTATTATATAAATTAAAAATATGGGGAAGAGTGAAGAATGCTGTGGACTGAGGGCCACAAGTTACCAATGTTGTCGCCCCCCCCCCCCCCCCAATTTTACCACTGCCTGTTATCTGGGGGCTTATCCATGTTTTGTTTTCATGCTTTCATGTTCTTTTACCTAAAGTTCACTGTTTGTGCATGCTCCTGTGGTATTTCTGTATGTGCGTGCCTTTTTGCAGAATTGACACAGCAGTTTGTACTTTATTCTCCTGCAAATTGGTGCATTTTAACCTGATGAATCTCTTGTCCCCACCAACCCACCCACCCCTATCCTCATCGATCGTTTGTGTCCCGAGTAATAGTTGGGATACACATACTTCAAAACGTGTTTTCCACATCCTTGGCCTTTTTGTGCCCCCTGACTTCTGATATCACTCTTCAAGCAGGATTGTCTGGCTGCAGCATCCGGGTAGCACTCCTGAAGTTTGCCCCCAAAGGCATTCAGTCGTTTTCAACTTGCCTTTTGCAGATACCGTTGACTTCTAATGACGGAAGATCCTCCATATCTGAAACATCTGTGTTGTTGCCTGAGCTCCTGGTGTCCTCTGTCCACCCACCCATGGCACTTAAATTGAGCACATTCATAAAATGCTTTCTGTCTTATGAGCCTAGTCAGCCTTTCTACTTTAATGCCCTGGCATTTCTAACATGGATGGAAGTATGAAATCTTTTTTAAAACCTCTAGTTCAGTGGTTCCCAACCTTTTTTTAACTCACGGCCCACACAGCCAAACACATATGTTTCCGTGGCCCACTGCAAAAGAATTTAAACGATCCCGCTTTTTGTGTCGGGTTAACTAAGTACTCGGAAGCAAGGCTGTTAATTGTCTTTATTGAATAAACTGGTAATTTATTTAATTATATATCAAATTATGATTTATTTGATTTTGACTAGACATTTTTTATTATATTAACAATATTACAATTTCTATTAATAATAATTGCCGGCCCCCCTGCAATACCGTCGCGGCCCACTAGGGGGCTGCGGCCCACAGGTTGAAAACCACTGCTCTAGTTCATTGTGTCTGATGTTTTGGGCCTTGTGCTTATTGAGCAGATTGTCTTCTCACATGTCTCATTCTTTGGCATTAAAAGCCAGAATTTTTGTAATTTGTGGTATCTGGACACGTCTGAGCCTTGATACCTGCAAATGTTCATATTTCTTCAAACTGATACATTTTTGGCGGAAGACCTGGTGTTTGTATAATTAACATTTAATTAGCACCATTGACCATCCGTTATCTTATCCCTTGAAGGGTATTTATTTTAAATTCCAGAGATGTTTAGTATGTAATGTGGTTTTCAGAATGATTTAATTGCATTAACTTAAATTGAATATTTGTGGTGGAAATAGCTATTGAGCAAGTAACTTGATTACATGTCTTGATTTCTCTCCCCCCCCCCTTCCATTTTATGCTAATTGATACCGCTCTTCATTTGACTTGATTGAAGACTTGATGGTCTTATAACCCTTGTTCCCTGTGTGGAATGGCTTGCAAGATTCATGGGTAGCATCATTCACTGTGTGGTTAGGTGATTAAAAATCCGCCAAATGCTCGACTAAAAGTTTCACCAGCTGTTAACTGCAATATTGTCCAGTCAGGGCTTTGGTTGCTGTCTTCCACTTTAAACGGAGCATGCTGGTTGCATAGCAACAAGCCCAGCAGCTTTTTCTTTCTCCTCTGGACCAGAGTATTGTGTGTGTCTTTGGGTTCTGTGTGTGTGTGTGTGTTGCATTTTATAAAGTTGCTATGTGATGAAACAGGCATGTGCAGGTCAGATACTTAATCTTTCACATCTCTTGATACCGTCACCTTCTGCAGCTTTAACCTGCATTTACTGCAGTGTCTGTGTTGGTGACGGTCTGACATTGCTGGTAGTACTAATCGCCAGGGACCGCTGCATCTGCCTGCAGGATATGAAATGGAGCAGCATTATACCTGGTCCTGAAGCAGCGGTTCTTGCCTGCAGAGTGTGTGTGTGTGTGTGTTTTCGTGCATAAGGAGCCTGCATAGTGTTTTTGGAACATCTATAACATTGCATCCATCCGTCCATCCATCCTCTGCAACCACTTGCTTTATTCAGGGTCGCAGGGGGTCTGGACCCTATCCCAGAGGCCACCACCCCATCACAGGGCACCCTCCTGCAACATTCATCTACGCATGCATACCTACGGGCAATTTGGTAACTCCAGAGTGCAGAGCGAATTATTTATCAGAAGTCGGTGGGCACACACAGGTCAGAGGTAGAAAAGGTGTTAACCACAGCATGTTTTGTGGGCTGTGGGGGGAAGGAAAAGGAGGACCCGGAGGAAACCCCATGACGACACAGGGAGACCATGCAAGCTCCACACATGGAACCTGGGTGGAGAGTTGAACCCTGGTCCCAAAAGTGCGAAGTGACAGTGCTGCTAACCACTGCACCACCGTGCTGCCCAGTCTGTGATAAAATTTTCTCCAGTTCCTCCTGTTTATCTGTGTTTGGGTTGGAACATGCCCAGCTGACAAACGGTGCCGTTTTCATGCCGTGCCTATGGTGCTTTGGGACCCTGTCATGGGCAGCCCCTCCATGCTTCTGATCAGCTCGCTTTATGGGGTCGCATGAAGATGTCCTGGGGGGAGCTGCTGCCTTTTATTTCTGTCTTATCCTTAGAACCATCCTGGTTGTATGAAACAACACCATGGAGGCGTTAAAGGATTCCATTTATGGATGTAAAGATGCCAAATGACCGAGAACTGAAGTGAAAGTAACTGTCTCCTAATCTTGTTTTAATATATATTTAAGTTACGTCATACCTCTTGAAGAAAATTTAATGCCACTGAGACTTCTGGAGTATTTAAGGCCGCTATAAAACACGAACCTGTCACCAGCAAGCTGTCAAATAGTTTCTCAGCCTTGGTCCTTGATCTCACTGTGTGTAAAAAAAAAAAAAAAACCTGCCTTTTTGATTGGTTTGCTGGCAGGTGAATGAGAGATGGCTCCCATGCCCTAATTATAGAGGCAGAGAGGCATTTCTTCTATCAGAAACAAGTACTGGTGGAGTGCTGACACTTTCCCTTTCCTTAAGCGGTTCCCAGGAATAGAATTACTGTTAGTTGTCCATGTCTGGCCTGATTCAAGTATAACATACAAATACACCATTTACATGTTCTCTAGCATTTTCTTGTTTACATTAAAATGCACTTCTTGGGTCTTGCTTATCAAATGTTAACTTGAAGTATACAGTATTGCACTTGATCATATAGATGGCCTTGTGCTTGGTTTATCAACCATCAGTCCGCGGAACTGTGGCAAGGAATGCTGTTCGCACCATAATGAGTCACCCCACAGATGCAAACCTGATTGCCACCCAGGTAAAATTTGCAATATATGGCGATAGAGCCTGACCGTGTATAGCTGGGGGTTGGAACAGCCGAGAAACCATGTTCTCGGGCTGCAACTCTGAGATGGATAAGTAAAGATTCAAGCTGAATGACTAATATAAACTTGTTAGCACTGAAGCCCATTTGTGTGTTAAACCAGATTTCAGTGGCTAAAAACTTGTCAAATAGCATTTCCAGATGTCTGACCTGACTCGTGGATTTGAGCACGCTAACATATTGAACACACATTTTTTTCACCAATATAGCCTCTTTCTTTGAGCCAGTTAAATGACATTTGGCATGCTGCAGTGAACAGCAATTTCATCTAACTGTATATTGGACACAAGGCACAGATTTCAGCCAGGATAGCTGTCCCCAGGGAAACCTGCTTGTTAACATGAAAAGCTGCCTTCAGCCTGTGGCTAACTAGTAGGTACCTAGAGAAATGGTTTTTCTGTCTGTGTCAGGTGCTGGAGTAGGAGTAGCCATACAGCAGACATGGGGGGGGGGGGGCAGCAGGGGATGCCTACTGGAGAAGCTCTCTGATCATCTCATTTAACTACATGTAAAAGTAATTGCCAGTAAGATTTAACTTGAGCCACTTTGCAGCTACTTGAAAATAGGATTTATTCTTCTCATGAACTGTACTAGTCCTGCAGCCCTTTTCTCTCTGATCACTCAACAAATAACATTGACTGGACACTTAACTGTGACTTGGTGGTTTGTGCTCCCAGCACGAGCAATTAAATGAATAGTTTTGCTTGGAAAAGTGAAATACATAGTGCTAAAAATCAATATTTTTCAGCCTTAACATGCTTGGCTTTCCTTTCATTGTTATTT
Organism: Paramormyrops kingsleyae; assembly: GCF_048594095.1. Classification (NCBI taxonomy): domain Eukaryota; kingdom Metazoa; phylum Chordata; class Actinopteri; order Osteoglossiformes; family Mormyridae; genus Paramormyrops; species Paramormyrops kingsleyae. The sequence continues at coordinate 31,665,048 of NC_132806.1, read as the reverse complement.
CCTCCTCAATCCAAAAGTCAAGCATTCCTATGAATTTTCCTAAGCCAAAATGATGTTAGAGTAATTTTTGAGTGTTCCTAGAGAGAGAATAACCTGCCTAATCACACTAAATGCATAAAACCTAAAATAACACTAATGTATTACACTTGGAGAAAGCAGGAATGAGAGAAAAACACAGTATGTAACATAGAAAGTCTAGGTATAGTGTAGCTCCGCTTACCAGAATTAAGTCATGCGTCGCTTGGCAACAGGGATACATTGAGAAATGTTCGGCGCCTTTTGCCATTGAGAAGAGTATGCTTACAGAAACGTAGATAGTATAGTCTAAGTAATAACTAGAGTAAATGCATAAACCAGTAAGTTATGTGTTGTATGTGCTATACTTTTATATGACTAGCAGCGCAGTAGATTTTTATTTTATTTTTTATAACCAGCATCACCACGAACACTGGTGATGTCATAGCGGTCGTAAGGCAGCACGTTGCAATTGGGGTTATAGTCTATTAGGACTGCCATTGTATATGCTGAAGGAAGTGTAGATACCCCCATCTAACTTTTCCTACAGTACAGACATACCATAGTATACAGTATTTTTAAAAAACACACTTTGTAATCTTTTGAAGTTTTGAAATCTTGGCAATAAAATTCACCGTGGGGTGCTCCTAATTTTGTTGTAAGAATTTCATAATGCCATTGTATGCTGTATTCTTAATACTGCCCAAGCCTAACAGCTCTGAAAAACTTTTTTACAGTTTTTATAAACTCTAGTAGTAAAAAAAGAAAACTGTACCCATTTTCCTGCATTGCTGATACTTGTTGAAATACATCTGTCGTCTCCTGGTCTGGTAGAATATTACTGCTGTACACGTGACCCACCTGTCGCCGTCTGCATCCACGTACAAATGTAGTATCAATACAAGATACATGCATGTGGGAAAGAGCATGAGCTAAGCTTTTAAAAAGAAACCTTTTCAGAGAACAGATTCTATGTATCTTCAGATTGGATGGTTCTGGTTGAAGATACTACCATTAAAAAGTTGGAATTACTTGTATAGGGCAAGATGTTTTAAAGGATTAATAAAGACCAGTTTTATTTTAGTGGTTTGTAATATGGTTTAAGCTTTATTTAAATTTTTGGGCAGTCAGTTGTTTAAAAACCTTCAATATTGTGTGCAGTGCGTGGTTGAGTTTGGTAGGATTTAATGTTTAGTGCAGGGATTTGTAAGGATTTTAACCCTGGTATTTTCAATGCAGTAATACTTTAGGCTCTCAATCTAATATGGATGGCCTTGGGAATTTACATTGTGTTGGTCCTAAAATGTCTTGTAATTACATTTAATAAATATCCAGAGGAAAAGAATGAATTGGCTGCAAACAGATAAACGAGGCTGGGAAAGATTAATTGCCACAGAGCCCAAAAAACAAATTTCAATTAGTTTAGATGGTATAAACATGGTTCTGCCTGCTGTCAGACAGCCAACCATTTCAAAATATGCATTAAATACATCTAGTTTCTCAGACTGAGGCATCACTCAGAAACATGTGCTTGGGTAAATACTAAATATTTGCCTTTCTGTCAGTGTATGACAGTTTCCTCAGATGTTTAAGCAACCTTCATTCCCATGTTCGACTGTTTTCTAATGTGTGTGATTATTTTTCCTTTCACCTCTGCCAGTGAAGGTATGTCAAGTGTTGTGGATCCTTCACTGTTGGACTTTAGTACGTTCTGCCGTTTGGTTCTTGCCTTTTAAGCAGCTGCGTTGTTTACTACCTGGAATGGAATGAACTGACTTGAAATCCAAATTACATGCTGCTGTTCCAAAACCATTTGCATTCATTTATAATTAATGGAATGTGTCTAATCTGCTGGTAACTTGTTTGCTTTTATTGATAATAATGAAGAACAATAAAACTTTATTCCTTGTGGGGGACATTTTTATTCAAACTCATGCCCTTTTCAGAAAATTAGAATTTTCAAAATTTTCATTTTACTGCTGAACTGTGCTGCTTTTATTTTTGAAATTTTCTGTGGCAATTTTGCTCCTTCCGTCCTCTTTGTAAAAGAGAGCATAGGCCTATGCACATTGCTAAACCGATATGTTCATTGCATTCTGTGTTGCCAGAGTGGGACGGTCTCCGCTCAGTCTGACAATTTGATTGGATTGTACAGATATTTGCAACTGAATTTAACCAGTTGTACTCACTGAAAATTAAGACATCGTTTTACAGTGTGTTATGTAGTTTCTATTGGAAAAGTTAATATTTTGCATCAAATATCCTGTTTTCCACAGATGCACTCCATACTGTTACAACTTACACAATTGGAAAAATAAGTTAAGCAACCTGAAAAATATTGCTTTATGAAGGTCTTATTCTTGCAAAACTTGTAAAGGTTTTGAAAAATGCTAAGAGAGAATTCACCAAGTGATTGACAGTTTATATAATAACTTGTGAATCTATGTAATGTTTTATAGGTTGATAGCAAGAATAGATTTAATTGATTGTGACTGACGGCCAGGAAACATTGTATACTGTGTTCAAAACCAATCTAATGTGCTATATTTATGTATTTTGTGAGCGTATTGTGTGTTGAGGAGCCAGACTATAATGGGGGGGGAAAGCTCACATTGAGAGATTTAAGATTGTGTTAAGTATTGTGGTATTTATAAAACAAAATTAAATTTACCCAAAAAATTATAGCCAAAAGCATGATATTTACCAACAGTCTCTCAAATAAGTTGTTGCTGTGAGATGTGGTAACAGGAAGAAGCGTCCACATCACTTACTTTTGCCTGGTATCATCTCTGACATCTAGAATATTCTATACAGCAGAACGATAATGTATTTTGGTGACCTACTCTTGTTCACTTTTCTCTTCCTCATTCTTTGTTTTTTGTTAAATTTCTCATAAATGCGCCATACTGGGTTTGACAGAAAACACGAAAATGATTGGCTTGAAATGTGCCTGCAGAGCTCATGCAGTAGTAGTAGTGATAAACTTTGCACTTTTTTTTGTTAAAATGTGTTGCATAATCTTCTAAAGGAACTAACATAAAAATTCCAGAGCATGCTTAGTTTTGTTTTTTCTTTTGGTTAGAAAAAACATGTTTTGGTGTGACTTAGCTATTATAGTTTTTCTGAAGTGACAATCGCCTATGAATATCGTGTGGTGCCGATATTACAATCGAACATCATGCAGGCCTACTATTGAGGGTGACACGGTGGCACAGCGGGGAGTGCTGTTGCCACACGCCACTTCCATGTGTGGGGTTTTCATGTCCTCTGGTTTCTTTTCAAGGTCTAGAAACGAGTGAACTGGAGTGCCTAAATTGAATGTCAGTCAGTGGTTGGCATGCACACGCACTTGATATAGAGAGAGCTGGAAACAATGTACAGGCTGCAACAGAATGCAACTCGTAGCTAATCGGGAGGAATTTGAGTGTTTTGCTATCCGCATATTTTTGGCGATATGGCCAAAAATTTTATCACGATAATGTTCATATCGGTCATCAATAATTATCGCGATAAAAGTTGTCATTATTTCCTCTCCGTTTTACTCCTGATTTAAAATTTAAGAAACTATATGGTTAATCATAGTTAACCTGTCTATCTTCAGAACGTAACAAATGCTTGCCAAACAGTAGTGTTGACCAAAATGACATTTGCGGAACAATTTGCTGTATATTCTAACCTCACTAGATGGGGCTCTTGGCTCAGAAAAGCACTCAAATCATACCCAAAAGGAAGCCAGAAGCGCCACGTGTACCGAGCAGCATTTTGCATTTGACAAGTGCGAGAGATGAGCAGGTTGTTAGTCATCGGAACGCTGCTGCTGGCATTCTTCCTATCTTATTTCTCTATGGATTATTACTGCAGGATTTCTCATGGACTGAATTTTTCTATGGATTTTCCTTTTGGATTTCGCCGGATTACCGTTATTTAATGGGTTGCTTTGGACTTGCTTGCTCTCCTGGTGAGTTGCCGTTGTTTTAACACTTTTGTCTGTCGTCTGCCTACTTGCCCTGTTGCATTCTGTTTTGTGTTCAGTAAATCCCCCGATTTTACAGCTGTGTTTGCACTTGTGCTGCATTGGCAGTCCTGACAAGTAGTCTCAAAGTAACCTCATTTTGTGATACATAGTGTGGCCAGTGGCATGTTGTCTCAAATTATTTCAGACCTCCTTTGAGCACTTGGCATATCGATATCGTGAAATTTTATTGCGATAATTATTTTATCGTCCAGCCCTACTGCATATACTGTGATGTTGTGCATAAGCATTTAGAGATTCTGCCATAGTTGTAATTAAGGGGATTGAACAGATTTCCAGAAATTACCTTGACCTTGTTTTGAGACAGCTTGTTGCTTATTTTAGATCAAACCATTACATTGACTAGTAGTTTATGGTTGGTATCTGCAACAAAAGAAATACTGACGTTCCCTGGGGACCTTTGGGAATCAACTTCCACTTGCTGAAATAAATAGCCTATGAAATTTAAGCAGATGCTCAGAGTAGTATAACAAAATTGTGAAAGTGACTTTTTTTTTAGTACATCTATCTAGGATGAGACGAGGTGCGATATCAACATCGCGTTATGAGCCTGCAGAATTGTCACATCACACGGATCATGATTGACCATCAATAAGTTACTGACACTTTTGAACTCTGTCATAGGAAACTAACTTGGCAAGCTTTGAAATTTAAATGATTGTTCCTTTTCCTGATTATCTGGTATGTTAACCCTTTCGGGACAAGCACATCGTCAGCGATGCAGCGTATTTTTCACGCCTATTTCAGTTTATATCTTGCTTAAATCTTTAGAATCATGAAGAAGAAAAAATCCGTAATCTCTTTTCAAAACGTCCATTGTCGGAAGTATAAGTTTTTAAAATTAGGTTAAATCGGCAAAAAAGTAAACCCTGTCACCTTTGTTTTACCTGCATCGGCGGCGTGAAGTACTGCCCTCACCTTGAAGATCGCTATTCGCATTCTAAATAGCCGCATCACGCATATTCAAATGACATTTGCATGTTAATTTGATGAACAACGCAATGATGAAACGCGATCCAGATACATCCCCATCAGCACCATAAAAGGGGGGGGGGGGTGGGGGGGTGGTCAGGTGTGAATGGTCATGCATACAAATGAGAGCTCCTACATATCCAATGAAAGGAGCCAGAAATAGTGAGTTAGGTTTTTCTTATTTATCCAACTGAATGTTGCAGCTTTAGTCATCTTCGTGTAGCCAAGACTTTGCTGATCAGTTATCTGGGGTCAAAACAAACTGGCACCATTGCTTACTATGTACTTTTATAATGTTTCTGCAAGTGTTCCAAACTGCATTTTGCAATGTCTATACTTTGACGTCAGATTACAAACTTAACACAAATCTGACACATTTACAATGTTCATTAAAATTAAGATGAGTGTAATGCCAATACAAAAATATGAGAATTTATTTGTCATGAATTAAGTTTGATATTGAATGAAATGTGTGACCATGCCCCAGTCAAAGTGTGTTCCCTACCCCAAGACCCCAGAGGGTTAAAATCAGGTTTACCGCACCTGCTCTAGTATGATCTCTGCATACACACTGTAAACATTTTTCTTTTTGCTGTTGGACAGTCATTCTGATCTAATTTGTTTTCCTTTTGATACAGCAAGCCTCATTTTGTTTGTGCAGCTAGATATTTTTTGGTTCAAATGAATTTGATCAAAGACTCTTGGTTTCGACAGCCTTTGTCCTGAGAATATTATTAACCTGAATGAAAGCAATGTAGTTCAACACCTTATTTTGGTTTTTAATTAATCTGCAATTTTTTTAAGACGGGGAGTAGAGAGATATTGGCTGAGAGTTTTAACAGACATAATAAACAAATCAACTGGTCACTAATAAGTTGGTCCTAGAAGTTCCAAGCAATATATTCTAGTTTCTTTGTAGTTCTGTAGGCCTGGTCACATTGCAGCAAACCAAAATCGAGCATGTTGTTGGTGATATGTGAGAAATCTCCTGATTTTTTGCCTTTGGAAAACATCCTTTTTGTGTCCCATCTTTGAATATCACCTGGGGCCGCTTATGTCTGTGATATTTGCATATAGGTTTTGTGTGATCGCATTTAAAGTGTGTGCTATTTCTTGAATGAGTCATGCCTACATTTTAATGTCCAGCATTCTAATTGAATCCAGTACAGATTTGCTTTTGGATTTGTCAGGTGCAAGCAGTTTGCCTCATTCTGGCAGAAATTGTTGACGCTAAAGATGTTCTGTATTCTGGACCCTGTAATGATTATTAGGTTTTGCTTGCGGTAACTGGGTGCTTTTAACAAGTTTAAGATTCCATGCCCTAGATTTTTAATAACTATTTTTATGTCCTGTTTGTGGTAACTTATTCTGCATATTTCAGTTTCTGTGAGTAATATTCTGTTTCTTCTATATAGAAGCATTTCCATTTTTGTAAAGTCAGTCCTGATTGAATTCTTTAGCTGAAGCTATCCTTTTGAAACAGTGGGACTCAATGATGAGCTCAGAGGAGAAATGTCTTATGCTGAATGCTGATTTGCAATCCAGATTAGATGCATCAAGGGGATCTGCCAATTCATTAGCATAATTAAAGATGCACAGTTAAAAGGTACCTTTATTCATCAGAGCTTTAAAGGGTTCTGCCTTGTTGCAGGCTGTGACGAGGGCTTGTTCAATTTTCTCACACTGCCAATAACCATTTCCATGAGTCATTGTGCTCTTGCAGCAAATACACATTTTCTTTCTAAGGAAGAATGATTGCTCCAGTAGTCTTCCAAGATTTCATTTATCAGAATTAACTCTACCCATAATTCAGGTTTTGTTAAATGTTATCTATTAATAGGCTCTTCTGCTTTGAATTTTTTTTTAAATTTGATGTGAGAAATGTGGTGCCATTTATTAACCTTGCATCATGTACTATGATCATGGCAGCAAAAGACCTTGAAATACTGCTGTCACTGAGTGTTTTTCAGTGACCTTGAACTTCAGATGGGCAGTTAATGGCTCTTAGCTGCATAGATGCTTTGATCCCCTTTCTTTGGGGGAGAAACCTCCACTGAGAGGACTGGGTGGTAGATGGCTGCATCCCCTAAGAGGAATACTTTCTCTTGTAAGCTGTGAATCATCGTGAGAATCAATATTGAGAGGGGAAAAAAAAACATGCACTGGTTTCCTGTTCGATCTATGGTGTGTGGTGCTTTTATCACCTTTGTTTCCTATGGGTTATTTTTAGGCTACTTTATGAAAAATAGGCACATCACAGATGAGCATCAGCATTAGAAATTTGTACAGCTGAAGTTTTATGGTATGACAGTTACTGTTACATATTGGTGACTGGTGAAGTTCAGTTGACAGCTTGTACTGTAACACTGTCCTGCACGATCAAATCCTCATTTCTTATGCTTGGGCTGGTAGTAGTATCGAGGTCTATGTGATAATTTACTATGAGTATTTTTTGATCTTCTAAGCTAGTGGTCTCCAGTTGTACTTAAGAATACATTTGCCAGACCTGGTCTCTGAAGATTTGTTCATTGGATAATAGTTAAGTACATGAGGAATTTCTTAATTTGGATTTCTTGGCTGTTTTTGAACAGCTGGCTTTGTGACATTGAAGTACCGGAGGCCACATTGATTAACGTAGCTGAGAATAAAAACTGTTGAATTCATGTGCAAGCAATGAGCACATAATTTAAAGATGGCTGAATATAATTAACATGAAGGCAGTGAATCACTTAAATGCACACAAAGATTCGTGTAAATGAACCTGAAGGTTGTGCAGATATGCAGGCTGTATGCAAGTATGACATTTTGGCAGTATCTAAACTCCTGCCATCTTTATCAGTGTGTGGAAAATGCTACGAAGTGGAAGACAAAGCTGCATTTAGCTTACTAAAGTAAATATTTTGTATAACCCTGGCAGAAGGATCTCATTGTGCCATACGTTGATATAGAGTGCAGTCAAGTGTAGTATCAGTACATACGGCTTTCTCTGGAAATTGAGTTGTGTAGATGTTTTGCACTCTCTCAAACAATGTTGTATAGTTGCTGTACAGGAAGTAAGCTCGCAGAAAGCAAACATGGTTAATGGATCAATCAAATTTTGACCCTTGGATATTGTCTAGAACCTGGCCATCCGTGGGTTTAACCCTAACCCCAACCCGTTCTGATGTAAACTGACCTCATAAAACCAGCCTATAGACCCTTGTTCAGATGTCGGCACACCCTGGTATTGCACAGAGAATTGGCCAGAATTAATGCTTGGCTCTGAAATAGCCAGTGCTTTCTCTGTGCTATCCAGTGGCATGATCTCGGAATGGTGTGGCATTGAGGCGATTCTGTCACTTCTTCCTTTGGTGTCTTGTCATAGCATTCCAGCATTAAATAGACTGAGAACCTGTATAAATACCACCACCCCAGTTGTGACAACTATACTTTAGAAGTAACATGCAGTCAGACTTTCTACTTCTGTATTCTAAAAGTGCTTTCAACAGCTTTTCACTTTTTTTTTTTTTTTGCACCAGTTAATCTAAGCCAATATCAAATCATTTATAATGACTTAACTGCCAGACTTGTGCAAGATCAGAAACTGTAGTCATTTTTATTTAAAAAATATATGTTTTAAGGAAAAAAAATCTTCAGTTAAAGCCACATCTTTTGTCCACTATACATATATGAAATTGTACATATTACAATACAAAAGGAAAAAGGGGGGAAGCATTCTTTTGGACCACAGCGTAGTGAAAGTAGTGCTTTCAATGGGTTTGTAGGCAATGTGGGAGAGCATGGAGTATTTTGACACGCTGGTAAAGTGCTTTCATCATTTTTTTCCTAGCAACAAGCGTACCAATCATTGAAGGGGATTACCAAACTAATCAGAATTAGTAAAGATTTTAATAGGAATCATTTACTGATAAATTAATACCTAATGAATTTTGACTGCTGAATGCTTTTTCATCTGATACATTTTTCAATGGATTACTGAGAAGCCATGGTAGAATGTTTTAAAGGCATGAGTATAAATCATTTAACCATGTTGGGTTTTGCTATTAATTCTGAGTGTTGGTAGTGTGCCTAAAGTCAACTGCACAAGTGCGTTTTCTCAATAATCCCATGATCTCCCCCTCTGTGAAAATGAAAACACTACCAACGATGTAATATTTAAAATGGCTGTCTCATATGCGTTACCCATTTTAAAGATCAGGATTGCTAGGGAATGTGATGTCGCACTTCACCATGGTATGGATACAGGTGAAAGGAGTGCAGATCGATGTAAAATTCTACAATTCATGTGTTGATCACTTCACAAGCTGTTGCTTTTAATAGATGCCAGATGTTTGCTAAACTTTCTAGAAATAAAATGTTTAACCACCAGTCCAGTTCATAACTTGTCCAATTCCAAGCTTTTGATAAATACAGATGTAAGGCTTGTCCAGTCTTTGCTGACCTCAGCTGGCACGTACAAAACTCTTGTCTGTCATTTGGGAACATGCAGGGTATGTAGGGGAGCAGGCCAGAGCTGCAGCACATGAGGAATATTGCGCATAAATTTCTTGGGGAAATATTTGAAATGGCCTGCTGTTTTTGTAAATACCATGACTACCATGTCAACCTATTCAAACAGCTCTCTAGGTTTTCATACGAATTGTATACTAATTAGTATCACTCTTCATAATATGGCTGTCTTATTTAGGCAGGTATTTTAAGTAGTCGGGGATTCGGTCAAATTACAAATACTGGATATATCATGGACTTTTGGGGGGGGGGGCTTTCCCTGTGACTCTGTGAATTGTCTTAATCTCTCTCTCTCTCTCGCTCGCTCGCTCGCTTCTGGAAAAATTCTGTGCAGATTTTGTTTTTATATCTCCCCCTAGAGGCCACTTTTTGTCGTCGATTTGCATTAACGCGTGCTTCCTAGAGCATGCATTTTCTTTTTCTCTATCAAACATGTATTACAATATTCCATTACTGTCCATATGGTTTAAATGTAAAGTTATTAGTGTAATCTGTGCTCTCCTCCCCCTTTCATTGTAACTAATTTAAAAGTATAAATTCAGTTGAAGCCTACATCCTTATCCTGAAGACCACAGACCGGCAGCTGCTTTCATTTAATGATAGACACCATTCCGTTTGGCACAAAGTGATGGCTCGTCGTTCAGGATGAGTCACCTGTACTGCTGGTGCTTCTGGGAAACTGAAACGGAATCTCTAGTCGGTAATATATAGTTTTTATATATAAAATTCAACATTGCCTTGCAGTGTTGGATTAATGTGTTTAAATGGGTTTTTTCCCCCCCTTTGAAGTACAAGACATGGAACGTGTTTTTTTTTCTTTTTTTTTTTTCTTTTCCTTTTTTATTGGAGGTAGCCTGTGAGAATGTGTTCAAGCGGTGCTATGCCGTGACACCCCTCAATTAGAGATTCTCTAATGGAGATTGTTCAGTTATTTAACTCAAGGGTGTCATTCCTGTCTGCCCCTCAGGTACTGTTTGCGGCACTGAAAATTCACTGAGCCATGACTCTTAATTTTGGTACTGCTTATTCCAAATTTAGCATTTATCTAGGTATACTGGCAAATAATACAGGCTTATATATTCATTGTGGTTATATTTGTGGAGAAGAGGGAGACACCTTGTTTACTGGTTTTAAATTGAACCAGTGTGAAGATTTCTTGTAGCTGATATTTGGATCAGTGGTTTCATAAATAGCATTTTGCTCCCACTGTGCTAGAGAGCTACGACATTTTGGCAGAATTAATACTGTGGCATATTGGTCATTTACCTTTCCCAGAAAAAGTGCTAAGCTTTTGGATTTAAGAGGTGATGGAATTAGTTCTAAACCTGGAAGGCTGCTTATTGGCTGGAGAGGTTCTAAATATCCTTGTTAAGTGTCATTTGTTAGCTGCGCAAGTAAGACTTGGGCACTGAATTGACCTGTGAATACTGCATTGTCTGATCAGATCATAACAAAAACACTTCCAACTTTAAAGATTAAATTCAGTTTTTTTTTTCTTTTACCGTGTGTAAAGATTAAAGTATTACCTCTTGTGGTTGGCTGACTCCTCTTCATAATTAGGTTATTTTTGTTACCATATATATTTCTAAGTGACATGGCATGTCTTCAGTTTTCCTTCTTGATACCAACAAATGTGTATTCATATTATAAAAATAAATGTGTGAATATCAATTCACACCTGTTAACTTAATCTGAATCTTCTCGAACTGTAGAAGATGGCCTGTATTCAGCTGCATCGTACATCTGCTTCCAAAACATATGTTCAAAGCCAACAAGTTGGTTTTTAATATATACTGGAAAAATAACAAACCAACACTATTGTTTGGAATGGCTAAATGGGAAACCATGATCTGCAAGAATAAATAATAGTTCATACTTCACACTCTTTATAAGGCAGTTGCTGGCACTTACACTGCCCGTACCCGTTAATTATGACGAGGGCACCCTCCTCGTGGCTGGGCTCATACTCATTATAGGGCACCTGGGTGGCCAGGTCTGCCATTGGCTGTCGCGTCTGAGTCCTCATCTGTCGGCGATTCTGAATTGCTGAGCAATGTCGGATTCGCCTCAGTGTTGGGGGGCAACACTTTCTGGAGATGTATACCACAAAAATGATGAGAAAGAATGAAAACAATAGGGCCATAGTTCCAATTAGGACCCTCTGGGTGAGAACTGTGTTGTCAATCTCTGAGAAGTCGTCTGTCACGGATGCCCACCCGACTGTGGTGGTGGTGGTGGTCGCAGTGACAGTCTTGGGTGGCTGGGTGGCAGTGGTGGTAGTAGCAACTGTAGTAAAGCTTCCAAAATCCTCTGCATAGAAGTCCTGCGTGGGCGTCTGCATAATTCCAAATAGGGAGCTGGTGGCTTCCTGGGGTGACGTGACCTCAGGAGAGCGGCTGGTCGGCAGGAATGGCGCCGAAAAATTTTGACAAAGCTGAAACCCATAAACCGCATCCAGTATTTCCTCACCCTGTGCATACTCTGGGCTGTGGCACAATATAGAGTGTTCCCACCTTCCCTTGAATATGCTCAGCCAAGTAGCCAGTGAGCAGATCCCTTTGGTACATTCCCAGAGGTTGCTGGAAAGCCCAATAGTTCCCAGTGAGTGCCACATATCCAAGGTCTGGCTGTCGAGGCTTGTTAGTTTGTTGTTATCCAGTAGCAAGATCTTAAGATTGGGTAGAGTCTCAAACACATCAGAAGTCAGAGTGCGGATCTCATTTCCAGTGAGATCCAGCTTCTCCAAAGTTGTCCAGGTCCACTCCATCCCACATGTTAAGTTGTTGATTTTGTTCCACTGAAGGTAGAGGACTTGAAGGGCAACCAGTCGGGGGAAGTGTGCCAAGTTGATCTTGGTCAACTGATTGTGCTCCAGATGGAGTTCCCGCAACTTAATCAGGCCTGCAAAGCCATTGCGAGCCAGACTTCTTAGCCTGTTGTTGCTAAGGCCCAAATACTCCAAGCTGCGGCAGTCCCAGAAGGCCCGTACGGGAGTTGTACGCAGGGAGTTGGAGCGCAGGTGCAGTATCTGGAGCTTGCGCAGGCCATGGAATAGCTCTGGCTCAAGAGCTGTCATCTGGTTGAAGGAAAGGTCCAGGATCTGGAGATTAATGAGGTGGATGAAGGTCGTGTTGGGCAACTTGGTGATGCGGTTGGAGCTCAAGTTGAGGTCCTTAAGCTTGTATAGCCCCTGAAATGCATCCTCCCTCACGGTGCTTATTTGGTTATGGTCCAGGTGGAGCCACGTGAGCTGGCTGAAGCCATAGAATTGATCAGCGCTTAGTTCTGTAATGCTGTTGTGCCGCAGTGAGAGCCCCAAAGCCCCCCTCTCCACACCATCTGGGGGGGCCAGGAGCCCCTGTGTGTCGCAGTAAAACTGCAGGTCCTCACAGCGGCATTTCTGGGGGCAGGTTGTGCATGACACAGGGATCAGGCACAGCAGCATGCTGATCGCAAAGAGTGCCGCTGGTGCTGGTCCTACGAGTATCCACCTTGAATGGAAACCTGGGTGGGTTTAAACACAACAAAATAAACTGGGTGGGAGGAGAGTGGGCATCTAATTCCTGCTGGGAACGATCCCAATGGAATATTAAAGCTGTAATTACGGTCGCTGTCTGTCAAATCTGTGACCCATGTATTTCTGTATGCGCAGACACTAATATACACATTTTGTGTTTGAATGAATACCCCATGTAATATACACGTCCCCCCATGTCTCTAAAGGAGCATTCATTCATTCCGGCTTTTTATCTAATCCTACCATGGTCTTTCTAAATGCAGTTTGTAGATTCAACAGATATGTTTAATTTAGACAATCATTGGTAAGCCCTTGTTTTCAGTCTGGTTATTTGAGCATTGTGGTACACACTGCCACCGCGTACACACACCCAGAATTAAGCATGTCCTTGGGATGCGTTACTGTGAATTTATCACGATCCTGATGCTATTTAACATGATAAATGCAGTGTACATCTCTCTAAAGCTGAGGATTTTTTTTACATAGTACACAGATTATGGTTCATTTCTGTGGCTCTGGATGAAGCAAACGCGTTTAAAATGAATAAATTAATGTTAGGAGCTCTTGAGGTGTTATCTTTAGTCCACTCTTGCACTCTGTTTTCTATTCAGGTCCAGACCTAGCATATAAAAGAGCTAACTTACCCATTCTTTTCTGCACATCGGAGGCTGCATTCAACTGTTTTTCTCCGCAGACACTTTGAGCAGCCAGACGGAAAAAAAATCAAATGAACAAAAACCCTTTTGATAAAACACAAAAGGAATCGTGATCTTAAATAAAGCAATGCTGGATCTCCACAAATGCAACAAAAGGAGCAATTCCATGACTAGAATTTTAATCTTATATTTTTAATCCGGTTTCTTTTGAGAAATTAGGAAAATAGATTCCCCCCCTTCAGTCTATAAGTTGATCTGAATCCATCACAATCCTTGTGCGTTTTTGGTTTTTCGTCCCTCTCCTTTGCTACTGCAATGATGTCAGCTCAATTGGTTAATTGAAGATCAAGCAGTCTCCTTTCATGACTGGGGGTCTGCCTTCGCATAACTTGTTGATGGCAGTCGGAGACCCTTCTCGCAAATCTTGCTCCTTGTCGCTCCGTCAGCCGTGTCTGTATTGAGTTCTCAACACAGAGGATAGTTGCTGGTCAAAAAAAGGATAAGGAAAGAATCAGACAGGCTGTTCGCTGCTTTTGTTGCAGGCACGCACTGCTACAGAGTGGTGGCAGGCTGGCGTCGATCAGTGATGCAGTTTCTCTCTCTCTCCCTCTCTCTCTCGTGTGCTCTCCCCCAGTCTCCCTCCCATTTGCGCGTTCTCGCTCATTCTCGTCTGCTCTCTTGCTATTGCGTGGTCTCCCCTGCTCTCTCCTGCTCGCTCTCGCTGCATCGCTCGTCTGCTTGCTCTTTCCCTCGCCCCCTCTTTCCCTGTAGCTTTCTCACCCGCTCTCCCTCCCTTGCTCTCTTCCTCTTGCTCTGTAATGCTCTGGCTTGTTAGCTTACTTTATGCCTTGCACTCTTGCTTACTCCTACTTGCTTGTTTGATGACCTCCTCTCTTTTCTTCCTCGCTGGTTTCGCTGCCCCATCAGAATGTTTTAAATGCTGCAGCTTGCTTTCTAAATTTGGCAGTCTCTGTACATTTTGTTCATATGGAAAATAGGATTTGGGATGATATATGCACTGTGTACAGATAAATATGGGTTATTTCTTTGTAGTTAGTTTCTGGTGAATGTCACACTTTGTATTTCAGTTACATGATAGCTAACCTTTTTGCAGTCAATTATAGGGGGGGGGGGGGTATATAGTAGATAAAGCCTTATGGGATTTGGAGCCTTTGATCCTGAATTTTTGTAAAATATTTGCTTAATTTGAGGCTTTGAAATTCAGACAAATAGACTGACACACATTTGTATTGCATAAAAGCATAAAGTGATTATCTTGATAAAGGCACTGCATTATGTGGTTGCATTCTTTCTAGAACTTCTTTTTGGGACAAGCTGTGTGCCTTCAAATTTAAAGCATTCAAAGATCAGTGACATTTGACAACTTTCTTTTCAGGTTTTTTTTTAATATTATGGTGTTAAATTTCTTTAATTTGAAAAGTTTTCCAGCCCATATGTATGCTTTACCTTCATGTCAGGCAAAAATGGCTGAAATGTGTGTAGGTGATGCTAGAATTTTTGGAGTAGGTAATCCCTGTCATTTTCTTGCTTATTGGCATGATGCATAATATGGCCCTTCTTTAGAAATTGAGATGTTTCAATATTCTGATATTATGGGGCGTAATATCAATTGAAGTAAAGTGTTGCACTGTTACAATAAGCTTCTGCGAAACATAAAAACTTCATATTTCATATGCTCAAAAGAAAATTGTATTGCAGCTGCCATGAATGGATAGTTGTCTCAGTACCACTTGTGTTCAATGGCAATAGTTCCCAGTTTACAGATGCTTATCTTTCATAGTTTCTTGGTGATATTTAATGTGTGTTGTGGGTAATTTTTTAATTTCTCTTAAAAATGAGATGCCTACTTACCTTAACTATAAAACACAAATGTAAGCTTCCCATTGTGCAACCGTGCCGGTTCCTCTGTTTGTAAACTTATCTTTATTTTACTCATTTTGGGGTTTCTATTTAATTTACATAATTAGGGTGTTTTGTAAGAGAACAGGAATTTCTCCTGTGGATGTTGTTTGAACTTCCCCAAATCCCTAACCCTACCAGTTGCCTCGGAAAATGTAAGCTACAAAATGCTATTTTTCACTTGCAGGCTGGCAGAAAAGACAGAAGTGATGCCCTGAACACAGCCATTGACAGGATGACTAAGAAGACGCGTGATCTACGCAGACAGGTCAGGTTCCTTTCCTTACCACGTATTTCTCCATTCTTCTATGAAGCCAAACTCTTCCACTAAAAGGCTCATGTCAATGGTTAACAGTGTTCTACCTAGAACCACATACATGCAACTATCTGAAATGCTGTTTAACATTTAAAAATTAACTCTAAAAATCTAAATTGTAATGTGCATTAATTGGAGGTTTTGCTAATCTGTATTGACAAAAGATTCTCCAGAATTGGAAGCAGGAGTTCATTTCTAAGTGATGGCTGTGGAAAGGATTGATGCTTCCATTTTCTGTATTAATGGCTTTCAATATAAATGGCTACCCTGTGTCTTACATTTCCAAAAGAAGACATCTATTGCCTGTTACTACATTGTAATGTTAATGTCGCTATAGATTTAATTGATCGAAGTGTCTCCTTCAGAATTATGGCCAGCAAGCTGACAGATTCTTCAGTTCAAATTTTAATGTAGTATTCCGTATTGCTCTAAAAATCACTTTTAAAGCATTTTGGATTTTTTTAAGTAAAGCTTAGTAAAGCTGTGTATCTGTCTTTACTTTTATGTTCTTAGCTGCGCAAAGCAGTAATGGACCATGTGTCAGACTCTTTCCTGGAGACCAACGTCCCACTTCTGGTCCTGATTGAAGCGGCTAAGAATGGCAATGAGAAGGAGGTGAAGGAATATGCCCAAGTTTTCCGAGAACATGCCAACAAGCTCATTGAGGTGAGTTACCTTGTGATTTATTTAGAAAGGCAAGACCCCCTCAGTTAGACATTAAAAGAATTGGGGTTTTAATCTGCTTGAATACCCTTGAAATACAGGTGGCTCTTGTACTTTTTGCAACTAATGTGAATAGCAGGATCTGATCAGGTCTGCTAGGTTAATGGTTCCAGTGTGTGTTTATAAAATCATATTGCCTATTCATGGCAACAAGGCAAAAAATCTCATCTCTTGTAACATTCAAACATGAAATGTGATCGTCATGTCTTGTGATTTAGTAAAATTTCCGTACAAATTCTGCCATAGCAATCTATACAATACATTTCATTATTCAAACCATACAGGTTGACTTCAAATTTAGCAGTTTGCTGTTATATGTAAGCAATATTATCTGAATGAAATCATGTGCTATTTTGGGCAGGCAGACGGTACATGTCAAATGTGTACGGCTGGTCAGTTCCGTGAAACAAATCTTGTACCTACCCAGGGGAGTCCAACTTCATTGCCAAAGGTTAAGTGTTGTCTCAAGGGAAATGGTTCAATTTTCTCAACTGTTTGTATCCTATTTCCTGTTGACAATGGAAATATAATGAAATGCTATGTACTGGTCAGGAAATGGCTTAATGTACAGCGTGTTGTCATCGTACATAGTCATGGAGTTGTGGCAGGATAACTGTAAATTGAGCTTCTGTTCCTCTTCCACCATTGTATTTTTTCCTAGACAATGTTCTTCATTTAAAACATTTTGTATTGGAGTCTAATGGTCAACTAGAAACTGACACTGTCATTAGCCATCCTCATTACCTTTTCCCCCATGTCTTTCCCCGTGGTCCCAGTAGAAAAATGCCCTTTGTTGACATTTGGGAGTGACCACTCCCCATGGGTGCCTGGCCTTCATTTCAGTGCCAAGACAGGAGTGAAAGCACCAGTTAGACACTAGAGTGGGACTGGATTAGTCAAAGAGCCCAGAGTTCTGCCCCAGGCAGAGGAATTGGCAGTGGCATTATAGAATGACACAACAATTGTTGAAAATGCCTCACTGCACTGCATAATTGGAACTGACACCATATGAAATTGGAACAAGCTAAAAAGATGAAATACAGCTACATAGATGTGATTGTTGCTAAAATAAGAATTAGTGTTTAAATGTGTTGCAGTTTTTTCCTGTTTTCGGAGGTAAACACGTGCTATGCTTCTGAAGGACATTCTCTCCTTCATGCATGTACTGTATGTCAGTCTGTGTACATTTATTCATAAATGGGTAGTTTGGGCACCTTGGCAGTAAACACAAGCCTGCATGTTTGTATCAGTGCGCTTACTTCACCATACATGTTGACTCGAGATGTAGGGATGGCTTGGATTCCTATTACTAATCAGATTTAGTACTTGAGTTGATGGTGCATAAATCATCTTTTGGTAACAAATGGATCCCATTGAAATGATTTAGCATTTTAAGCTTGGTTTTAAAGCCTTGCATAATACATGCGGCTAGAGTGCTGTTGGGTTTCAAAATCTTATTATGCTGTTTACTTCAGGTTCATCTAATGAAAGGAGTTTTTAGGGTAATTAACTGATGAGATTGATAAAACCACAAGGATGCCATGTATTTTTTGTGTACTGTATTGCTAGTGTGAAGATTTGGCCTTATTTTTGTTGCAGCACGAATGAAATGCACTGTTGTGCACTTTTTAAGACTCACCTTTCAAAGAGCAGTATCAAGTTCAGTATTCATTTTTTTTTTTTTTAATTCATAGGGCTCCATTTTGACTGTGGTTTTGTGCTTAATACAAAAGAGGCCCCTGACTTTTATGCATCCATTTTCCAACTGCTGGTCAGGGTCATGGGTGGCCATTCTGTGCTCGATGGCTGTGATGGCTCTGCCTTCACAGATGCAAACCATTAAACACATTTTTTTAAATCAGGTTGACATTTTTGCAAGATTTTGGAAATTCTGCAAGATGGTGTTGATTGAGGATATGGGGCAAACCTGCGTGTATGAAAGACGACATTACCTACAGGTTCATATGGCCATATTCATTAATGAATATGCTTTTAAAATTCACATTAGATCGAGGTTACATTAGATTGAGTGATTGCTTTTGGAGACAGTATTCAATTTTCAGTAAAATGAAAGAGGTAGAATGGAACTCTGGCCAGCCCCATTTCTTTTGTGTAATATTTATGAAATGTACACCAGGGGCAATGGGAAGTGCTGACTGCCTTTAACCCCCCCACCCCACCCCCCCTCTTGCGCGGTGTATTACTGAAACACTGCTTCCGTGTGATTACTTTCATGGAAACTGCCAGTACAATATTATGTTAAACAGTTGAGCCTTAGCGCATGATGTGAATCTGTAGCTGTTAATTTTTGCCATTAAGTCACTTTGCATATATGTGTAAATTTGCTTTGGAACATCTGATTTTCCTTGGAAAAGTAGGCCGTATTCGTGACTGTATTCTGTAGGCCAGAATTTGTTTCAACTGCAATATTTTTGTTTTTGTGCTATATATGTTTTTCTGAAATCTGCTTTATTTTTTGCAGTCTTCCCATGATTAACCCAGGTGTTTTTAAATTTTAATTTGAGATTGGAAATACATTTGCAATATGTATTGAATGATAGTTCACATGCACGTCACGTATGACCAAGACTGAAGGGTAACTAGTTTTCAGAAAATGAAGCCTTTGGAGTTTCCACATGATTCTGTGTCATTGTTGCCCATGGTTCCCAGGCATCTGAAATATATACAAGCATATTTGTTTGCAGTATTAGGATCCATTCATATTTTACACATACAATATTTTACACAGTTACTTCTGAATGATTGTCCGTTTTGCTCAGTGCAATACATTTTCAGCAATAAACGGCACAATTTAATTTTGTGCATAGAACACATTTTGACTTATTTACATTTTGTGTTTTGCCAGCATGACTGTTTTAGATAGCAGTTGGTGATCTGTTTTGATTATTATGTTGTGTTAATTAATGCATGTATCTTTGACTAGGAATGTGCATTTGCACTGCTGCTTTCCCCAGACCATCATTTCACTGTGTCACCAGAAAATGAGAATTGCTTCCTTAAGCAGGATAGCATTTGGTTAAGTTTTCACGCTGTCATGTATTGAATGTTTCCAGTGGTGTGAAAGGTGTTGATGAATGGTGCTAATCAATATTTGATCAGCCTAAATGTTTCTGTATGAAGCGTAAAGTTTTTCCATTTCACTATTCTGTTACACATTTCGGTGTCTCCTCTTGTGAAGCATCTAATTGATTAGTTATTACGCCCAAAAGTGACATTTTCAAAATACTGTCTATGCATCCAAAACAGTTTTGTAATATCTATACACCGCATTCAAAATTCCTATGCAGACACCAGTTCTGGTGTATTCTAAAAACGGTCAACTCTGTTTAGGTTCCTTTTAATTGTCGTCAGTGCTGTTTGAATGTTTTTACACAGATGCCAGCAGTACCCGATAAGTTTTTAGATATTCTGAAACATGCACAAAATAGCGTTTCAAATTAGTTTTGGAACAGTAAATGCCATAAATGACTCAGAACAGAAATGTGTTGTATTTGTTGCATAAACATTGTTCTTCAAAAACCTCTTGATCATACATATTTATGTATAAGCCCTTCCTACTTTAACAGCTTTTTACTTATGTCACTTGCCTAATTATTTGGAACATAGTGTAGTTGGCATATAACCATTCTATTTTATTTTCTTAAATAAGGAAGCCTTGGTACTGAATCCTTATTGTAAATATTACAAATGTCATAAGAATAATGTAATAAGGATTATTGAGCTACTTGCTTCACATTTTTTCACTGGGTATCAGCTGTTTTAAATTTTTCAGCAACATGTATTCCTCCTCTCAGAAGTACTGACAGTGGTTACTATAATCAATCAGAGAATTCAATCAGACTTAAGAACTGTGAGCTATTGAGAAGGAAAGTTTTTTTTTTTTTTTTTTTTTTTTTTTGAGAATTCAGTATCAAAAGGGGCAGCTGTTATAGGTCCTGATGTCTGAGAACCCATGTGAGTATCTATGTGATTTTTGCTTTCTGCAGGTCGCCAATCTGGCTTGCTCCATTTCCAATAACGAGGAAGGAGTGAAGCTTGTCCGTATGGCAGCCTCCCAGCTGGAGGCCCTCTGTCCCCAGGTACGAGAACCACGTTGGTCCTCCTTTGACACCACATTGCTCAAATCATCCCGTCTTGTTTAATCACTCACCCATCCTCTGTTTTGTCGATGTATGTTTTACACACAAAAAATTCCTAGTCACAGTTGAGAAATTACGGCTTTCTAAGGTTTTGATTGTCAGACGAGATTATCTGCGGCTGATTTTGGATAGCGATTAATTGCTTTTAATCTGCAATTATTATAGGTGATTAACGCCGCCCTGGCCTTAGCTGCCAAGCCCAACAGCAAAGTAGCTCAGGACAACATGGATCTTTTCAAAGACCACTGGGAGAAGCAAGTCCGTGTGCTTACTGACGCTGTGGACGACATAACTTCCATCGATGACTTCCTGTGTGTGTCTGGTAAGGATGAGCCTGGTATATTGTGATCAGCGGGCTTCTAAGGACAAATCTCTTGCTCTTGCCCCAGACAGGAATCCGTGGGTGACGTTGTTTCGAGCATGGTACAACATGCAGTCCCACCCTGTGCAAATGTCACGTATTCATTTGCATTTTACCTTCTTTCATTAGAGAGAAATGTTTTTGGCCACTGTTCTTAATTTTCCAAAACCAGGGACAGAGTTTAATACAGCATGACGGATAAAGGATTTCCAGCTTTAATTCTCAGAGTGACTTGGGTTTTTCCGACAGTGCGTGTCCTTGTTTTTAACGTTGTCGGTCAAATGCGATCTCTGTCTTACTAGAAAACCACATCCTGGAGGATGTGAACAAGTGTGTGATTGCTCTGCAAGAAAAGGATGTGGATGGGCTGGATCGCACTGCTGGGGCTATTCGGGGCCGTGCGGCCAGGGTGGTTCATGTGGTGACGTCGGAGATGGACAACTATGAGCCGGGGGTCTACACTGAGAAAGTGCTGGAGGCCACCAAGCTTCTGACAGACACAGGTATTTCATTTAGCTTTCAGCATTTTATTTATCTATCTATGTACAAGTGTGTGTGTTTGTGTGTAAATTTAAAGTTTTCTCAATTTGTTTTCTCTATTGCATCTAAATGCTTAAACAGCTACCTTTACCATTAAGTTCACTGACTAGGCCGTTGCATGTTTATGCAAGCCCAAAATCCCTACTTCCTTCATCCCTCTGCTTTGCAACTGGCTCCCCAGCTCAAATGCCCCCTGGGACCTTGTTCGCTTTGAAATTCCAAATGGGCCTGAGTATTAATGGAAATGTGGACCAAACCATTGCTTCATAGTTTTGGGCACAACTGAACGCTGCTGGGTCCATTTTCAGAGATGTTTCAAAGCTGCTATAGATCAGAGTAAATGAAGCAGCTTTTTCCCAAAATAGTGTGCTAGTATTGTTCTGAATATTGGAGCTCAAGGCTAAAGCTATTGTCAAAACACCATCATTTAACAAGTACAGCATCTGTATTTTACCAGAAAAAGCTTTTCATATTTTCCCCAACTAGCCTTCCCAAGCGAGTCATTTATAGGTCAATATTTTTCCCATTTCAATCCTGCTCAAAGGATATTTTGCTCTTTAACCCTGAACATGGTTAAAGATCAGCATGATATATAATTTTATGTGCTTGACCTGAACTGGAATTTAGAGATATCATTGCAACCTATATCCAGCTGTGCTGTTTGACAAAGTCAGAGCTCAGATATTGTGGTGCGGATGTAATTTGGTATGTATGTATTTATGTAAAAAGTGTGAATTTCAATTAAATTTGGCAGACAAAAATATTACATTAGCTGTGTGCTACAAGTGGCAGGCATTCCATTAAACAGACCTTGTGCTAACATGTCTCCCCTCTCCGGCTTGCAGTGATGCCCCGCTTCACGGAGCAGGTCGAGGCTGCCGTGGAAGCCCTGAGTGCAAACCCCACTCAGCCTGTGGACGAGAATGAATTTATCGATGCCTCCCGTCTGGTGTACGACGGTGTGCGTGACATCAGGAAGGCTGTGCTGATGATCAGGGTAAGCCTATGTGAAGTTTCATTAAAAGTAGAAAGTTCTCTGTCCAATTGCCTGACCTTTCAGTTTATCCTGGCAAACAGTCTTGCTTTACCTGCACTTTGTGGATGATTTCATTCTGTACAAGCCTTAGTGTCACTTTCCAAAAAAGCAAAATTCTGTCTTGAGAAAGACTACCAACCAAATTAGTTATAAGACTGGGTTAAGTAGGATGAGCTTTTTTCACTGCATGTTTTATTGCATGGTTTGGTCGTTCTGAATACTTGTTCTTAAATACGGATATTTGTACCTATTTGGGTTTTTTTTTTTTTGTTTTTTTTCTTTGATCCTGATAATCAGTGTTTTAGGGTTAGAAACAGCCATGGCGGCTTGTTTGTTCCTTCACTGAACAGAACTGTAAAAGGGGTATGTGGCATCTTGGCAACATTCAGTTGGAATTTTGCAGACAGAAAACAGTGGTAGTCATTGAGGGAACACCACTGGGTTTGCTACCTGCTGAGCCCAGTTAGGGGGTACCTTTATTGAAAGTGTTAGCACCGGGAATCAGATTTTCTGCAGCACAGTATATCTTGCAGTTTCAGCAAAAGTTCACTCACCTAAGTATTTTTGACTCTAGATCCTAGTGGATTTCCCCGATAAATTACTCCTTGCTCTTCAGTGGGCATTTTCATTGTGTTTAATAGACTGTTGCGTGTGGTGTCAGCCTACATTTATTATGGTCTTGTGGACCATGCTAAAAGAGATATTTTTATAAATATTAACTTGAACAGTAGATTATGTAAAGACTGAAGTCCAAATATCAGACAGTACAAAAAAACTTGCGCGTGCAGCTGTGTTTATATGCAGGGTGCACTGTGGTGTCTCAAAGCACCACAGACAAACACTTAATGCGCAACCTGTGAAAGATTGCTCTGCTATGAGTACAAGCTAGCAGAGAAATTTAGATACAGAGTGTGTAAAGTTCAACTTTAAGTATCAGTCTGAAAATAAACTGAGAGAGCAAGCAAAAGTGAGTCTGTCGCTTGAGGGGTTGCTGGACGGAACACATTTAATAGATAAAACAAACACTTTCACAAAAGATACAATTTCATTTTTAGCTTATAATATTTTCATGCTGGTGCTAAGTTACCACACACCCGGGCTGACCTTCCTTTATGTTTACATACAAAGTGCACCATGTCATTATTATTTAACACATTTTATAACACGTTGGGTGTACTTCAAGTTAACAGCATTATTTTGTTCTTTCTCTTGTCACACGTATATCACACTTATGTCACATTAGGGTAATTTTAATGGCACACACACAATTTGTCTTTTAGCACTAAGTTTTACAACTCAGTTGTTTGTTGCAAATCTATCGGGTGATAGCTGGAAAAGTCTAGCGCGGTTAATTGTTCAGCTCACCATTATTAGTCCAGATGGAAATTAAACTGCAGCTTTTTTGATAGTGTGTCTGAAATGGGGAGAGAGACGCACCATGTGCATCTGTAAAATATGCGAAGGAAGGTACCTCCATATCTAAATGATGAATTCAAGATCATAACAGCTGGTTGCTCTACATGAGGCGCATGTTTGTAAAGGTGTCGTGATGGTGATCGCAGAACTTGGACCACGTTTCCCTGAATGGGTTCACCAAAGAATCTTTCTTTTAATCGATTCCTGGAAATGTAGCTTGAGCCCTGGAGAAAGCATGAAAAAGTCATGGGAATTTTTACTTTGGTTAAAAAAAGTCTTTTGCATTAATTGATTTCCCTTGTCCTTTTAAACCGGAGGAGAGTGGAATTTCCTTCCTGGAATAGCCTGTATTGTTCTGTTCAGGTTAATGTAAAACGTTACGCATACATTTTAAAGGTTGAACCAACAGTTGAGGTTATACTGAGCAAATTGTGAAAGGCTGCTCTTCCCCACCTAAAAGCAAGGCTACAGAGTATTGGCATACTATGGCATAGCATTTGGCTAAGATGTGTATACCATGCTAGCAAGGCAGTACAGGAGTTGTTTCAAATCAGCCAAGCTGTGCACAGTTCTGAGGAACAGATCTGGCAGGCTCTTAAAAAGCCCCAACCGAGGTCACTCTTCAATCCAAACGGACAAGTGTGTAGCTCTGGCTACTTAAGATGGACAGAGTCTTTAACCTCTTTAAGTGGAATGCTCAAGGGCTTTGTCAAACATTCCTATTCTTGTCAGGCAGCTCTGTATCCACCTCAGGCTTGTCACTGTTACTGACTTCCAGTTGACAAATGAGTTGTATGACAGTCAACCCATAGTGTAGCTCTTAGTTTGCATCATTGCTTCATCCTTAAAGTTATTGTAGGAGATTTTACACAAATGCAGCACTTGCTTTGCACTCCCTATGCTGCTGTCAGCTGCCCCTTAAACAGACAAACTCTGATCATGCTTCCCTAAACCAGCTTCATAACAGGATAACAAGCCTTTGGGGGCTTCACTGTACACTGGGGTATGTCTTGCTCTCTTAGCATGACGCTTGGAATTTTTACATAAGTCCTCGGGGCCCCTCTGACTTTGCTGACTATTTGTATTAATTTACTTTATTATACTTTTATAAACTGATGTGTAGCCACATTCGTTTCTGTCATTTAAGCTTTTTTGTTGGTGTCTAAACCTCTTCATAGCAGTCAGGCACAGCCCCCCCCCCCCTTTTTTTTTTTGCTGTCATGTTCAAGATGACCAGTTTCACCATTTTGTGAATGAACAAGAGATTCTCACTTGTGATTCCTTTGATAGCTTAATCCTAAGTAAATGATCCTTTGATCATCCTTTGAAATTTCCCCTTGGACGTGTGTGATTACAGGTATCACTACAGACAAAGGAGTAACGTGCAAATGCCTGCAAGATAAATTTGCTGGTACCTCCCTGGTCCTTATATGACCAAAATTTTATATCGGTCTGGCTTGTGAATATTACACAAGAACAAAAAATGAAATATTTGGGTTTTTCTGTCTAGTTTATGGGAATAAATCACTTTTTCCAGTGTTTGCAGAGGTAGAAAAGCAGTCATTACATTCAACTAAATATTATTTTAACTTCTGAAGCTCTGAATTTATCAAGGATATTTTTGACGCGTTTGGGCTAATTTTCATTTTGTGTTTTATATGTGAATGTTTAACAAAATGTTAAGATTATTGCACATATTCTGCATGTAACGCGATTCAGTGACACTGATGATGTGAATGGAAGGTGGAATAGAATGGCAACTGTTTGG
This sequence comes from Paramormyrops kingsleyae, assembly GCF_048594095.1. Classification (NCBI taxonomy): domain Eukaryota; kingdom Metazoa; phylum Chordata; class Actinopteri; order Osteoglossiformes; family Mormyridae; genus Paramormyrops; species Paramormyrops kingsleyae. The sequence continues at coordinate 31,639,106 of NC_132806.1, read as the reverse complement.
TTAAATGACCCCTACGTCTCTCTCGGGTCCTTTGGCAAAAATCCTGGAATTTCCAAATAGAAAAATGTGTTCAAGGAATCCAGCAGTATACTTCTAACAGTCTTAAAATGGCGCAGTTATACTTCATTTGGGGGAATCCTGTTTTCGACTTAATGTTGCAAAACTCCATGATTGTGTGCATGCTAAAGCACTGAGGAAGTTCTTTTAATGCCCCCCCCCCCCCCCCCCCCCCCCACTTCGCCATCATCAGATACCTTTGTTTGGGAAGTACACTGTTAAACCATGGCGTGGAGGGTTGCCAGACCCTACCTGTGTTCACCATGTGTATGTAGACAAACGATAATTTTTTGTGAATTTACTTACCGTTTTGCCATCTGTGCCAGTGTTACTGGATTTGGTCCCTCCTGGCAAATATAAACCGTCGATTATTCCCGGGTTGGTTAATTATCTAATGGCATATCTCCCTTGCTCTTTTCCTCCAGACCCCCGAGGAGCTTGACGACTCAGACTTTGAGATGGAAGACATTGATGTGCGCAGCAGGACCAGTGTGCAGACAGATGATGATCAGCTGATTGCGGGGCAAAGCGCTCGGGTGAGTGAGCATCTCTGACATGCTTTCAGTGCCAACACACTTCTGAACCTACTTCGTATCCACCCGGTTATGTAACGCTACTCTTACGAGTTTTTCTTGTGTGACACAGAGCAGATTTTACTTATTTTAATTAAATCCCCCCCCCCCCCCCCAGACACACACACACCCCTTGAGTAGCGTGGTTGGCGTGGCCTAGTTTTTTGCCAGCTTAATTTTCAGTACCTTCCTTTTAATAACACACACTAGTTCAGCGATGGGCACAAATACACAATTATGCAAGGCTCATCACTGTTAGCAGTGACGACAAGGCTCTAGATGATATTCTAATGAAAGCAGAGAGCCCGTTCTCAACCAACCAGACAAGTATATATCATCCTCCTTATCCACTCAGAATTGTGTTCTGTTGCCTTGGTGATACACAAAGGCAGATACACATTGGCCAAAAGGGTACAATAGAGGTCTGTTTAAATAAGGCACAGCAATTTAAATTGATTTCAACATCCAAAGCTAATGTGGCATTTTCATGGAATGAATTGAAACTCCCTTTTTATATCTGTGCAGAAGGAATCAACTGGAATCAAGTTGTTAGGTATCCTCTCAGAACAAATTAAGCTCTCTATGCATTGTCTTTAAGGGGAGTATATCACAAATGTAGCTATGTAGATCATCCCATGTTCGTAATTGGAAGAGTATTTTAGTACTCTGCAGTTTGTAAGTGTGCCCCTGCTATTTCAGCTGCATCTAATTCCCATTTTCAGGAAATGAACTTTTGTTTTACTGTTAAATGGAATAATTATTTTCAGAAAATTACTCTTTTGAATAGTGATTTCCCTCCATGTCGTTATTTAAATAGGTTTCCTAGCATGATACAGTGAGATTCAGCAGGTCGGTCTGTTCTTGGTTTAAAATTTCTAGGCATTCAGTCCAGTTAGCAATCTTTCCCATGCAAATTGAATTTTGTCCTGTGTCCTTTCTGAGAATAAAGGTATGGCAGCTCAGCACACAGGTAGACTGAGCTCTGATAGCTACATGTCATATGGTTGTTTTGTATCCTATGGGTACAGACATATTTAAGTTGCACTTTTAACCCATACTCAATGTTCAGCTTTTGTTTTACAAAAATAACATTTTGGTTATGGGTGGATGTTTCTCTGCAATAAAAGTGAAATCGGTGTCAAAAGCGGCACAGACATGACAGTGTTAGTGAACGTGATGACTGAAAAGGGCCATGTCATCTTGACCCTTAGCTCTGGATATTTCAGTGGCAGCTGAAATTGGCAAGGGATTCTGCAGTGAGCAAATATATAGCATAATACATGTGACAAATGTCTCTTGCTACTACTATGGCAACAGCAGTGTTGGTGAAATCACAATACAGGTAGTGGCTAGGCTGATTACATTTAAGTGTTTAAGTACTTTCTTTGTTATCAATAGGTTGCTTAAAAATGCACTGGAGAGTAAAACGCTGCTTCATTCATTTACATATCCACTATATTTCAACCCTTCACGCTTAAAATTTTCAGCCTACATATTTTCAGTGTTTTTGTCTGTCAGGCCTTCAAAAGATTTTGTATTTCCACACAAGCAGTACTTGTTAGTCGATCTCATGATTCAACTAAAGAGGCAAATAACCCAATTTGTCCTCTAGGGCTGGGTATTTCCACTGATTTCCCGAATCAGTTCAGTTCTGATTCACTGGGTCGCAAATCAATTTGATTTCTGATTCCATTGGATTTGATTTGATAGCAGTTGAAACCAAAAAGTTTGGATAAACAAGGTAAAAAGACGTTGGTGTGGTTGTACTTTTTGTCGATTAGTCTGACATTCATTAAGCATAAGGAGGTTAAATTTTTACAGATTACGAAGTTTTGGGCATCACAGTATACCTCATCAATATTTTCAGGCTTACTGCTAATCTGCTTATCAAATTGTGGGTGTAAATAAACGTCCGGACAAATTTTCACACCCGTTATGTAAAGCCCTGTAATCACATTTTTTGGCACTGATTTGACAACTCGTGCCAACATCACCAACTTATTTGACATACACTATTGGCAGATAGTTTTCTTTGACTATATTTTTCAGCTAAATTTAAATGTAATCATCTTTGTTATATAGATGCAAATATTCCAGATAATTGCGGTCTACCATGCAGCACTGCCTTCAGTGCAGCACTGTGTGGCATTTTTAAAATCTGTTTTTATTGGCCAGATCTTGTTGCACGAGGCTGGCCACGTGAGATTGAAGGGGTTGAAGCTTCACGTATCCATGAGCTGTAGACAAGGCACACATTAAAAACCGACCTCAGAATTTTATGAATTGATATCGGATCATTGAAATCTTCATTTACATCAGGAAATATTTTTTATTTTTAAGCCCAGTCATATTACTGTAATTGCTGCCAATAACTCAAATTTTTCCAACTGTCATATTGCAATGACTGACGGAAGCTTCAAAGCTGGTTTTTCCCCATATTTTTTTTTCTGTTTTACTGGAAATGTTATGCTTATCATTCAAAGTGCTATTTATCCTCAATAGGCTATTATGGCCCAGCTTCCTGAAGAGCAGAAAGCTAAGATTGCAGAACAGGTGGCCAGCTTTCAAGAGGAGAAGAGCAAGCTGGACGCTGAAGTGTCCAAGTGGGACGACAGTGGGAATGACATCATTGTGCTTGCCAAGCAGATGTGTATGATCATGATGGAAATGACGGACTTCACCAGGTGAGTGTGTCTCTGACGCATGTCCTGACAGAATCATGTTCATTTTGTTACGCAGCCGCTGTCGTACAACTTTTGCATCAAATCACAATTAAAACTATCTGTCCGCGATGAAATGATGAAAATTCCTTCCTCTGGCTATGCTATATCCTGGAGGTTTTCATAAAGCATTATTTCAGTACAAGAGGTCTGCATTTCTGTGCAATAAGTGCCTAAGAGAATTATTCTGTATGTATCCCTAAACATTTGTGTCCATGGTGTGGGTTTAGTGAACAATTTTAAATGAGGATTATATTTACACATCAGTTCCAGATTCAAAACGCTTCTTTTTTAAATGACCGATAACATTACTAGAGATGTCTAGTATTGTAGTTTAATTCAGCTGGTAAAGCAGCAGTTCACATTCTATCAGGTTATCATAAATGTTGAGATGTAGCATCTTGGACCTTCAGTTGACTGGATATTTAGTTTGTCATAGCAATGCTTGGAATAACAAGGGTAGGTTCAGTCATACAACTCGCTTGCAATATCTTGATGATGCGCCTTCATTAGTTTTAAAATGCTCATCAAAAACTCAGAAGGAAAGTCTCTGTGCCTTTTTCATGTCACACTTGGAACGGAGATGGCAGAACACATGTTCATCAGCCGCTCTGAAATGCCAGTCTGCCTTTGATTTAAAATTTGGTTAGATGGAAGGTCCTAAAAGTGCCAATCTATCTTCTGCACAGGGCTGTCACTTTAGTTTAGCTATTAATGGATCCAAATCTTTCTTACTCATTCATGTCTCAGTATTGTAGAGCCATTTGCAAAGAACAGGAATGAGTATGCTGCAGATGATCAAACTTAATACATTCACTGTCCACTTGATTCTGCTAGTTCAGAGTGCGCTCTGCATTCCCCAGAAGGTTCAAGGCAAAGTAATTGCAAAGCAGCTTTCCTCTAGACCTATTGTACTGCATCTTAATACCATGCAGATAAATGCAAATAAGGCTGCCTCTTAAAGCTATGCTGAGGATTTTAATTAAAATGCCTATCAGCAGTATTTATGCTGGCCCCTCATTGGAGGTTTTGCTGAAAGACTTGGGGGAAGAATTCTGGAGTTACTCTACTTTTATGTGTATGTTGACGCATCTATGCCAGTGTAGGGCCATCTCACGATTTGGAAACACTTCTCAAATTACTTGGAAATCCGCAAATGTCAGAAGGCGGAAATCCATAATGAGAGGACAAATAGTTTTGTATCAAATGAATTCGCTCTTCTGTTTCTGAAAGCAGGTGGTTTGTGAAAGATAGATGTTTTGGCAGTCCTTGGAGTCTCAAATGTTCCACTTTTACAGTCCCTCAACCTTGATGTCCAGCACAATTCCCTGAAGGTGAACGCAGCGCAAAAAAATAGTGCCTGTATCCTTAGGGATTAATAGCCAGCAACCCTGCTGCCATCAGCTAATGTATCTTAGAGCCGCCCGTCCCCCTATCCCACCCTCCGCTGTATGAATATGACAGGCATGCTCTGACAACTTCACAATTACTTTGTTAGTACAAGTAAACAAACTTTAAAAGCTGTGCAGGTATATATGTATCCGTTTAATGAAATGTTGTAGTACTCCTGTTATGTAATTGGTCACAGGTGATTGGCAGATAATTTAGAGTAAGATAAATGCAGCGTGGTGTTGGACTCGTGTGGGTATAGTCTGTGATCCCTTTCTGTGATCACATTGAATTGAAAACGGATGAAACAACATTGATGAGAAGAGTAGGACTGCTGATTGTTAGTGTTTATAGTGCTACCTTCTACCTTACCTTCCCTCTCAAAGCCTTGACTTCTAGTGTCTGACTCTCTGGGGGGGGGGGGGGGGGGGGGGTGTAGAATTCCATCTGTCATGCTTTGGATGGCTCCATTTAGCCTGGAGAGAGCAGCTTTGTGCCAGGTTGTGCCACTTGCCAACTGTGCTCCGGAGTCCCTTGTGGGGACACAGAACTGGCAAAGGACTTCCCCGCTTTGGCTGTGGGGGTAGGAAAGGCCGGGCTGTAGGCCATACTGTAGACCCAAGCAGCACTGGGCTCCGGAACTGACCAGACAGCTGGGATAGAGTAGGTGGTGTCTGCTCAATGCCTTCACCATCCGGTTTGGTTCACACAAAGCGATGATATTCCTGTAATAAATTTTAACTCTTCCCCCCTCCCCCCCTCAAGTTCAGAGGGGAGTCTGGGCCTCTGGGTTGGCATATGATGAAATCTAATTCGGGGAGATTTGTATTTAAATCACTTGTTCTGAAGGGTAAAATTACACAGAGGCAGTGTTGTGTCAGTAGCTTGACCGGATAGGATTCTGTAATAAATGACTTATCAGTGCTGATACTGGACTGCCACAGGCTTGTCACTGATCCTGTTTTTAAGTGACAAATATGCCTGAAATTACCCCAGTGTTATGGAAAGGAATGTAAATATGGCAAAACACAAGAGCAGCAAATAACATGAAGACCTTTTCTTAGGGGGAAAGGGCCTCTGAAGAACACAGCTGATGTAATTAGTGCCGCCAAGAAGATCGCAGAAGCTGGATCAAGAATGGACAAGCTGGGTCGTGCCATTGCTGATGAGGTACCTCGTGTTTTCCCTTCGCTAAAAGCTTTGTATGCTTTATTAATGTTCTACAGTCTCTTCCTCTTTTGTATGTTTCACACATGCTGTGGCCGACCTGGTCTGCTGTTATCACCGCTAACTGTTGGTAGCAAAGGTCAGGGAAATGGAGTGTCGGTCTGGTGCTGGCTGGTGTTCCGCCCACCTTCCGTAGGTTTGCAGGCTGTGACAAGTGAACTTTGTTGAGGATGCAAGTATGAGGAACCCTGTGTGAACTGCAGTACTACTGTTCAAATAACCAAGTAAATGTTATCTGTGGTTTTTGTTTAAAAAATTGGTTCTGTTGTGCTTGGACTTGGATGCCCAATGTACCCAGGTAGCCTTGCCCAACTGTACCTCAGCAAGCTTAAACATTTGTACCTGTATTCTGTTTTTAATGTGCCATGGCTTGGATATGGTTTGCAAGAAGCCAATTCCTCTAGTTTTGATCTTACTTCAAATCAAAATAGTAAGGTCATTCTCAACTCTTTGGTTTTAAGTTACTTTATTGTTCTGAATAATGGCAGCAGTATCATGCATTAAAAAACATACATGTGAGCGAGAGCAAAGGCTGAAGCTGAAATGGCTCAATTTAATTTAATCAAGCTCTTTTTGGGTGCTAAGGGTGCCTTACAAAGTGCTGGAAGCCTTTCGGCCTTTGTACATGTTCAAGAAACTGTCTAGAATGACCAGTATTATGACAGGTTCTGAGCTCAGAAGTTGTATTAGTTGACTAATTTCACTAAAGATATGTGGAACTGGGGAGGAGAACAGGCATGGCAAAATCTCAGTGGAATTCAGTTCATTAAGAGTCATTCGTCTTTAATTAGTAGCTTAATTACTTCTTGGCAGACTTTTTATAACGTGGGTTTATTTTTAGCTCTTATACCTGCAACACTAAGCTTAGAAGCCTGCAGGTAGAAAGTTAAGATACACTATAGATATTCCCTGTTTTTGTGAAGATGTCTATGAAATGTCATTATGGTGTCGCATGGGGTGGGGGGGGGGGATTAGGGTTGCACTTCAGTAAGGATTTTTTTTTTTTTTATTGCCTGTATCATAGAGGGGCATGAAACATGCAGGGTAATACTTTAAAATATCTTTGAAAATGATGTCATGAAAGATGTAGATCAGGGCTACACAAAGGTCTGCACTGCAGTTCATTAACAATTTATGAGCAGCCCCCACAGGGTGCCATATTAGAATTCCGTCTGAACCAGCTCATAGTTGACAGTGGTGGATTGTAGGCCTAACTCTTTTTAATGTAAATATAAGTGCAGTCACATGCCCTATACAATTTCTACCTCTCTCTACACGGGACTTTGGATACTTAAAATGTGGGCTGTGCATACTCTGCCCTCAAGACGCGCCCCTCATGCCCCAGTGTACTTTTAAATTTGCTTTCAATCAGTATAAATTTATAGGCAATCCATAAACACTGTTGGTGGTCTGAGTCTAATCCCAGGTCTAGTCTCTGCTGCTTTATAGGAAGGGCACAGTAAATTTCGTACCACAGGGGAGTGTAAAGAAAATCAAGAACTGATCCATGGTGCCTCAGTTTAGCCGTATGACAGCTAAAGCCAGCTTCTCCTTTAATCTTATCAATGCCAGAGATTCCTGATTTCTTGAATAAGCAGTTTATAACCGTGGTTCTTTGTCTCATTATGATGATGTTAAGCCTGAAGTTCCAGGTCATTCTACGCATGGTATCATTGCTTAGCTGAAAGATTTCTCTGATCTGGGTAAACAGTCATTTAATGTAGTATTTTGTTTCAGTTTTGCATTCTTCTGTGCATTAAAGCTAGTTATGTTAACTCTTCATGCAGTGTTTAAATGTTAATGAACCATTTATGCAAAATTCAATATTCATTATTTCCATCCAATTCCTGCATAAAATTACTCTAATTTTAAATCCATTTAGCCATGCTTTGATTTCAATTAAAGCACACAGCTGCCCCATCAACCACAGCAACCTTGCTAGCAGCTTAGCAGTGTTCATTTTATTCTATGCAATAAATGCATTACATCCAGTTCATAAAATGAATTGAGGACTAGCTTAAAATTTGGATTTATGACCATTTTAAAAAATAATTCCTGAATTTCCAGTCATCTTAGTGTCTCGATGAAAGTTAAGTTCCAGGCTTGATAAATTTGCCAAGGCTGTTGTGTGAAGATAGGCCTGTATATTCATGGCTGCTTGTGCTCGCAGCCTCCATTCGGTCATTACCAACAGAACAAGATCATAGCTGAGCACAGGGATAGACATGGATTGACTACTAGACTGTGAGCTTCGTCCAGTGGCTTAGGTCCCCAGAACCCTTCAGTGCCATCAAAACTGCAGCCACTGAACTGATCCGACGCTCAGTCTCACTTTCCCTGCTACCATTTGTGAACAAAATCCCAAGGTACTTAAGCTCTTTCTTTAAGGCTGTGCTCGCCCCCTTGCCTGAAAGCCCCCAGAGCACCGTGGTCTCAGTTTTGGCTCTGCTTATGTGCTGCTGCTTCACACATGGCATTGAAGCGCTCAAGTGTATTCTATGGGTCTGAGTCAGATGAGGCCAAATCATGACATCTGTAAATAGCAGGGCTGCCGCTTCTAGCCCCCTGTACTGGGCAGGCTTCCAGTCTCAGCTGTGCCTCTGTCCCGTCCATGAAAATCTCAAACAGGAGTGGAGCCCAAATGAATCCTTGACACAGGCCAATACACTAAATGGCTGTGATTTTTTGTGCCCTGGATGAGGACAACTTACTACATTCACATGGGCCGAATCATGCGGGAGCAGTCCAGTGCCATATTCCTGCAGCATCTTAGTGTGCCTCAGCACATGCTACTGTTGACCTCCACCAAGTCCACAGAGTACATATTAACTCTCACAGCTGTGTGAGGGCAATTAGTGCATTTAGAATTAGGTGATCTGTGGTCATTGTTGACACACCACAGCACACAGTGCACAATAACGAAATGTGTCCTCTGCATTTAACCCGCATGTGATGTCGTGACATAGCAGGGGGCAGCTAACTCAGCGCCCGGGGAGCAGTGCTTGGGGGCGGTACCTCGCTCAGGGTACCTCAGTGGTGACTTGCTGGTCGGGGATTCGATCCAGCAATCTTTCAATTACAAGTACGCTTCCCTAACCATTGTCACCACTGCCCAGGTTGGAATTTACATTATCACTGAATCTGAAGTTCAGCCATTAGATGAAATCTCCTCTTCCATATGGCAGTACTACTGTTTTCAGGGCAGATGAGAATTGTAGACTTACACCGATTCCCCAATGCAGGCCACCTCTCCTGTGTTCTAGTTCAGAAGTTCTTTACTTCCATGTGATACTGAGGGAGAGAACTGGCCGTCTTACCCCAACAATATATAGTGTTGTCAACATCTATGCCGCCACAGGGGCCTCTGACTGCCGCAGCCACTTAACCTGCAGTTTGCAGCAGTGCCACTGGTTTGAGGAGTTCTTCAAAGTGATCCATCCACTGCTTTCACCCCGAGCTGATCAGCATTTAACCCCCCAACACACACACACACACACACACACACACATGCTTGCAGTGGAGTTTTTTTGTTAGTGTCTCCAACTGATCTGGAAATGGATTTGTGCATATTTCGTCTGCTACTTGGCCTTTTTGTTTATGCCAGCAGTTTTACTACAATTATCTAACAGTAATGCTTAATGAGATCCACTGCAACTGCTTTATACAGTTATGCAACTTCAAAGCACACACACACACAGTCTGGACATATCTACTGAAAACATGGCCCTCACAAACCATGTCCTAAACCCTGTGGAGCTGGTTTGGGATCAATTGGTTTAATGAGAGAGAGCAAGGTAGCCAACCTGTGCCCAGAACTTGTGAAAACTCCGTTCAGATTGATGAAGAACCACTTCAGGTGGCTACATCTGGAAGCTGGTCAAAAGGGTGCCAAACATCTGCACATCTGACATTGAAGCAAAAGGGGGCTGTTTGAAAAGTCTAAAATGTAATATAATTTGGAAATGTTGAATACTTAGTCGTCAATATTTTTACTTCATTTCCTCAAAGCCTACTCTAAGGAATCGCATAGCTAAAACTGAGAATTGCTTTAAACAGGTGTGTACAGATGTCTGGCTGGTACTGTATGTATGTACGTACGTGCATGCAACTTATGAGACCTGGGACCAGGGAGGAAAATGTACTGTGAAGTGGTGCAGGTCTTTTTTTTTGCCTTTAAACACGTCCTCAGAGGTAGGCATCTGCTAGAAGATGTAGTTAAATAATAGTGCCAAGACACTGCCATTGGCTGCAAGTATTTTTATGCCTTGATTTCCTGCTAAATGCAGTAATATCAGGCTGAGTGTTGCAGGGAGAGGGTTTCGATAATGTGCGAATGGTGACCCAGATGGGATTTGAGAGGTTTTTTTAATTTTTTTTAAATTTTATTTATTCTGAGTAATTTGCATAGTTATTCTTGGAAGGTCTACTTGTGTATATATATATACACACACACACAAACTTATGTTGTAGTGAACTGGCAAAATGTGTATTTGAGGTTTAAATGGCTTGTTCTGCATGTTTTGGGAGGACTGACCTTTTTGGTTCATTGTTCAGAGCTCATCTCTCAAACTTCAGATAATATTCCTTTAAAGAAAACCCTTTAAAAAGCCACTGCTGCTTTTTAAAAAAATATTAAAATTTGAATGACCTCCATGTTGAATGCAGCACATTTTCAAAGTTTTTGCTGCTTCTGTCATTTTCATAAAATTTCTGTATATTCAAGCCCTTCCAGTATAAATTATGCACATTAAAACATTTCTCACCCAAAATAATGTTTTCTGTTGCTCTCCTACCCTTAATGTCTAAAAGCACTGATAACACTTGAATTTCTTCCTTAGTGGTTTTTGATGATGATGAAAACATGTTGTTTTACTTGGCATACATTCAGTTGGGAACTGCGTTGGCCTTTTTAGCGCTGACCCCAACCCTCTTTCTTTGTAGTGCCCGGACTGTGCATACAAGAAGGATCTTCTGGCCGACCTGCAACGCATCGCTCTCTTCTGCCACCAGCTGAACATCTGCAGCAAAGTAAAGGCAGAAGTGCAAAATCTTGGTGGGGAGCTTGTGGTCTCTGGGGTAAGTTCTGCTATCCCGCCCACCCAGATTGCCTTGAGCCATCGCCTGGAAATCTCAGGGAAATAAATCGTATGCCTTAGTTGATTAACGTTCTTGTGTACCATCTTTGAGAGATGTCAGAGGAATTATTGAAAGGCAACACACTGAGGACTGCATCTTATGCCGCAACTGTCCTTGGCACAAGATTACAACCTAACATCCAACATGTTCGGCTACCAGATCATGCAGTATGTCTTCAGTGACAAAATTAACATTGTAGCATTTAAAAATAGGATTTTACTTTAAAATAACCTCCTATAGTGAGCATCTCAGCCCCCCCCCCCAATCTCACCCCCCCCCCCCCCCCCAAAGAAACCAAAAGTATCTTTTATCAGGTCTTTACACTTTGAGGTCCTTATAGTTTCATACTACATTGTGTGTTAAAGTGCTGTCATTGGAGACATTGGTCTTATTTTAACTGGTGTTTCTTTTTCTGCAAAATTTTGATGTAGTCAAGACAAGTTTTAAAGCAGTTTGATTCGAATGGAATTGTACAGCAACATAGCTTATGATGTAAGAAATCCTTTAAACTATGAAGTAGTTCAGTCAACTTAAACTAAAGTGAAACCTAATTTTATTAAAATGAGTCTGATATTTACGGTTCTTGCATATTGAATAGTTTTATATGCGATTAAAATAGGTAAATGAGATTGTCACCTTTAGCAATGCTGTGTTACAGGCATATTCATTTGATATGAATCTTTCGCCAGCAGAAGTTTCAGCAAAACTCGGTGCTGTCAGTTAGACCTGCATTCCTTTCTCAGCATTTGTAATCGGGATTTGATGCACTCTCCTTTCCTGCCATTTATATGTCCTCCTTTTTGACTGATCGATTTTTATGTAGTGAAGAACTGTTGCAAGGGGTTTTTTTTAATAAGATTTTTTGGAAAACTTTTTTTTATTTATTTAATTACTGTTTTAAATGATGTGGTTTCTGCATTTGTTTTATGGTAACAGTAGATCCTTAGGCACTTGTGTTAGTCAGGTCAGAAGTCCATTGGTTCGTACTGAAACTATTTCAAAACACATGGATCAGTAATAATTTAGATAAAGTTCTTGCAGAATTGTTCTAGTTTTCTTCCTGCTATCCCTCTTACTTGGAGGCTGCATCCTCATCAGCCTGTCATTCCTTATTCCCACAACTTCTGGAGTATTTCCGCCATTGTGTGTATTGACCCCATTGTGCTTTCAGTGTAGCACGCTAATGGGTTTTAGATCATTGACAGACTTAAAGTACCTGTTTTGCTTAGTGTGAACCAGGCAGTTCCTTTGCGACAGTGTTTTTGAACCATTTACTGCGTGCTTTAAGATCTAAATGCATTCTCCCCCCTTAGGTACAGTGTTTAAAGGCATATGTCTTAAACACTTTGCCAAACCAGTGTTCCCTTAAAACGCCACATTCTTAAAGCCTATTTAGGTTATTTGGTAATAAGTTTCATTGTATCTCTGCTTTGAGATTACAAATATCTTTCCAGATGATACAAAAACATTTTTTTTCTTATTTTACATAATTTAGCTTTGTGCAAGTGCCTTTCTCTTAAGAGAACAGCATCTTTGTCAGAAGTTTAGCAAATTTGTCTCAAGTCCCAGTTCCCCAGTTTACACCCAATTATTTTTCACTTTAAAATGGAAGTTTATGGTGGTTCATAAAACCACAGTGCTGTGTTCCTTCTGTTGATACATATGCGCAATATAATGAATTTCCCTCATAGATGCATAGGTATATTAACATCTGATGATCAGCTGTCATTAATTCAGTGATCTGCTGTTAAAACGTTAAGTGTGTTTGACTTTTCAGAATCTTTGTTTGTCATTTCCCAGCTGTATCAATTTTATAATCCTTTTTTTTTCTTCCAGATTTTGATGCAGGTTTGCGGTCAGAATGGTTTACATATATCGCTTTGGTTCTGTTTCAGGTGGACAGCGCTATGTCCCTCATTCAAGCCGCAAAGAACTTGATGAACACTGTCGTCTCTACAGTAAAGGCGTCTTATGTAGCTTCCACCAAGTACCAAAAGGTCGGGGCAGTGCAGTCACTCAACATGCCTGCCATCTCTTGGAAGATGAAGGCCCCAGAGAAGAAGCCCCTAGTCAAACGTGAGAAGCATGATGATGGCCAAACCAAGGTGAAGAGGTCCTCCCAGAAGAAGCACATAAACCCTCTGCAAGTCTTGAGCGAATTCAAAGCTATGGATAGTATCTAAGAATCCTCATCCTCCAAGTATATATCAATGGAAAAATTGCTGACAGGATATGATGCGCGTAAAATATTGATTTATGCTTTTGAATCTAGTTGGGGCCTTGTCTTCCTGGAGCATTATGCCTCAGAAGGCAATTTACCAAGTTGCACAGCCTTTAGATGACTGTACTTTAAAAAGGAATTTTTCAATTTTGTGAACACTAAAAGGGATGGGCTGTCTTCTGAATTTAATTCCCATACAATTTTGTTAAAATTTAGTATTTCATGTTTTATTTACTTTGGTTCTTCTGTGTATTTTATAAAGTTTTTTTTTGTGTGTTACTCATGCTCTCACAAGATGCCTTTGCTACATAGCGGTTAATTTTGTGCATATAGACTGACCTGCCTTGATTCCTTTATAATCCTTTGCAGTACTTACTGATGAATGGCTAACTTGGTCATGCTTTTAGAGGGAATGGGGATCATTTTGGTTTAAATCTGAAATCCAAAGTTTTCGTATGCAAATAAAGTTCAGCTATAAGATTTTCTTTGTAGTACCTCGTCGTGTGATTGCAATCTGACAGGTGTGATTTTTTTTTTTTTTCCTGTATTATGATTTTATTTTAATGTATCAGCGTGTTAAGAACCTTTAGAACTATTAGTCGCATAACAGCCTGTCCCCGGAGTCTCTGGTAACAAGCATTTTTTTCCCTCTTTGTTTTAATCCCCCTCATATGGAAAATGGTCAGTATAGTATTTAAAAAAATAAAAAAAAAACTAATCGTTATAGAATGACAAATTTGATGTCACTTGGGGGCTTTTTGTTTCGTATGATCCCTCCACAAATGCATTCTTGAAGATTGAACAGTCCGACAAAGCTGGGCGTTCAGACTGGGTATCTGAATGGCTCTGGACACTGGGTTCTGTTGGGCCATCTTGTAATCACTAGCCTTTCCAGCCGCAATTGCTGTAACACACGCACCCGATTTGACATGTTCTGGCTCCTTTTCAGTATCTGCATAGTATCAATTAAAGCTCCTCAATAAATCAATTGTTGTTCCTTGAGCCTTAAGTTTGGAATCAATAATCCCCCCCACAGTAAGTTACTGATTATGCTGAATGACCTTCTAGGTCAGTTTTTGATGTGGTCTACTGAAGATGTAAAATGTTTTACATGTTTTAAAAACCATTTGGTAACACTAGTTTCACTTTCACCCTTGGCTGATTTCAAGGTTAATCGTAAATCCTTATTGGAAAAGTTTGAAAACCTGTTCAGTGCTAAGATGGTATGCCTTAAACTTGCCATTCGATGGTTTTAACTGAGTTTGAAAAGGAAATGGCAATTCTCTCAAGACTGACTGCAGTAATGCTTCTCTCCAAGTATAGTTAATCTAGTCAATGGTTTTGAGCCAGTCAAACATAGCTGGACTTGACTGGCCATTTTTTCCTTACAAATCAATTTATCCTGTGTCTGTACTGAAATTGTGTTGTTTTTTTTTTTTTTTAAATACCTTGCTTTCTTGATTTGTGGTATTTTAAGTTGCATAGTTGAATAAAATGTGTAGCTTGTGATTCCAGCTAATTATGATCTCCAAGCCTTGAGTCAGAATAGTAAAATGTGCAATATAGCCAGTATGCTTAACATTTACAGTAAGGGGAAATGAAATCTTAGGCAATGGATGAGCAGGAAGTTAACATTGTAGGTTTTGTGGATTCCACTACATGAATATTTATGAATGACGTGTATGTGGATGGGAAATTTTCTTAATCTGCTGCATGAAACTTTCTGGAATTCATTTCCTTGTTTCTGACTATCTGCAGGTGTCTTTCTGGACCACGGGAAATTAAATGATTCTGACTTCCATATGTTTTATGTAACAGCTTTCTGCTTTATATGGATCTGTTAACAGGTCTTTTTTTTTTAAATAAATGTCTAACATATGTAGGTGTGTTGTACATTTTGCTGAACAAGGGACAAGAGTAAATTTGGGGGGGGGGGGGGTGGTTAAAGACATTAAATAGGTTAATGTGTTGAATATACATTGGCTGTACACAAGTGAACAAGTCACATTTTGACACATCACGTGTATTCGAGCTGCCGTGAACCATTCATGTTTTTTTTTTAATCACAGCAGGACATTAGAAGCTTTGTATATCTGATTAAGGACATCTGTGGTGTATTCCAGTCAATTTTCAATTCAGCGTTTAATGGCAGCTGAATTGGGGTGAATTTAGACCTGATTTGATTTTTGCAATGAACTGTACCTGTAAATGGACTTAATGGTGATGTCTTACGAGGTACGATAGCTACACATCACTATATCTTTCCTTCAGCAGGATGTTAATTTCTTGGCCTGCGTTACCTACTACAACGATGAGATGATCTACAGAAAATACTTTTAACCAGAAATCAAGTGCCCATTTTATTTTGAATTATATCATGGTAAATTTGAGGTGGTATTTTGGTGATTTTGGTTTATTTACCGACTTTGTGTGCGTTTCCCCTTTAATAAAATATCTTTGGAGCGGCATTGCTGGCCAGATGGTGGTATTGCCAGTGTCCTCTGAAATAGTTTCGAGAACCTATGTGTGTTGTGGGTAATGATATTGCAGAATTTTGTGGTCTTGATTGTAAAAAGCGTTCATTAAATTTTGAGATGCATTTTTTACACATTTAATTTATTAAATTTTCCTAATCTTAACCAATAGAATGCGGTCTCAAATTTTAGTTTCTAAACTCTGAATTACTGTTCAGTACAGTGGTCACGTAAACCAGTTCTCACTGCTTTACGTGATATTTCGGAGAAATAGCAGATTACACATCGGAACTGCCTGGGATACAAACGTGATGCGTGTAACTAAACTCTTCAGCCAATAAGGGCAAAGGTGTGTTGTCACGGAGGCGGTTCCAGTTTGTGCAGCTGGATGAGAGGTCGCAATGCATCTAACCGTAATGCATTGCATCTGGATCAGAATGCGTTGCTTACAGCGCTGGCTTAAAGAAAGTCGAACGCACCCAATGACCGGACTGGGGAAACCAACTGAAACGCGGACTTAATACAGAGGACTAATGACAACAACCAGAAACATCTGATCCCATGGGGATCCCACACGAGGTTAACGAGCGGGCGTGGCACACGGAAGGAGCGGCCGATCAGGGCAGGACAGGGGTAATTTTGGGATAAGATCTTTATCATTTTGGAAGCCATTAAGAAAAATGCTGCTCTTGTTTTATCCTGTTCATTTTGTGTTTAAATGCTAAAAAAAAAATCATTTAGGTGTAATTTTGGGGGGCCGGGAACCAATTAATTGGTTTTCCATTATTTCTTATGGGGAAAATTCGATTAGAACTCAAACTTTTTAGGATTCGATCCGGAGTCCGGAACGGATTAAGTTCGAGAACCGAGGTACCACTGTACACTGATACTATTCTTGTTGCAAAAACAAGGATCTATATCAACATGATTTAAGTTGAAGATTAGGTTGTGAATATAATTCTTATTTATGAACATTAACCACTTCCAAATGATATATTATTGCATGAACAGTGACAGTTTTAGCTACAGTGAATTACTGCTGATATTCACTCAATTGCAAATAGTTCACCAATACATGGTATGTTGTTAGCCAAGAGCTGCATCCGAATCCAAGTTAGGCCCCATTCTCAGTGCTGTAATGGCACACTAACTGTAAGGATTAGTTTCTATTACCTGTTGTATTGATTTATTTGAACTGTGTCAGAGTGACACACAATTTAAACATGGCGGTTTTTGTGTGTGTACTTTCCACCTTTTTGATATTTTATACGTGTCCAGAGTTTTCTAAATCACCCCACCTAATTTTACACGCAATAAAAAGTAGTTCCGCGGTATCCGTAGGTGATGTTGCAGGACCACAAATAGCCAAAACCGCACATAATAGTGAACCATCTATGCATCCCATACATAACATGATTTTCATGTACATGTGTATGGCAAAGATTAATTGATAAATTATGCACAGTAAGACATTACCAACATTAAACACGGTAACGTTGCACATTGTTATACAGTACTCTAGGCTTTGTGTACTCCGTCAAATGAGAGATTCTGATGTTTTAACCTAATTCTCAAGAGGTAACTGATCAGTGAAAAAATGTAGTGTATCAAGGGATGACAGAGCAATGCAAATCATACTTTTTATATCCCTCAAAGGATGAAAGAACAATGACAAAAAACATGGTACATATTTTACTATATATTTTTGGACTATAGTGAACTACGGATAACTGAAACAGTGGATACTGGGGGGGTACTGTATAACCAAGGACTCTTGAGGCAGAATTAAGTGAGGATGTTGTACCCCCTTCGCATTTGCGAATTTGTCATTCACGGTTTTGGTTATTTGTGAGCTGGCCATGAATAAATCAAATATTTTTGGAGCTTGCTGAAAGATTACAGTCAACATGTAAGCCAAAAACAATGCTGAATGTTTCACATAATCATATTTTTAAGTATTAGTGATACATAATATTTATTAGATATTTAAGTGCATCTTTAATTTAATGATGGGAATCTTTGTCTCAGCAACCAGCCACACCCCTGTTTTAGCTATCTGTTACCATGGAATCTCGCATTTCTCACAATAACTTGTACGCTTTTCAGTTTGGTTAATTTTGCATTTTTAATAATGGGTCCAGAATGTGCTCCCACTGTACAGTAGTATCTTCATACATGCAGGGGCATAATTCTACATGGTTTGTATATTATAATACAGGGATGGACATACCCATGCAAGTACGCATTCAACTTTAAAAATATTTCCGACAGTCGATTGTGGTAACAGTGTAAATCCATACTTATTTTATGTGCATTTGCGCTGATATGAAAACAAAATGTAATGCATTTTAATCTTTATATGCTAGCTCTACTTCATTTGCGGTATACTGGTTAAAATGCGAGGTATTGTCATAGCAGCGCAAATGCACATAAGTACGCATTTGCACTTTTACAAACAATCGATTGTCACATTTATCGTTTTCAAAGGTGAATGCGTACTTGCGTACCAGTTATGTTTATCCCTGGTTATATAAAAAGGTCTAGATAGGAAGTGAGGTAGTAATTTGACACACAAATGTACAGTACAGTACTGTTTAGTTAGAAATTGATAATAAAGAGACATGTTATCGCTTGGGCTCGCAGACTGTTGTGGGTTGAGGTTAGGTATGCCTAAGCAGGCCTCTTATTCGTGAATTTTCACATTTTTGATGATCTTCCGCCCCTAAGCCTTGCAAATGTGAAGGGGACACTGTATTGTCACAGTATACCACACACATTTTATGTTGTGTTACAAAGAAACTTTTCTAGCTCTTGTTCTTTTAACTTTTATCATTTAAAAGCAAAAATCCCAGAAATCATGTGGTATCTCAGCATGTCATAACAGCTCTTGCAGGGGCGTCTTGAATAACATGGATGTTACGGTGTTAAGGCTTATTCTATCACTGCACTGATTGTTCTTAATATAAGAATGGGATCTATTGAACATAATTATCCTGGTTTACTAATGTTTTGTGTTATTTGGGCTATTTGGTTAGTATACCTACTTGCATATTATATCTGATATTCATCTATTTAAAGATGGACTTTATTAAGATGGACTTTATTGATCCTACTGGGAAATTCTGCTGCATTCAGCAGCAAGAACATGCCGCACAGACGAACACATATGGTGCCAAACAGACAAGGTGCAAAGACGGCACACACAGTGCAAGTGAATTTTAAAAAGTACATAGAATGCCAATAAAATATCCTAAGAGAGAACATTGTGATGCTACACAAATAAATATTTAAATAAAGGAGTAATAAAATAGCAATGGTATATGTGCAGTTATAACAGAGAACAGATAGCAGTACACCTGGTCTAACAAGGCCGAATGCTTACTGACGTGTATTAGCTGTGGAAGGTGGAGTGGCATGACTGCAGGAGGTGCTGCGCTGCATGTGTGATGGCAGGAGGCGGGAACGTCCCCTAGTAGCATTTCCAGCAGACCGTAGTGTAATGAGCAGGTGGTTAAAAGTGCTCCATGATAGCGCCCCCTGAAGACGATGTGGAAAACTGTTCATAATATTGTCCAATGATGCCAAAATCCTCTTCTCTGCTATGGCCTCCGGTGGGCCAAGGGTCCAGTTCATTTTATAAGCAATTGGTCTGCTTCCATTGGATGTCTAAAAGACATCACCCAAAAGTTGTATTATATCAAAACTACAAATTTAGGCAGTAAGCTGACATCTGTTTCTTACCTTAAGAATATATGAAAATACGTGGAAGGAAAGAAAGAAAAATCAGCTAGTTAATGGAACGGTGGTCTAATTTCCAGAAGACATGAAAAAACCAACCCAGTGAGATGAACTTTTTAAACACTGAAGTATCTCCTATACATCCTGTTAGCAATGTTTGTGATACTATTACATTTTACCTTAAGCTGGATAGTGAAATTAAATCTGATACATTGTGGAATAGTCCCCAGATAGCAGTACATATTGACATCTGATTAATAAGGGTAAAAGACAAAAATGTGTTTATTCAACATCTGAAGAGCAGTCGTTCAGTGAGTGAAAGTTAACTTGTTGACTAAAGTAAACATTTCAGATGAAATTATTTGTATTTTTCTGGGAGTAATAATGGAATATTAAATAACTAGAAAAATGTCAGAACAATGAAATAATGAATCTCCCAAAAAAGGAATTCCCCTGGACAGTCACATCACTCCTCCCCTATCTAATCCTACTCCTCCCACACTCCCAACCTCTGCAATTTCTAGAATTATTGGATGGAACAACTGGAGATGTGACAGCCAATACATGTTTTTACCTGAATGCACTGAGTCCTAGTCGTGGCATGTAATTCTGAAAATACACCTATTTATTGCATATTGCACTAACATGCCAATTTGCAGATATATATTCATGTCTATGTCTTAAAATGTCACATGTATATTCTTCATATGTCTAAATTATGTTCTAGTTTCTTATTTGCACTGTGACCAACATTTTCTGTGATTTAACAGTAAGACACCTGTGTGTCACTGACATTAACAACCATGTAATGTCAAACAGGCAAACATACACAGACACATAACACTGTTGCCTGGATTGTTTTTGACTGCAGAAAAACAACCTTCAGTTAGCTGGCAAAAGAACTATCCCACAAGCACAGTGGGGGTACATAAAATCTGTATAATGTGCCAGATCCCAATTTTGTGAAGAGTAAACATTAGCAAACAAACAAAGTTATATTGGAATTTAAACTTTGGAAATAAACATATGTATTATTATGCTACACTAGTTAAGATAAACAGGCATACAAATAACAAAAACAGAAATATGTTCCCTGGATGGCTCTGTCACCCCCTTCCCCCTGTCGAATCATTACTCTTCCCACACTCCCCAGTTTTTATCTCTGTGCCCCCAACTGTTGGCTTTGGTGGTATTTAATTTTTTATACTGCCCTACTGGGGGTTATACCAGAGTACAACAAAAATATTACCATAATACCAGCCAAGCCCACCAGACATACTTTCCTCACTTATCCGAAAAAACTTTATTACACGGTTAATTTTAATAAAATTCCCCCACAATAAATTTCACTTAGCGGACAGCTACCAATAAAATTGGCTGCGCAGGGGGGCTGGTGATGGAAAAAAAATGTGTTGTTTTAGAATATTCAAAAAAATCATCTGGTGCCGCACAGTTTTAGAAACACTGACCTGTACAATGTTCCTGGGAAGTTTGAAAATAATCTATGCAATATATTTAGATGTTTTAGGTAGCTGTGTTCATAAGATGGCTTCTGTACCTCCCTTTCCATCCTCTGTTGCCACTTAGTGCTGCTGCTTCAGTTTGAAAGCAATTTGTCTCAGGTATATCAGGGTTAGATTTTCATTCATGCAATGTTTTTTTCAAAATGGTAATAAGATCCATCGAAGATCTGATCGAGTTATCCTGTTCACAAGATCAAGCACCTTCTGCTATTACCCTTTTCTTTGATGCCAGTTTTAGGGCAATTTGTATCAAAATTTGAAAAAGGTTCAGATCTTCACCAGCACAATGTGCAAAGTTCCAAAAAATATTTTTTGAGTTATATCATGCTGAAATTATAAAGTTTCTGAGGTTTCCCTTTGCTATCACTATGTGGGGATGCTTCAGTTTTGAGGCAGTCTGTCTCAAAATTTGAGCAATTCCAGTTTGTCACCCATACAATACCTTTGCACAGCTTGAAAAAAGATCTGTCAAATACTTTTTGAGTTATCACACTAGTGTGATCTAGTGTCTGAAACTCCATTTTTCTTACTATCTAGTATCTGTTAAACTTTATTAGATGCCTAATAGTTCAGGTCCAGAAAGTAAAAATCCAGACCAAGATTTTGTTTTAAGTAATCAGATTAATACTCCTGACAGTGACTCTTCATATTGATTGAAACAAAGTTGGTTGAAACAAAATCTTGATCTGAATTTTTACTTTCTGGACCTTATTGAACTACTGAATGAAAAGTGACAGTTGCCTGAATTATTATTATAGTGAACTTAATTATCTATTATTATTACTTAATTACTATTATTACTATTAGTGGTGATGGTGTTATGTTTCTCATTTTATGCATGTCTATTCCCCACAGAATGACATAGTTATATTTTACCAATATTCAGATTCAAATATTCAGTTGCATCCTTGTCTAAAAATCTGTGAAAGCAGGCTTCAGAGCCAAGGCGATTGAAAGTACAGATATAAATGGATATAAACGGCAAGAAACCTGCCATCAGACAGCAGCATATCCTTTTCCTTTTATTGTGGTAGCCATTGTTTACGTTGTACTGATATCGAGGGACATGAAAGAATTAGTCCATTCCAACATGTTTTGTCATATTCCCTTATTCAGAAGAGTGATTCATTAAATGCTTTTCAATAGAAAAATTATAAAGTGACCTGTTTTTATGAACAACTTTAATATAAAATATAAAAAATATGTTGTAGATGTTTTTAAGCTCATCATTACTTTCTTTTAGTTTATGAATAAATATATATTTTTTTATTTTATATTCTGTTAACAATATATCAACCAGAATATTAATGTACTAATAATAAGATAATTTTTGGGTGTGTTTATCTCACAAAAGCCATGATACACACCTCATTTAATCATTTCTTGGTTGTTCTGACTAAGTATTTTTACTCTAGTGACCTGAATTTTGGTGTAAGAGGATTTTATAACCAACTTGAACTATTTAAGGCACCTTTCAATCACGGAGTTTTAATAGATTTTGTAGAACAAAAAATAAATAAATAAAGCGATACACAGAAGACGTTCTGATGAAAAAGAAAAAAAAAATCTAATCCTTTTATACCCATATATCTTGGCCAGAGGCTGGAGCCTATCTGAGGGAATGTCTTTAAATTGCCTAAAGTGTGCAGCTGTGTGCGTACCCTGTGATGGACTATTATCCTGTACAGAGTGCCCCCTGCCCTGTTCCCCTGTATAGACTCAGGTTTAATGTGACTCTCTACTGGATAAACGATTATGGAAGGTGGATGGGTGACATCACAAGGATGTCATTAATTTTAAATGAAAATCACATTTCCACTAGTAGCCACTTCTGCTGCTGAACCTCAGCTCAGAATGAATACATGTATGTGAAGATGCCTTTAAGATACGCTGCCTATGGCATCATCCTGAATTCTCTCGTTTCTCTTTTACACTGCAGGATTAGTTACTGGGGGAATGAAGTGCTTGTATTGATTTTACAGTTAGATTGAACTGCTGGAGGAATATCATATGTTGCAATTTGGAATATTTTTTGCATTTGGGATTTAACAGACGTGTCCTGCATGACCGTGTCAGTCCGAGCCTTCTGTAGGACGCCCTTAAACTACTTCTGCATTTTAATGCATCAGTCTTCACAGTAATGACATGTCTTTTTTATTATACATCATTATGCCAGTATAGTATTAATTGAAGTGTCTTGCCAATATAATATTCATTGTTCATTGATGGTCTTAAGCTGATAGTTCTGCACCTGGTGTAGGGTTATCTGTGAGTTTTAGGTATGTGGTATATGTGTCTGTCTGTGTATTCCTCCATTTGCAGGGGTGGTTCTGTGCCTGGGTTGAAAGGCTTCAGAAATATTTTCAGCCCAGGTGGCGGACGGATCAGCACCCTGACTGACCCACTGGACCTCGCTAGCTGCTTGAAGCCCACCTCCCCTCCCCTCCCCTCCCCTCCCCTCATTTTGCTCACAAAATCCCTTTAAAGGGTTAGTGTGCCCAGTGGGATTCAGCAAGCCAGTTGACCTTGGAGCCCCAGAAAAATTTTCCTCCATATCTGCTGAATTTTTTTTATGTTTTTATCATTCGTTGTCCTTTTTGTTCCATACAGACTTAAAGTTGTACAACATTTTTTTTGTCTTTTTGCATTATTACTTGTTTAAATCTGTTACATTATTGTTAAATCATTTTTTGAGTATATGTTGGAAGTGGTGTTATACATAAAATTAATTAATGTTTAATCCACTTAGAGCACAATTTTTATACACAAATGTCATCCTTGCTAAGTGGCCGTTGGATTTATTGATATTGTAAAATGATACAGAATATTTAGATTTAAATGAAATCATTTTATTTATTATTTAAACAAGTAAATTTAATAAAAAAAAAACACTGTAATCTATTTTCTCTTCCCTTATATGAGTTAGTGTCATGAACTATGCAATTATTTTTTATGCGAAACGTTGAATATCTTAATTCACTCCAGCATTGCACATCTTCATTATTCTTTTGATTTGTAATACTGTATGCTCTGTTTGCTCTGTTTATCTATGCTCAGATTCGTTTAGCTTGTCACCTCAAGTCAAAGTCAAAGAATGTTTTACTGTCGGCCTCAGATATATGATGTGTGGAGTCTGGCATTGAGGTGAAATATCATTCTTGTTGGTCACAGTGCAAATGAGAAGTAATGAGCAGAATATAAATACTGAGACATATAAGCCTAATATAAACGTGACATTTAAGCCATGGACATTATGACATAGACCGTTAACCACATGATTGGTAGTGAAAGATTATGCAAATGTGGTACAGAAGTTTGCCATAGAACAGAATGTGCAATAAATAAATAGATTTACAGTTACTAGTCCACAGTTATTAGTTCGGTCAACAGCCCCAGCCTTAGCCTAACACTGTTCAGCATACAAACAGTTTTTAAGCCTCACTGTCCTGCTTTGAAGCTACAGAACCTCCGACCAGATGGTGCTGCAGCTAACAGGTCATGAAAGGAGACGATGCCAGTGGCCCTGGTGGATGGCATGTGAGGTGGCAGTCTTGCCACAGGAAGTGAGTCCGCTGATGGGCGTTCCTCATCAGGGAGGATGCCTGCTGGCACCAGGAGAGGTCCCCCGGTGAGGTACACATCTCGAAATTCAATGCTCTAAGCTCTGCTGACAGCAGAGGCACTGACGTATAGAGCGTTATGCTCGCCCGGTTCTTCTGAAAGTCCAGAATCATCTCCTTCATCTTGTCAACTTTGAGTTGCAGATTGTGGGTCTTGCACGGCTCCACGAGCTCCTGTCTGTGTGCAGACTAATCTCCTGCACTCACAGGGGCCACGGAGGTGTCATCTGCTTCTGTGTCATGTGATGAATTTACTGTTTTCACTGAGGGAATCATAAAAAGTTGCCTTAGCCACTAGATTGAAATGGTCTGTAATTCACAAAAAAATGTATCCAAATGAACCGCCGAGATGGGAATGTAACTTTGTAGCTCCGGGATCACTCCAGTTGTATAAGAAAAAACAATTACCAATTTTTGTGACAAATTTAGTGTGATCGAAAAGTTTAGAAATGTTCCGTTACCCTCCCCTGTTAGCAGAGAAAAAAAAGATACATTTAGTGTAACATCTGAGTTCCCAAAGCTTAATCTTGGCCTGTGTCAGATCGCCACTCTATTTTGATGAGAATATTATTGCTAATGACTCATGGTGCTGGAGCAGTTTGGCGGTGTTGGGTGTCAGAATGCAGCCTGAACACTGGTCAAACTTCCATGCCAATATATACATTTATATATTGTATTTTTTAAAAAGAATTCTGCTGTTGTATCACTTTACGTCTGTGACAGTAATCCTGCTGTCTCACTCTCCATTTTCCTCCTTGTACGTGGAAAAGACCTGCTGGATTCACCTTCACCTTCCACGTACAGCTCCACACTTACCCTACACCCCATCCCTCATTCCTATTTGGCCGAATCCAGTTCAGTATAAGACCCCAGTATGCTGAAGCACAGTGCGTTTACCCTACATCCGTCTTTTTTTTTTCCTCATTTCACGCTGAGTCACTGAGTGCTGTGAAAAAGATCTAGCAGCACTTAAATGATACCACATCACTCACTGCTGCCAGTGGACAAGCTGCCTGGGCCTGACAGCCCTTTATGTCAAGACAAACTTGGCCAGCACAATCCCTACCAGTCTCTGTGGAACTCCTAGCCTCGCTTGGTTGGTGTCATGGGTGACAAGTACTTTCTTGGCTTAGGAAAAATATGCCAGGAAAGAGTTGCTGAGCCGAGTTAGGAGCTCTACTAATTTAAAACCCCAAAGCCTGTTCGTCACAATTAATTGGCGGCTGAGAGTCACCTGACGTGGCGATCTGGTGAGCGCCATGAGAATGTCATGGCGCTGCGTATAGTGGGTGTGTCTCATCATAGAGGACATTGTCTTTAAAGGGCAGCGTTTTGTTTCCTTGGTGCGCCTGGGCTTGGTGTGCAACTCGACTTTAGCGCCTGCTGAAAGTCAACGATTTACCTTCAAATTCCCAACAGGCTAAGAAAAATTTGAATGTATTGAGCCAGTATTGCACATTATTAAAAACTGGTTTGTCTCCACAACAGATAGTAGTAATTTCTAGCTCTGAGCTTCACTGCAACCTGAGATTTTCCTTTGATTGAAATTGTATTATTAAGTATGACTGGAAATTTCAATGAGAGTACTTAGAAATCCAATTATCTCTGGCTCTCTTATGAAAGGATTCCCTTTTTAGTGAACAAAGATGTTCTTGTCGAGCTTTTCTTTTCAGTCCTTCCAGAACTTCTCTAATAAGAGCATTCATGTCCAATTGATTGTAACTGCAGACACAGGTATAAATTTATGATTAAAGGTATAGAAAAAAATAATAGTGTTGACAATGATTATTCTTATTATAATCCCAAGTGACAGTCAACCACCTGTTTCGCATGAACGGTAAATTAGATTTACCTGTGGCAAGACTGTAACACTGTCAAAGCATTCTGTGCCAACACAGAGCTGACCTCAAAACATTTATACTGATTATAGGATAGAAGTCAGAATGGTAAATAGTGAAATTTATCCAAACTGGCATTCATCTTCATAAACCACCACTTTTCATGATAGGGTCTGAGGCAGGAGAAACCAAATGATCCAAATTCCAATGGCAGCCATTGAAATTATGTATCCTGATTAATTTTCTTTTCAGTGACAACAGCACTGATCAGTTTGCTCTTTAGGATGTATCACTGCACACTTCCATGACAGTGGTATAGGATGTATCGCTGCGCGCTTCCATGACAGTGGTATAGGATGTATCGCTGCGCGCTTCCATGACAGTGGTATAGGATGTAGCACTGCACACTTCCATAACTGTAGTAAATTAAAAGTCGCTGGGGAACAGGTGTACGAAGGACCTACACTGAGGGCCGGTGTCAGCAGGGCTGCTGCTTCTGCACTGAACTGCGGGTCACATGTCCACACCGGCTTTGCAGCACCATGCATCACAATGACTCTCCTCTAGCAACAGCCAGCACCTGCTGTAGGAACCAGGAAGCAGATCCACCCTCAAAGACCAAGTGCTGAATCAGAATCTGCAGACGCAAGTTGCAAATTACATTCATGTTATTATTT
The DNA here is from genome assembly GCF_048594095.1 of Paramormyrops kingsleyae. Classification (NCBI taxonomy): domain Eukaryota; kingdom Metazoa; phylum Chordata; class Actinopteri; order Osteoglossiformes; family Mormyridae; genus Paramormyrops; species Paramormyrops kingsleyae. Next base: position 31,611,914 of record NC_132806.1, on the reverse strand, counting down.
TTAGTTATGCAGAACCTATTAAAACCATCCACGCACACTTCCAGACACACCCTCCACCAGTACCTCTGCCTGTTTACCTTTGCTTCAGCTTAATTCTGTCCAGATCTAGAGGTCTCTGGTCTTTGCTGACCCACATCAACACTAATTAACCATCATGCACAGGGTGACGTCAGGCTTATCCCCTAAGTATTCCCCGAACACAGACTGCATGGAGACTGAAACAAAAGCAGTTCCTGTAAAGCAGTGAAAGCCCGCATGTAACTGTGGTCTAAGGGAGAACATTATGTGATCGTAATGGTTCTCACTTGAACTTTATGCTACAATATTTATGCTACGGATAGGAAAATTATTCTACTTACACACAGCACAAGGTCAAGTCATGGTTTAGAGTTCGCTTAATGATAAAAATCATTCTCCTTAATGTCACTCCAAATAAATATTCTGCTTTATTCTGTCTGGCACTGTTTAGGTTTCATTTGGCACAAATCTTATTAATATCCTAAGGTATTATTCATGCATTCACCATCAGTGTGTGTTGACAGAATGCTGATCAAACGTACTATGTAAGAGACATTCATTAAAAATGGAATGTTATATGCTTGCTTCTGCATTGAGCACGACCAGGCGTAAGATAAGTCTCAACTGCAGAAATAACAGACATAAAAATAGGTGCTCAATTCTGCTTTGAGGTGCGCAATTTAAGTTTTCTGCATTTGTGCAGTTCTGTGGCTGAAAGAGGAAAAAAGACACAGCTGTTAATAACTGCTTCTTACTGCCGTGTTTACTGCCAAGCTGCTGAAGCGTATTCATTTGGCACTTTTGGTGGAATAACTACATTTACCTTTAAAACCGAATTACCTGTAATTAGTCGCAAATTGGAATTACATTTTTAATTACATCACCAGCCTTTGCTGTTTTTCAGTACTTTGGTACCCAATATACACTTTTATTTTTATTTTTTTTTAAAGAAAAAGGGGCTATTTGTATTCTAGGCTTCACTCCGGTCAGATCTCCATTAGTTGCCTGGCGCCTCTGATGTGCACTAATAATGTTTTTGTACTCAGAAGAGAAAAGGCACAGACTGATATATGGGCACCAGCCGAAGTATATGAGGGCTACAGCACAGGGGAGAGAAACGTCGCTTTTTTCCGTAACAGAAATTAATCCACAGAACACGTCAGAGAACTGCCCAATCATGATCTCTCAAGCACTATAAATGTAAACGGATATAAAGAATGAGCGGTGCATGATCTATCGAAGCACATGCTCCTTAATCAGCTTTTCATTGTAATAAGCTGTTGCTTGGACTAACTTAATTAAAGCTGATGTTCATAATTTCCTAGCCTCACAGCACCTTCTTCCCCACCCTGTTCCCTGATTGGGTATATTATTCTCATGACCATGACATTTAAAATGTCATAAAAAAATACACACACAAAAACATATTGGATTTACATTCTCCAATGCATTCAAACGTTACTAAGCTCCGTTTTAGCTCCATTTAAGTGAAAACTTTCAGATGAAACGTACAGAATTACATGCTATTATTTCTGGCATTCCTATGCAGATTAGGGCGTCTTTCATAACATAACGTGACAGTGCAAACAGTGCAGAGTACAACATACGCCTTAGTGTGTGTTGAGAATGTCTATTTTCACAGACCAATAAATGTTTTCTTAAATGAGTAAATGGACAAGCAGGACTGGTGTCACAGAGCAGCATGGTGCAGGTAGTGAAAAGAGTGAACTATCCAAGACAGAAGGGGTGCACTAATACAACTGAAGGGGAAATCCACAAAATAAAAGGACCAGTAAAAACCAAAACAAGTAATAGAAGAGCCCCACAAATGCTAATCAGGGAACGGGAGCAACAACTGTGAGCAGGACTAGAAAACAGACAGAACACACAGTAGCATGAACACGACTGACTAAAGGGTGGGTCAGGCAGTCACTCAAATGCACTGAAAACAGCGACTAACAAGGGGCAGGTGTGGCTGTACAGGCTATTGGAGCAATGAAGAGCAGGCGAGGACAGTCCAATCATTTAATCAATTAAGGCACAGGACAACAGGGGGCATAAAGTACAAACACAGGAACACTGACAAACACTGAGGGCTAACACCAGGAAGGACCAGGAACGCAAACACAAGCAGAACAGAAAAACCAGACACGAGTTGGATAAACCAAAACAGGGAAACAGAGAACTAATAAAAACCACAAGGGAAAACAGAAAAGCAGGTGAGGCTGGTTTCTGGCTGTCCTCATATCCATAGCCAGAAGATTAACAGTCTGAGCCACACACCCAAACCACTGAGCTATGCAGCGGTCCAGGGAACAAGGTAAACACACTAGGGGCTAGTACATAGATGGTGGAGGGAACAGGGAAGAGACATGAAGGGTAGGGCAGGGCAGGCGCTGACCCTGACAGCTGGGGTATATTCCAAGCAGTACAGGACACAGGACTGGTGTACATTATTGCAGGGCACACACCCCTATAAAACTTAAAAATAAAATAATATACATCCATTCATTCATTCATCCCTCCCTTTTCTGCTGCTTATCTTGGACCGGATCCCAGGGCCAGCAGTCTAAGCAGGGATGCCCTGACCTCCCTCTCCCCAGTCACCTCCTCCAGCTCCTCTGGGGGATCCCAAGGCGTTCCCAGGCCAGCCCAGAGATATAATCTCTCCAGCATGTCCTGGGTCCGCCCTGGGACCTCCTCCCGGATGGACCTGTCCGAAACACCTCCCTAGGGAGCCGCCCAGGAGGCGTCCTAGATAGATGCCCAAACCACCTCAACTGGCTCCTTTCGATGCGGATGAGCAGCGGCTCTACTTTCAGCTCCTCCTGAATGTCCGAGCTCCTCCCCCCTCTCTTTAAGGCTGAGACCAGACACCCTGCGGAGGAAACCATTCCGCTGCTTGTATCCGCGATCTCACTCTTTCACTCGCTACCTAAAGCTCGTGACCATAGGTGAGGGTAGGAACCTGGGTCAACCAGTAAACTGACAGCTTTGTCTTCCAGCTCAGCTCTCTCTTCACCACCACAGAAAGGTACAGTGTCTGCATTACTGCTGATGCCGCACAGATCCGCCTGTCGATCTCACGCTCCCTACTTCCCTCACTTGTGTACAAGACCTTGAGATACTTAAACTCCTCTGTTTGAGGCAGTAACTCATCCCCCACCAGGAGAAGGCAATCCACCCTTTTCCAGTCGAGAACCATGGCCTCACACTTGGAGGTACTGACCAGTACAGGGAAGCTTGCTTCCCCCTCCTGAGCCACCTGATGGTTTACCTGAATGCTTGAAGTTGAAAGTCCTTCTCCATAGCCTCACCAAACTCCTCCCACCCAGAGTTTTTGCTTCAGTAACTGCCAAAGCTGCATTCCACATGGCCTTCTGGTACCTGGCAGCTGCTTCAGGAGTCCCACAAGCTAACCTAGCTCAGAAGGGCTCCTTCCTCAGCCTGACAGCTCCCTTTACTGCTGGTGTCCACCACCAGGTTTGAGGATTGTCAGCATGACGGGCACCAACAACCTTATGGCCACAGCTCCACATAGCCGCTTCGGTAATGCAGGCTTGGAACGCCACCCACGGAACGCCACCCATTCACGCTCAATATCTGAATCCTTCCTCCGGATGCAAGAGAAGTTCTTGTAGGTGTCAGTTGAAAATCTCCAGCATTTGTCCCTGCCATCTGATCCAACTTCCCACCAATATCAAAATACCAATATTAATAACAATGACAAAATAGCAGATAGTAGCTTCGGAATTTGGGGATTTTGAATCCCACCCTTGCCCCGTTGCAACGGCTAATTTTAATTGAGTGTTGCCACCTTTAGGAATATTGTATCTGAGATGACTTCATCAGGGATGCATGGTCACTGTAACCACACGAACCATAACTGTGAGCAATGCTGGGGTGTGCTTAGAGCCCCCACTGTGTATGAATAACAGGCGTGCCTTCTGATTTGGTCTGCTATGAGCAGCATGTGTAGATAGCAGATAAAGATGCGAAATGCCACCAAAGATGCATCCGTCGCATTTACGCAGCGTTCACGGCAAGAGCGAATTATCACCATGAGCAGCTTTCAACTGCGTGAAGGTGAGCCTCTTCTCCCTGGAACATCCCACTTTCCCCTGGTTACTCTGATTTCCTCATGATGAGCAAAGACAGACAGTTTAGTGAACTGGCATCTCTAAATTAACTCCTTACAGACTGGGCTACCAGCATGTGCCGTTAAACCACTGCAGATTATTCATGACATGATAAGGAGCTCAAACTAATTTCAAGTTCCTTGATGCTGGCTTTCAGAGCCATTAATGCAATAACACCCACCTCCACTGAGTCACTCACCAAGATCTGCATCCTGCATCTCTCCTCGCTCAGCACACCAACGCCTCCCTGAGATCCTTCCACCATGTAAAACCCGAGTCTAACTCTAGATGCTTCTTGTGTGTGATTCCATTATGGTGAAACAATCTTCCAATCGAGTCCCTCACAACCTTACTGAAACCCCTCGAGATGACCCCCAAATGACCCTGTACTGAGTAAGCGATGAAGAGAATAATGCTCGGATAACGCCATAAATTGCTCATTGTGTATTTTATCACAAAGCCAACGCCATCTGTTGGTAAGTGGGATTAACCTCAGACTGTCACACATGGCCTGGTTCAGTCCAATGAACAGCGAGTTCTGGATATTGACAGCTTGCTCTAATCCCACCCACTCTTTGGTCTCAGCGCCCCATTCTCCATTTACTTCCATTCCAATGAATAATAGGCAAAGTCAGCAGAACTGTCATCTGCGAACTCATGTAAAGATTCAAAAAAGAGAAGGAAGACAGAGCTGATCGATAGAAAATAAAACAATGAACTGTACTGATAGCATATACAGATACAAAGGGGTCGTGTGCATTTTTTTGGGGTTCTCTGTACAATAAGGGAAAAACATTACCAATGTGCAAAAAATGCACTTTTGGACATCTGTGACCTCCAAAGTATTTTTATTAATAAAATTAATTAAAATGTTAGTTCCTTGTGTATGGTGTGTATAATTCATGAATTATGTGATAATCACCATTCTAACTAATCTATAAACACAACCAAAATTGATCTGTAAATGTAATTTTTTTCTGTCTGTAAATTTGTCATTCATTGTACTTGATACCGTGATGCAAAATTAAAGAAAATCTGCATTCTAATTATGGACTTTGCAAAATGTCTGAAAATAACTTTAAAGAGATCACATCAAAAGATAAAATGCATTATATACTCTATATTATCTTTGCATGTTATAACATTTTAAGATGAATTACACTAATATTATTTTGTTATTTGAACAGGGGAGCAAATAATTTGTAAGTCATTAATTGTCTAGTTATCACACCCACAAGCATAATGTCTGTTTACTTGGCCATGCAAATATACATTCTTCATCTCCAGGAGTCCATCCAGTAACCCTTTACTTGAAGCAGTCTACATAAAGGTGGCATGTAACCGTCATAATAATGACATGACACATTATTGATGTTTATGACGGTTTTTGGAACTGAATGACACATTATGACAACAGTCTTAAACATCAATAATGTGTCATTAATGTGCATGACGTGTGTGTGTGTGTGTGTGTGTGTATATATATATACACTCACCTAAAGGATTATTAGGAACACCTGTTGAATTTCTCATTAATGCAATTATCTAATCAACCAATCACATGGCAGTTGCTTCAATGCATTTAGGGGTGTGGTCCTGGTCAAGACAATCTCCTGAACTCCAAACTGAATGTCAGAATGGGAAAGAAAGGTGATTTAAGCAATTTTGAGCGTGGCATGGTTGTTGGTGCCAGACGGGCCGGTCTGAGTATTTCACAATCTGCTCAGTTACTGGGATTTTCACGCACAACCATTTCTAGGGTTTACAAAGAATGGTGTGCAAAGGGAAAAACATCCAGTATGCGGCAGTCCTGTGGGCAAAAATGCCTTGTTGATGCTAGAGGTCAGAGGAGAATGGGCCGACTGATTCAAGCTGATAGAAGAGCAACTTTGACTGAAATAACCACTCGTTACAACCGAGGTATGCAGCAAAGCATTTGTGAAGCCACAACACGCACAACCTTGAGGCGGATGGGCTACAACAGCAGAAGACCCCACCGGGTACCACTCATCTCCACTACAAATAGGAAAAAGAGGCTACAATTTGCACGAGCTCACCAAAATTGGACAGTTGAAGACTGGAAAAATGTTGCCTGGTCTGATGAGTCTCGGTTACTGTTGAGACATTCAAAGAGTCAGAATTTGGCGTAAACAGAATGAGAACATGGATCCATCATGCCTTGTTACCACTGTGCAGGCTGGTGGTGGTGGTGTAATGGTGTGGGGGATGTTTTCTTGGCACACTTTAGGCCCCTTAGTGCCAATTGGGCATCGTTTAAATGCCACGGCCTACCTGAGCATTGTTTCTGACCATGTCCATCCCTTTATGACCACCATGTACCCATCCTCTGATGGCTACTTCCAGCAGGATAATGCACCATGTCACAAAGCTCAAATCATTTCAAATTGGTTTCTTGAACATGACAATGAGTTCACTGTACTAAAATGGCCCCCACAGTCACCAGATCTCAACCCAATAGAGCATCTTTGGGATGTGGTGGAACGGGAGCTTCGTGCCCTGGATGTGCATCCCACAAATCTCCATCAACTGCAAGATGCTATCCTATAAATATGGGCCAACATTTCTAAAGAATGCTTTCAGCAGCTTGTTGAATCAATGCCACATAGAATTAAGGCAGTTCTGAAGGCGAAAGGGGGTCAAACACCGTATTAGTATGGTGTTCCTAATAATCCTTTAGGTGAGTGTGTGTATATATATATATATATATATATATATATATATATACACACACACACACACACACACATATATATATATATATATAGACACACACACATACCCGAATGTTGACTCGAGTGTAACACTGTTATTTCCAAGAGCAAGAGCACTGGAATTTTTGTAAAATATAAAACACTTAAACTGTGAAAAACAGTTTGTAAAGGACAATAACTTCAGATCTGTCTGTAGCCTGGTGTTAAAAAAAAGGTCTCTTGCCTGCAATAAAGCTTGTCTACTCTCTGCTTGTCACAATGTTCTCTTTTGAGATTCTGCTGCTGTGAACTTATTGGTGACCAGGGGCACTGTTCACCTGAAGAGCACTGACCTCAGAGCACCTCTCCTTGACTGCATATCTCTCTGCTCTGCCCCTCAGCCTTCGTTTTTTTCACATTTCACCACTTGTCCAGTGGCCTAAAACAAGGTCTGTTACATGTTACAACTCTCTCATAACCTTGTTAATACTGCAGCACTGCAGTAGACATTTCTAATTCCTCAACTCTGTGGGTTAGGGAGAGCAATAGCTGGCTGTGTGCAGTGGGGCCCCCTCACCAAGGACACAAACTGGCAGTAAATATTTGTCAAATTTTATTTGCAAAACAAAACCCGTAATGGCTTCCCAAAACAACCAGCAATATAAAATACCCGTACAACCAGGCTTTTGTCTTATAAACCTGAGTTCATATGAGCCTAATAAATCGGCATTGCTCCTGCTGCTTAGCTGTGCGAGGAAAACACAACGAATTACTGCTTTCGGTGATTTCACAGCTCCTTCATATAGGCTGGCTGATAAGGCAGATAATCCACAGATAAGCACTCTATTGACAGCTCCCATGGTGCTGACTGGCAAGCTCCTGTCAGCGGTACTTGTGAGAACTGAAGGGGAGGTTTGACAAACAGCCAGCGGGTGGCTGTTCCCTTTACACTCCCCCTGCTCGGTCATTGTTTTTTATTCTGAGTTGCTTAGCAAACACTTTTAAGTTGACAATGACCAAGCTGACAATGCATTAATATTTTGCTAAAACAAACCAAGTACCATTTCTTATGGGTATAAAAGGTTAATTTGGTTGCTTCTTCCTTTACCAGACGAAATTTACAATATTGAAAAATACCGAGAATGTTTCAGTGGAAAAATCAATCCATCCATCCACCTAATTACTGCCTATGGTCTAGGTTGGGGTATATCCTGCACAAGATGCCAGACCATCAAAAGAGATAAAATGCTCAGACTCACAAAGTTAATAATCTAATAAGTTCTTCCCTCATATATATTTATTTATTTATTTTACACTGTATTGTGATACTCATTGTTAATTATTATTAAGCCTTTGTCAGGATTTAATGCTGCGTTCTTATTGTAACTGAGCAACCATGTCATTAAAATGTTCTTCCAGTCCTAAACCAGTCATAATAAGCCAGAGAGTGTGACAGACTGCTGGTGTTCTGTCCCCGTCCTGTTTACTTTCTGAGAACACTGTACAGATGGCCATGTGGGCACTTTTCACTAGACCTTGCCTCCCTTAGTCCTTTGCAGTTCATTTTATTCACCAGCCAGTGCTCAATATATCTCGGATTCCTCTGTCTGTTACCCCTGTACCCTGTATCACGCCTACAAAATCAACTGAAAAGTGTAGCTGAGCCCCAACACTACGCAACTCACAGTAAGAATAAAATTATATGCATTATATGCACACTGAGAATTGGAAGCTGTCTAACAAACTGATCATTACTCACAGTTACTATGCATAATAATGTGCGTCACGACTCAGACTCGGTGTTTACTGGTTAAAAGCTTTTATTGGCTTTCATAAACAAGGTCTATGACAAGACACCTCAACCTGAGCCATCCATCCATCACGCTAGGTCTTCTGACCCCTGGGACCAACAATCCTAACGCTGCTGGAAGCAGGGAACCAGGAGGGCTTGAGCCATTGACTGGATGGACGGCTCCAGGATGAGGTGAACTGGAATGCAGACTGAAATGCAGAGAGCACAACTGTAGAATGCTACCTACATAGGGCCATGAACTGCGAAACCAAAAACCGGCTAACCAGCAACTAACTACTAACCCATGAAATCAGTACTAGCTGGCATATGTGTTTGGAATACGGTTGTTCCATCCCATAGTTTGCTTCACTTTTAGTGAAACATTGATTATTACTGCTGCACCGTTGACTGTTGTGAATATTAATATGAACAAAATGGCTGTGGGAAAGAGCATTCCTGCAGAGTACCAGAAGGAAACACCTGGAAAAGAGGCACATCACAGGTCAGGTCAGGTTGGGGAGCTTACATTGGTACAGCACGTTACCACACCCACCCCACAATGAAATGCCTTGGGATGCTGGTTGGCAACCCCCCCAGGCTGATGCACGGTCCATTCCCACCCTCCAGAAATAGCCGACTATCTGCCACAGCCGGGTGTTTCGTGGGCGTCCCCTCTGCCTGATCAAGCTGCTGGGGTCCTCAGCAATGAGGATCCTGTGAGCCGGATCACCCTCAGGGAATCACGCCACGTGGTCATAGTGCCGTAACTGACACTCCCCCACAATGCAGGTAATGTGCCTCTTTCCGGACTCCCTGAGCAACCGCTTCTTCAGCAAAAAGTCAAACCAACGGTACCCAAGGATTCTCCGAAAAGACACAGTACCAAAGGAGTCCAGTATTCATCTCAGGTCACTGGGTAGCGTCCATGTCTCACAGCAATACAGCAAATCAGGGAGCACCAGGACTCTAAAAACTTGGACCTTCACCCTCTTACAAAGATATCAGGAGCCACACACCCCTTTCCAGTGACCTCATGACCCCCCATGCTCTCCCATACTCTCTCAATCTCTCTGCTGACTTCATAGGAAGAGTCACCAGAGACATGAATGTCACTGCGAGGGAGTGAACCTCTCGACGAGGTCGACATTCTCTCCGCAGAGACACACTGCTGATGGCTGTGCCCAAGAGGTCATTAAAGACCTGGATCTTGGTTTTTATCCAGGACATTTGAAAGCCTAGACACTCAGACTCCTCGCTCAGTCTTTCAAGAGCCCTGATCAGAGCCTCCATTGACTTTGAGAAGATCACAGCATCGTTAGCAAAGTCAAGATCAGTGAATCTTTCTTCACCAACAGATGCCCCATAGCTGCTAGACCCCACGACTCTGCCCAACACCCAACCCTTAAGCGTAAAACCAGACTGCTCCGGTCACTGACAGGCAAGCAAATGATCACGGATCCTGTTGAGGATGACCCTAGCATGGACCTTACCCAGCACCGAGAGCAGTGTTATCCCCCTGCAGTTGCTGCAATCCAGGGAAACACCCTACCCTTTTCAGATCGGGACAACAAGTCCCGTTATCCAGTCAGTTGGGATGACACCCATCTCCCAGTTGGAAGCAAAGCTGGCTTGCAATACCAGGAGGACACCCTTTCCACCATCCTGGAGAAGTTCACCCCAGATACACTAGATTCCTGTGGCCTTCCCTACTCCAAGCTGGTTCACCACTCGTACAATCTTAGTGAGACTGGGTGGTTCACAGCTAATCGGAGGATGGGCCTCAGGAACTGTGGACCCAGAGATGCAGCTGCTCAAAGCAGTCAGCATGTCGGGTCACAACCGTACTGTTATCAATAAAGACCATTGCATCTCCCACCCCAACTGCGACTCTCTGAGGAACAGATTCAGATGTGCGTAATGCTTCAATTTCTTTGTAAGCAGAACGTGGGTCACTAGACTAGAGATGGCGTGTCACTTGCTCACAGATTCCTCTAACAAACGCCTCCATATCTGCCCTCAGAGCTCTCGCAGGCGTCCTTCTCAGGTCCCAGTACAGAATGGAGTTGCCATCAAGCTGTGCACTGCGACCCCTCTCAGTAATATCCACATCACAAAAGTGTGTTAAAAGAATATCACCTCTGATATTTACAGCATATATGGCTGTTGAAGCTTTATGCTTTATTATACTGATGATATGAGATTCAGCAGCTTATTGTCTTATGTGGCATTTACTGGAAATGCAGGGGTAGTTCAAAGTTTTTAATATGTACAGTATTTTCATGGTGTGGGTGAGACACATTTGACTATTTTTATCTAGGAGCCATACTGTGTTAAAAATGCTTTCTTTCAAACACATTCCTTGTGAGAAGTATATATATATATATATATATATATATATATATATATATATAATGAAGGAGATCAATAGTTTCTATGCTTCTGTTTTTAGGACAAATTCTTTTTTTAATTATTACTTGGGTCCAGAAAACATCCAAAGCCTTAACAGCACACCTACTAAGGTTTATTTTAAACAAATGTCTTTATATGACTTCATAGTCATCTGTTGCAGACAGATGTAAAAGATGGACGTTCTTAAATGCTGTATAATTCTGTTTAATCAAAAGCAAAAAACCTAGTATTGCTCAAGAATGCAGAATGAAGTCACCATTATGCATATGCAAGTAATAATGATCATTTTCTATTATCAGTATTTTTCTATGTAGGCCTATATCTACAGTAGCAAGCAATCACATCTCCAAGATCTTTAAATGTGAGCATGAAGGGCAATTTTGCATGCCAATGACTTATCAAAAGAGATGCAAATGTTTTTAGTCTTGGGGCATCTGAGAACTAATTTTAGACTGTAATTACATGGAGGAACAAATACTAATTTTTCTCTTCAAAGAATCAAATGGCGTGGTATCTCATATCAGATAATTATTAATTCTTATACAGTAGATGGCTCTGTGATATCTTAGTAAACATAGCAAAAGTTATTAGTTCTGATAAACTAAACTGCAGAAGACAGAAAAGGTATTTTATATGCCATGGTAATCAACTTTAATTGCAAATTATTTAAAAAAAAAAAATGTTTTCCTCTCAAAAAGCAGAACACCTTTGTTCTGTTATACTATATGTTTACCACCCCGTTTAAACCAGATCCACTTTTGTTTTCGTGGTTAGATGTTATTCAGTGCATGAACTGCTTTTTCTCCCTATACGATTGACACCAACTTCATCATTGATTAATTCATTGAACTAATACACAAGTAGTGGCAAGTTTGCATGTCACATTATTCCCAGTAGTAATGGCAGAGTTGTGAATGTTTAAGCTAACAGTGGGCCCAATGATTTGCTGCTAAGTAAATACTAATTTGGTTGTAAGACTTAGTTTGGGATTCATTAATACATTAAGTAAGAGTTTGTTCATGATTAATTAAGCACAAAATAGTATATTATTTGTGATTCCTCAAGAAATGTACAGTATGAACCATTTCAGTGCTTTCAACAAAGAGATGAAATAAAATTGAATTACACCTGAATTCTTCCCCTTAAATAAAGGATTTAGTCAAATTGTCATATATTTACGTTGGTGGTGATGTGCACAAGCAAGAATTTACTGCATTTCATTGTTCTTTTCTTTTCAGGGTTTCCTCTTACTGCTGAGAAAATGTCACATTAGAAATTCATTTCACATAAATCCAGACTGCAGGATCCCACCAAAATTAATTCCAGAGCAGATTGGTGACAATGCACTTTCACTAATAACTAAAAAAAAAAACTTCTGGTTAAGTCTGAGTGCAAAGGAAAAGGAAACAGTATGCTATTACAAGAACCTTGAATTGCTTCTTCAAAAAGTTTGAAAAAAGGGATAAAAATAAAAAAAAAAAACTCTGCAAAGGATCCCGTAAGCAAAAAAAAACACCATTGCTGAACTGGACAGAGAACAGCTTCTTATCAGTTTAGCTAAGAAGCCAAAAGTATAAGTATATATATATATATATATATACACACACAGACATACACACACACATACAGCAAATATTACAGCAATTTTTCTTGACATTGCCATTATTTGTTATTAATGAGACTAAAAAGGGCACCAAGCAGAACGAAGGAAGAAAATCATTAAAGCTTCGGAGATTGAATATGCATTAAATGTAATGGATGAGATTAGCTTGCTATCTGTTATATTTGCAGAAAGAATAGCTGCAGCCAGGAAATTAAAATCTGTCAGATGTTTTTTTTTTTTTTTTTTGAGGAGGAAATGACTAGATCCTACAGACTATGCTATACTTCAATTTCTTAGACCATCATCAAGCATATGTGACTTTTATGGGAAACTGTAATGAACAAAGAAGTGGAAACATAAGTTCAGAGTAAGCAGATTTAATGATTCACATCAAGGAATGTCCAGTAACAAAAATGTCACCATTTTAACAACAAACAGGCTCAATACTTCACAAAGGCATTAATTCAGAAAGGTTCCTGTACACATCAGGGAATGTGATACTATTGTGTCTAGTATTCTGGCAAGGTGGGCGTGGCCTCATTGGGCATGGCTTCTGGGGCTGGTGATTGGAGGACGGTATTACGGAAATCTTAATATCAAAGATATTGAAAATGTGTAGATATAAGTAGGTGTATTTCAGAACTGAAGAGACATTTAAACGAAGGACTGATCTGAAGACAAAGAATGAAGAGACGTCAAAGTCGTCTGGCATGCACAAGGTCACTTTAGATGTGATGTTTTTGGCAAAGGACCACTATTTGGCAATAATGACAAATGAAGGACCACTATGCCCAGTCCCACAAAACCTTACCAGCAAAACCGGGGAGGTCATATGTA